>NW_006159766.1:737166-737406 GCF_000334495.1 Tupaia belangeri chinensis
CCCCGCCCCCGCCGGGCCGCAGCCACCCGCCCGCCTTGGCAACCGCACGGCCGGGCCCCGGATGTGGTTGCTAGGGCCGCGGAGGGGGCGTGGCCGGCCCCCTGGAGGGGGCGGAGCGAGGCTCGTGGGAGGCGCGCCGGCACCATCGAGACGTGGCCGGGCGGGGCTCGACTGGGGGAGAGAGAGGCCGTCCGGGGCCAAGGACAACGCGCTTCCGGGCTGCACCCTTTCGTCTCCGCT
>NW_006159766.1:737511-744035 GCF_000334495.1 Tupaia belangeri chinensis
GCGCGCGGCGGGTGTGCGGGGGGAGCCTGGGCCAGCCGCAGTTGCTCCCCGCCCCCGGGGGCCGAGTGCGCGGAGGAGGGGACGAAGGAAGTGTCCGGGTCGCGTTTCCGCTCACTTGGTGCCAGGGCTGAGGCGACTCCGGAGCAGCGGCAGGCCGTCCCCGACGTGAGCGTGAGAGCCGCGGTTCCCAGCAGACAGGTGAGGGCGGAGCGGCCCGCGGCGAGGAGGCGGGGAAGGATGCTGGCGGCGCTCGGCGGGGCGGGCACGTCGCCTCCGGCTTCGCCGTTCCGGGCTTGGTCCGGGCACTCTCTGCCCGTAGCCCGCGCCGTCCCCGTGCAAGTGTCGTGCCTTGTCCCCAGTGCGCCCTCGGAACAGCGGAGGCGGGGAGAGGACCGGCCCTTGCAGGGCGGCAGCTTCTCGGCTGTGCACGTTCGGGAGGGAAAGGCGCTTGCAGGGTCCAGACCTTCCTCGACCAAGCGTCGGGTGGGCCGCCTGCAGGTCTGGGGTGCAAGTTATCTGCGTCTCCCGGCCTCCCCCGCAGTGAGACTCCCTCCGAGAGGTTCATCTGGCCGCGGTGCAGGAGGGGCCCGCCCAGCAACGTCCCAAGCCAGGGACGGCCGAGGAATGCTGGAGTTGGGGAAGGCAGTCGTGCGTTTGCCTTCTGGTCTGTTTCCTCTTTGCCAAGTGACTGCCGTTTACGTGTCTGGGCTAAGGAAAGAGAATTTATTTTTTCTTCTTCTAAGTTTGTAGGTGCTAGACGTTTTCCCCTTTTACTTTATTCTATTATTACTTCCTTCTTATCTCTCTGGAGCCCTTTGACCTCAAAGCCTGTACTTCACATTTCCTACAGATCCTTTCGCCCCTCAGAATTTCTATGCCCCCCCCCACTTCCCTCGTTTTCTCCTAAAGTGTATGATTTCTCTAACTCGGTGCTTGACAAGAAAAAAATGGAAGATATGCAGGGTTTTCCAGAAACGTGTGCTTTCACTTGCAAGGGCGTGTTCCCGTTTGCCGTGTACTTAACTTTATTGGCAAAGCCAAGTGCACCAGGATTTCTTACATCGCCTTGGCACTCTGCTAAGGCTGCAGGAACTGGCCCTTTTATTACTGCTATCGTACGGCAACTGTAGCTGAGTATATTTCACTGCCGTTTTAATTTGAATTTTTCCCATTTGCCCTTTTGTTTTGTTTTCTTGCTCATAGTGATCAACTCTATCTGAACCACCAAGGCTATCTGATAAACATAGAAGATACTGCTAATACTATTTTCTGGATTAAAATCCCTTAGTTCCTTCAGTCCCTTTTCAGATTGGTGAACTATTAATAGTTTGCCTTGAATTATGACTTACCTTAATCTTGATTCATGACTTGAGGTCTGAGGTTTAGAGTTCAGTGACTTTCAAGGATCTTTCTTATCATGACCCCTAAAATTACATGCAAAGTTTTGTTCACTTGTTTTATCAGACTCTCAAAGGAGCTGTTCAGTCTCCAAATAGATTAAAAACCGCTGCTTAGACAGTATCTTGTTTTTCTTTTTAAGTTTATTAATTTCTACCATGATAGGTAGCACATCTGTGAAAGAGAGAGTTTTGAGAGAGAGAGAGAAAAATCCCTAGCAGAATCTTCATGCCATGATCCACTCCAGGCCTCACCAGCTGGGATCACAGGCATGTGCATGTGCCAGAGTGTAGAGGGAGGCACCAGGACATGGACTGGGAACCTTTCCATGTGGATCTAGTTACAGTGCCCCTGCAGCAGTCTGGCCCAGGTAGTGAGTGTCTTCGTGAAGTTAGTGAAAACAGTTTTATTTTTCTTTTTGTGCAGCTGTTATTTCTCCAAACTGACAGTGGTTGTTAGGTGTCAAAGAGAGTAGACTGTAGGGATTCTAGCTTTATATTGAAATCTCTTAGCTACTTCAGAACTATAGTGTTTCTTACTTCCTTCCTAGACTTAGAGAAGGAAGTTAGAGACTGCGTCCTTAGTTACTGATTTGTGGTTTTGAGGTTTCTTTTTAAGAATGGCTGGCTGGTTGATGCTGCGGAGGGCCATTGGATTTATAAACTTACATATTTATTATTAAGTAACATATTAAGTATCACCAACCTACTGGGTACATTTTGGGGTAAAAAAATTTAAATTCTGATAATACTTTGCTTTCATTTTCTTTTTTGGGGGAGAGGTTTTTGCTATAGGGCGCATGTGCTCGCCAGACAGAGAGAGACAGATAGAAAGCAAGAAATCACCCCCCAGGGGGGATGCAATCCCTTCTCCATTCTTCTCTCGGGATCTTGGGCACGCTCACTCACGTGCCCAGACAGGAGTTTAAAGCTACTGGGCCCAGGACGCAAACCACAGTCAACTACATGGGAGTCCAGCGACATAGCCAGTGCACTAACTGCTGGTCCCTGCTTTCATTTTGAGAGAGAGAGAGAAAAATCCCTAGCAGAATCTTCATGCCATGATCCACTCCAGGCCTCACCAGCTGGGATCACAGGCATGTGCATGTGCCAGAGTGTAGAGGGAGGCACCAGGACATGGACTGGGAACCTTTCCATGTGGATCTAGTTACAGTGCCCCTGCAGCAGTCTGGCCCAGGTAGTGAGTGTCTTCGTGAAGTTAGTGAAAACAGTTTTATTTTTCTTTTTGTGCAGCTGTTATTTCTCCAAACTGACAGTGGTTGTTAGGTGTCAAAGAGAGTAGACTGTAGGGATTCTAGCTTTATATTGAAATCTCTTAGCTACTTCAGAACTATAGTGTTTCTTACTTCCTTCCTAGACTTAGAGAAGGAAGTTAGAGACTGCGTCCTTAGTTACTGATTTGTGGTTTTGAGGTTTCTTTTTAAGAATGGCTGGCTGGTTGATGCTGCGGAGGGCCATTGGATTTATAAACTTACATATTTATTATTAAGTAACATATTAAGTATCACCAACCTACTGGGTACATTTTGGGGTAAAAAAATTTAAATTCTGATAATACTTTGCTTTCATTTTCTTTTTTGGGGGAGAGGTTTTTGCTATAGGGCGCATGTGCTCGCCAGACAGAGAGAGACAGATAGAAAGCAAGAAATCACCCCCCAGGGGGGATGCAATCCCTTCTCCATTCTTCTCTCGGGATCTTGGGCACGCTCACTCACGTGCCCAGACAGGAGTTTAAAGCTACTGGGCCCAGGACGCAAACCACAGTCAACTACATGGGAGTCCAGCGACATAGCCAGTGCACTAACTGCTGGTCCCTGCTTTCATTTTCTTGTTTTTCACTTGAAGCATCTACCTTGGGCTTGGGCTTCGCCACAGAGGGCAAACAAGATGTTTCAGTGTGTGTCCATTGGCTCAGTGGTGTGCTGCTGCTTATCTTGACACCCCTTTCCCTCCATCTGTACTAGGTATTTTGATGATTGTTTCTTCTGTGAATAAGTTACTTTTCTTTCAAGCTTAATGTAAGTTGTAAAGTGCATATTTGAACTGATTCATTGTGAAGTGTTCATCAAGAGTTGATAGAATGTTAGAATTTGAAGAGACCTATTTAGCTCATCATAAGTCTATCTGGAGTAACCCGTTTCTTCTGCTCACAAAATAATTTTCCCTCTGTCTCGCATCCTCACTTGGGTGTGCAGTCAACATAACTTTGTAAAGAATAGGTTTTGCCAGTTTCTTTCTAAGGCAGTGATAAACTGACAGGCTAGATTATATCTAATACCATTACAACAATTGCATTTGTTGCTTGCAGTGTGCTAGGCATTATGTCAAGTGCTTTATGTTATTATCTCAGCTAATCCTCCAGCAAACTTCTAAGGTGGCTAAAATCCCCGTTTGTATATGTGAAGAAACTAAAACTAAATGACTAACTGAAGCTAAAGTAATCTGCTCAGAATTACACTGATGGAGCCAGGATTTGAACTGTCTGAATACAGCATACTCCTGTAGACAGTGTCTGTCATACTTCCATTTCATCCTTTATAGAATGAATTGCGGGAGAGGCGGGCAGGCAGCAAGTGGTTTAGAGATGAAGTCACTGGACTCCCACATGGTTGACCATAGTTCAAGTCCTGGACCTGGTGACTTGAAACTCAAGCTGGGCACGTGTGCATGCATGCCTCAAATCCTGAGAATTGCTTTGTGGCCATCCCCCTTGGGGGTTATTTCTTGTTTTCTCTCTCTCTGTCTCTTTAGAAAATACATGTGCCCTATAGCAAAAACTCTAAAAAAAAAAGAACGAGTTGGGATATGTTGCATGACACTCTATTAGGTGGCAACTACAGGTCATTGCCTTTACTAATCTTCAGTGGATAAGCATGGGTTGAACGTCATACTGAAAAGTAATGACAAGTGAATTTGGAGGAGGCCTGTAGAGTCATAATCCACAGGGTTTCCCCATGGAAATGGGTGTACGTCTGTGGGGCGTTGATGCGTGCATATATGTTATTACATATGAGGAGTGGAAATAAAGATGATAAGTAATAAACTTGGGATTGTAAAAGGCTAGAAGTGTAAATAAGTCTGAGAATGATAAATTCAGGATGGAGGAAGAAGTAAATTCAACAGAGAACTTACGATGATAGGGCTGTAGGTGCAAAACGAACCGTCTTGTACAGACTGGAAAATGAGCTGTTCTGCGTGGCATGGAAGACCATGACTTAGGGACCCTGACATTTTAGAAGTCAGATGTGTACCGTCTCTGGGATGTATGAAAAATACTATAAAAGCAGCGATGATAGAGCTGTGGGTGCAAAAAACCGTCTTGTACAGACTGGAAAATGAGCTGTTCTGCGTGGCATGGAAGACCATGACTTAGAGACCCTGACAGTTTAGAAGTCAGATGTGTACCGTCTCTGGGATGTATGAAAAATACTATAAAAGCAGAAAGGTCTGAAAATAATCTTGTTATCGTTGATCTCTACTACCTTCAGACCCTCCTGAAAGCCACTGAATAGCTTTTATAGATTCTCAGCTATTCTCTACAAGACAAAAGTATGTATCTTCTCTTCCTCTTTATTTTTCCACCTTTCTAGCACCCTCACTTGGGGCAGCTATCAGCATAACTTTGTAAAGAGTAGGTTTTACTTGAATCTCTTCATCTCTCCCTCTCTCGTTCTTCTGTCTTTCTTTGTCTTAGCATGGGCGTAGGTAGGTATTGCTTAGCCCTGTTAGCAGATGATTCCTGCTAGAAGAATGCAAGGTCTCTTTATGAAGATCTTTCCCCCCTTAACAAACGTATTTCTATAGGTAAATGTGAATGTTGTTAGTAGGCGGCCCACAGTGCATTTCTGGCAGTACTGTCAGTTTAGATTGAGATACTCAGAAGTCAGAAGTTCTTGCCTGGCTTTGACACTTCACTGTAGTCATTACAATCTGAATAACTTTAGGTGTTTGGAGAAAATCAGATCTTCTCTCAAAAAAACAAAGATTTGCCACCAAAAATAATTTTTAGATCACTGAGTCCTGAAGGTAGTTGAAAAACTGGTTAACTGCTCAGATCTTTAGTGAAAATACAGCAGTTTATTTACCACATTCTCATTGTGTATCTATAGTAGCACGAGACTGGCAGGTCCTTGATGTTTTGGCTTGATCCTCTTTCATTGTATGGGGAATGATAAATTGCAGCCTTTGGAGCAAGATCATGAGAGCATCTGAATTGGTGATGAGGCATATGTCATTCAGAGGGGGAGTCAGCTGACTAGTTTGGTTTATGCTAGCATGAGATGATGTTCTAGAGCAAGGTTTCCAAACTCGTCTTCATCATGACACACATGAAAAAGAATTATATCTGTATGGCAGACTACAGTCAGGCCTTCTCTGGCTCCATGAAAGCTGTTAGTGATAAGGGGGTAGGTCATTATTTCAGCATATCATTCTTTCTTTTTTTTTTTTGGAGAGGTTTTTGCTATGGGGTGCGTGCGCTCACCAGAAAGACGGAGAGAGACAGAAAGCGAGAAATCACCCCCCCAGGAGGAATGGCCACGCCGCAATCCCTTCTCCTCCATTCTCCTCTTGGGATCTTGGACAGATATGCACATGTACCTGGCGTGAGTTTAAGCCACCGGGTCCGGGACTTGAACCGTGGTCGATTACATGGGAGTCCAGCGACATAGCCATTACACTAACTGCTGGTCCTTCATTTTTTCTTTTTTTAAATAATATATTTATTTGGGATCAGCAGTTGGCGTAATGAGTATGTCGTTGGACTCACATGTAGTTGATCGTGGTTCGAGTTTCGGACCTGGTGGCTTACACTCATGCCAGGCGCATGTGCGTGCGTGCCCAAGATCCCGAGAGGAGAATGGAGGAGAAGGGATTGCGGCGTGGCCATTCCTCCTGGGGGGGTGATTTCTCGCTTTCTGTCTCTCTCTGTCTTTCTGGCGAGTGCCCGTGCCCTATAGCAAAAGCCTCTCTAAAAAAAATAAAGATTATTTATTTATTCCATGAGAGAGAGAATACTTGCAGTAGGTCTTGCTGCCATGATCCTCCCCCAAGCCTGAGTCAGCCCCACAGCGAGGGCAGGCATGTATGTCCAGCATTCTTAATCAG
>NW_006159766.1:744271-751973 GCF_000334495.1 Tupaia belangeri chinensis
TCCGATGCAAATCTGGAATCCTCCCATGTGGGTCAGCCTTGAATAGTGGTGGATTTTACCGATTCTAATCCATTCTTGGCATACTGACTGGGAAGCTTTGCCTTAGAGGAGAGGACCAAGTTATTCTTTGCTTAATCCTTTTTTTTTTTTTTTTTTTTTTTTTTTTACAGCGGATTTTATCATACTCTCAAATTCTGTGGTTGTTAGTTGGTGCACACACTCGCCAGAAAGACAGAGAGACAGAAAGCCAGAAATCACCTCCCCCAAAGGGGATGGCCACGTTGTAATCTCTTCTCCTCCATTCTCTTCTTGGGATCTTGGGCATGTATGCACACACACCTTGTTTGAGTTTAAGCCACCAGGTCCAGGACTCGAACCACAGTCGACTATGTGGCAGTGCAACGATGTAACCATTAGGCTATCTGGTGGTCCCTGTTTAATACCTTTTGTTTAGCATGTAATAGTTTACAAAGCGCTTTCAGATACATGGGGTCTTCCAAAAGTTTGTGGAAAATTTAAGATATGAGTTTATTTTCTCACACAATGTTGAGATATTTGCATTGTTTTGTCATAAAATCAATACACATTTTAAATAAACTTTAAAAATTAAAAAAAGTTTTGCTGTGGGGCGCACGTGGTCACTGGAGAGGGGTAAGAAAGCATCCCTGGGGAGGATGGCCATGTGGCAGTCCCTTGCCTTTCATTCTCCTTTCTGGAGTTTGGGCGTGTATGCACATGTGACTGGCGTATTTTCTAAGCCATCAGGTCCAGGACTCAACTGCTTAGGCAGCCTTGTGAGATCCAACCCCTTAACCAACATGCCACTGGCTGGTCCCATAAACTTTTTAAAGACACTTCATACATTTTAATTTTATTTATATTCCAACCATGTCAGATAGGTAGAGCAAATAACATTCCCATGTTAGAAATGAAGAAATTGAGATTTAGGTAATGTGCTTTCTACAAGGTCATATACCTAGAAAGGGATGGATCAAGAATTCAAATCGCTGTGGAAAGGGCCCTGGGGGTTCATCCAAATGGCCTGGACTTTCTAGAATGGAGGAGCCTATCTGTCTCAGAGTGCTACCTCTGACATCTGGGGCGGTGCTAGGCACATAAAACCCCATAACAGTTACCATTTATTGAGCACTACTCTGGCTGGGCATTATATTTTATAGGTTCATCTGCAGGTTAGGTAATCTTTAAAAAAATCAAAATCAAAAACAAATGGAAAGACACGTGTAGAAACCAACAGAAGTTATTAGCTCAGTGTCACCTAAGAAGTACAAGGGAAACCATAGGGTTCATGACCAAAGTTTGACTCCAAAGGTTTGTAGTCTTTTCACTGTAATGACTAGATAACTCTGTGCATTGGGAATAGAGATGGGTTCCTAAAATGTGTGACGTTGGTGGCAGAGGGTGGTGGTGGTTCAGTAAGGGAGGTAGGCAAGTGGGCTAGTGTTTATCTTTAGTAGTTTTGAGGTAGAGTTTTAGAGATGGTAATTGTCTAGTAGTAAGATTTTTAAAGTGTTTGGAGCGGAGATGGGGAAAACAGAGAAATGTACAAAACTCAAAGAAAATAACTTGGACTGTTGGTACTAAGATTAATTTCCAATAAAAGGGCTAAAAATGTGGATCCTCTGGCCCAGCCACGGTGGCGTGGGTAGTAGGGTGCCACTGCCCTGCACTGGAGACTGTGGGAGGCCTAGGTTTGGAGCCCAGGTTGTCCTGAACACACCGGGTATGCCTGCACACTCCTGTGATCCTGGCTGGCCCGGAGGCTGCCGGGAGGATTGCAGTGTGCCAGATCCTGTCCCTCCCCACCAATGATATAGTAAGTTGAAAACATTCTTTTATGTGTAGATTTGCATGTATGGCTAAGTGTTAATTCTGATTATTATTTTTTTAAGCTTTATTTTATTTCTTTCACGAGAGAAAGCAAGGTGGAGGTGTCCTTCTTAGGGTCTTGCTGTCATCCTCTTCCCCAAGCCCTCGTGCTAGCAGGATGTTGGGTGTGCATGTGCCCAGCGTATCTTGGAGTGACTTGTTTCCAAACCCGCGGTCAGATGTGGCTTCGAGCACTGCAGATTGGTGCACTGCCACTTGTACCACCATGACTAGGTCCATAGAGTATTTCTTTTTTTTTTTTTGGAGAGATTTTCCCTATAGGGCGCGTGCGATCGCCAGACAGAGAGACAGAAAGCGAGAAATCACCCCCCGGCCCAGCGTATCTTGGAGTGACTTGTTTCCAAACCCGCGGTCAGATGTGGCTTCGAGCACTGCAGATTGGTGCACTGCCACTTGTACCACCATGACTAGGTCCATAGAGTATTTCTTTTTTTTTTTTTTGGAGAGATTTTCGCTATAGGGCGCGTGCGCTCGCCAGACAGAGAGACAGAAAGCGAGAGGGGTGGTCACGCCGCAATCCCTTCTCCTCCATTCTCCTCTCGGGATCTTGGGCACACACGCACACGCGCCCGGCGTGAGTTTTAAGCCACCGGGTCTGGGACACGAACCGTGGTCAACTACGTGGGAATCCAGCGACATAGCCATTACGCTAACTGCTGGTTCCCCATAGAGTATTTCTTAAAGGTATGCTCACAGATGATATTTATTTTCCTCTTTCTGTTATTTCCTGACGCTCTAAATCTAACCTAAAAATGTAGCCACTAGCCAGAGGTTGCTTTTCGAGTTTATTAAAATGAAATAAAATTTAATTGCACATTTCAGTTCTCAGTAACCATATGTGGCTAGGGGCTGCTTTATTGGGTAGTAGATATAGATCGTGTCCAGCAACATTGACAAGTCTTGCTAAAGCTTTAAAATGCTACATGATTGGTGATGTAAGTAGTGTATTATTGGACTAGGGCGTTAAACATCTCTGTTGCCTGTGGTGCCTAGCAGTTTTTGTTTTAGCTGATGAAATATTGCCACATTCTGTCTCAGCTTTTTGTTTTAACTAAATCCAGATGGTCTAAGTCTAATGTTTTTCTTGAATATTTGGAGATTAAAGTTAGCTGCTTTTCTGGGATAAAGATGTCAGCTTTTCCAAGGCCCTGAGTGTTTTGCATTTCTTTGGAGCTCTAGATCTGTATGTCTTCTTGCTGTGTAGGGACATCCACTCCTGAGTATTTTAAAGGTATTTCTAAACCAGTATGCCTAAAACTAAGCTGATTTTTCCCCTGCCCTCTCCCCAGCACCTGAAAATGTTGATCCTCTTTCTTTGTTCCTTTTTTTTTTAGTGAATATTGATATTATCTTTTAAGTGTAAAATCCAGAAAACTGGAAGTGATCCTTAACTCCCCCTCCCTGATACATCCACTGTTTTGTTTATCTTACTTTCTGAACACCTCTTGAATCTGTTTCTTTCTGTTTCCACTACCACTACTTCAGTTTATTATTGCTAGCTGCCTGAAACGTCTATAATGGGCTCCGTTCTTGTCTCCCCGCTTCTCTTTTGGCCCCTCTCTAATCCATTACCCATCTTGAAAACACAGTGATTTATGAGACCAGCAGTTAGCGTAATGGCTATGTTGCTGGACTCCCATGTGGTTGACGGCACTTTGCGTCCTGGACCCGGTGGCTTAAAATTCATGCCGGGCGCGTGTGCGTGCGTGCCCAAGATCCCGAGAGGAGAATGGAGGAGAAGGGATGCGGCGTGGCCATCCCCCCGGGAGGTGATTTCTCGCTTTCTGTCTCTCTGTCTCTGTCTGTCTGGCGAGCGCACGCACCCTATAGCAAAAACCTTTCAAAAATAACAACAACAACAAAAACACGGTGATTTACTTTTAAAACGCACAACTGATGGTCACCACCATTCCAATCCTTTTATTGCTTCCTAGAAATGAAACTCCATAACAAGCTCAGCCCTTCAGCCTCATCTTTTTTTTTTTTTTTTTTTGAGAGGTTTTTGCTATAGGGCGTGGGCACTCACCAGACAGAGAAACAGAGAGATAGAAAGCGAGAAATCCCGCCCCAGAGGGGATGGCCACGCCGCAGTCCCTTCTCCTCCATTCTCCTCTCGGGATCTTGGGCATGCACGCACGCACACCCGGCATGAGTTTAAGCCACCAGGTCTGGGACTCGAACCGCGGTCGACTATGTGGGAGTCCAGCAACATAGCCATTACGCTAACTGCTGGTCCCTTCAGCCTCATCTTGTACCACATTCTGTGTAACTCTCCACCTGGCCGTTCTGGTTTTCCTAAGTCCTTTGTACTTGCTTCACTTCCTGCTGTTTTTGCAGGCTTTTTGCACATTTTTCTCTCTGTCTGGACCAGTCTTTCTTTACTTTGACTTTACTTCACTTTTTAGCTTCCAGTTTCCCTTCATAGCTCAGCTGGTTTTACTTCCTTAGGGAATACCCTAAATTTTGAGAGTATTACCATTTTATTGCTCATTAGTTTCTCTGTAACATAATCTGAATGAGGAAAATAAAAAGACTTCAGTTAATTTTGTTACTTGGTTAAAAGTTGAATTTGGTGGTGAGGATGGACATAGTTCAATATCTGTTAGGCTGACCTTTAAAGTGTTTCTCATTACTACACGTAATTGAGAATCAACTATGTTTTGTCAAAGCCTTCTACTTTTGAATTCTCTAGATTGATGTGTCTTATAGGTATCAGATATATGTTGATATAAAGACAGAAGCATAATGTCGATGATTTTATATTATTGTATTTCTTTTTATTTGATTATTCTGTGCTTTCCTTTTTTTTTTTTTTGGAGAGGTTTTGCTATAGAGCACATGCGCTTGCCAGAAAGACACACAGACACAGAGATAGAAAGGGAGAAATCACCACCCAGGGAGGATGGCCACGCCGCAATCCCTTCTCCTCCATTCTCCTCTCGAGATATTGGGCATGCATGCCTACATGCCCAGTGTGAGTTTAAGCCACCGGGTCTGGGACTTGAACTGTGATCGACTACATGGGAGTCCAGTGACATAGCCATTACGCCAACTGCTGGTCCCATATACTTCGAAGTATTGTGTGGTAAGCCATTCAATAGCATTTGCATGGACAGTTGGGAAAAGGATTTGTTTTTGAACACTCATGTTTTTTCATGAAAATTCAGTAAATTTCTTTGAAGATTTATGCATATTGTTGGAATCAAATGAATTTTGTGTTAGAGTCTATAGTATCCTATTTATTTTTATTGAAAAAGGATGTAAACTCATGCTCTAATATGATGTGCCATGTTTTTATCTGCCTTCCTGTGTCTTGGGAATACCATTTCAGACCTCCCTATGGGGGGGATCTTAATTACAAAACTTCTCATTATGATTTGGGTTCAACACACTCATCCCATAGATCCTTTAGTTTTAGACTCTGAGTCTTTAAACTCAGTGGCTTCACAGAGATGGTAAACTTCTTTCCCCTCTTGGTATTTTGGTATTCATGGAGTCTTTCATTTTACAAGTGTTAATTGCTAATTCACTTTATAGGTCTTTATTTCTTATGGTCATTAGTTAATGAATACCTCTGGGTGATTTATAGAAGTAGAACCTCTGATAACTTAAGACATGAGTATTGGCCTCCAGTCGAAAAGGCCTGTGAGACCTGAACATTAATGATAGTTTTATAGTAGTACTTTGTCATTCTGTGTTAAAGATCACTTTTAAAGATAACTAATTTCATTAACGATCATAAAATGTCTTAAACAGCACAGGCCCAGCCTCTGTGGTGCAGTTGGTAGCATATTGAGCTGCAGTATTGGGAGCCACATGGCCAACCATGGTTTAGCTCCCTGGCCCTGCTGACCTGAAACATGCCAGGTGCCAGCTTGTGGACCGAGGATCCGGATATGCTCAAGAGCTGAAGAAGGGGGTCGCTGGGACCAGCAGTTAGCATAGTGGCTATGTCGCTGGACTCCCATGTAGTTGACTGCGGTTTGAGTCCTGGACCCGGTGGCTTAAACTCATGCCACGCATGTGTGTGCGTGCCGAAGATCCCAAGAGGAGAATGGAGTAGAAGGAATTGTGGCGTGGCCATCCCCCCGGGGAGTGATTTCTCGCTTTCTGTCTCTCTGTCTCTCTCTCTCTGGCTAGCACACACGCCCTATAGTAAAAACCTCTCCAAAGGAAAAAAAAAAAAGAAGGGGGTCGCAGCATGGTCAAAAGCTGGTGGGGGCGCTTCTTTCTGTCTCTCTCTCTCTTTCATGTGCACATACAGTATCTATCGTGAAAAAAAAATAGAAAACTTTGGGAGAAAACAGCTTAGATCACACGCCATTAACTTTATTTATTCTATGAGAGAGAGAGACAGAGACAGAGACAGAGACAGCACTCCCTACAGGGTCCTCAAATGACTTCTCGCCCTCCAGCCTCAGGCAGACCTCGCGTGGCCTTGCGTGCCCTGTTTCCTTTGGGAGATCTGCAGCCTTGAACCCAGGAGCAGCCTGGGTTCCACGCGCACCAGCCTCAAGAGCTTTGTGTTTCATTGCTGCACCGCCATCCAGCTCCATTCACTCCTTGATCTTGTCACTCTCGAGTATGGTAGTTATCAAAGCTATGAACAAACACATCTTTGAAGAATAAATGTGAAGTCGATCAAAATGCTTAGGGAATATGAATAACAGATTCAGAACCTATCTGTGAGTTTCAGAAAATCAATTTTGCATTTCCCTATCTGCCTTGGGTTACTTTTTTTTTCTAGCGCTGAGTGACAGTGCTAAAATACTTCTAATCCATGTTCCTGTTTGATACAGGGTAGCAGAGGTGACTGCTCCTATTTCACAAGAAAGTAGAAAACAGTAAAATTGAATTGCCTGACTTCTTCCGTTTTCCTTTCCACTCTTCACTATCCTTTCATTCTTGCCCTGATGAAAGAGATTTCCGTCTTTTGTCTAAGGGTAATGCTACTTCTGCTCAGAATTCCATACTATTTTAAAAAACTTTGATTTTTATCTAATTTTATGCCTCCCAACAGTTGCAAAAATAGAGTCCTCAGAGTCCTCGTCCCACTTCCCTAACTCTAACATATCATGTAACCGTACTGTAATTGACAAAAGTAGAAGACTGACATTGGTAAATATTGTTAACGAAACTTCAGAACGTGCTCTCAGTTGCTGCCCGTTTCTGTTCCAGGATTCTGTCCCGGAACCCACACTGAATTAGATTATTTCTCCATAGTCTCTCCCAGCCTGTAAGTGTCTCACACTGCCCTCGTCTTTCATGCCTGTGTCACTTGTGAAGAGAACTCACCCGTTAGCTTGTAGAATGTCTCTCAGCCTGGGTTTGTCCGATGCTCTCCTCATGCTTAGACTGAATGTATGCGTTTGTGGTAAGAATATCATGAAAACGATGTGCCTTCCCCATGCACTGTATTACGGGGTTTGTATGTTGATAGGCCTTGGTGCCCATGATTCCTAGATCACTTGGTGGAACGGAGTGTGCTGTTTTTATGCTGTGAGGTTACCCTTGTGCCTTTTATTTTTTTAAAGAGATTTTTGTTATAGGATGCATTCCCTCGTTAGAAAGACAGAGACAGAAAGTGAGAAATCATCCCCCCGAGGGGATGGCCACACCGTAGTCCCTTCTCCTCCAGTCACCTCTTGGGATTTTGAGCACACATGCACACGTACTTGGCCTGAGTTTTAAGCTGCCGAGTCTGAAACTTAAACCATGATCGACTATGTGGGAGTCCAGTGACGTAACCATTAAACCATCTGCAGGTTCCTCCTCCAACTTTTTTTTTTTTTTT
>NW_006159766.1:756666-758219 GCF_000334495.1 Tupaia belangeri chinensis
ACAGAGACAGAGACAGAGACAGAGACAGCACTCCCTACAGGGTCCTCAAATGACTTCTCGCCCTCCAGCCTCAGGCAGACCTCGCGTGGCCTTGCGTGCCCTGTTTCCTTTGGGAGATCTGCAGCCTTGAACCCAGGAGCAGCCTGGGTTCCACGCGCACCAGCCTCAAGAGCTTTGTGTTTCATTGCTGCACCGCCATCCAGCTCCATTCACTCCTTGATCTTGTCACTCTCGAGTATGGTAGTTATCAAAGCTATGAACAAACACATCTTTGAAGAATAAATGTGAAGTCGATCAAAATGCTTAGGGAATATGAATAACAGATTCAGAACCTATCTGTGAGTTTCAGAAAATCAATTTTGCATTTCCCTATCTGCCTTGGGTTACTTTTTTTTTCTAGCGCTGAGTGACAGTGCTAAAATACTTCTAATCCATGTTCCTGTTTGATACAGGGTAGCAGAGGTGACTGCTCCTATTTCACAAGAAAGTAGAAAACAGTAAAATTGAATTGCCTGACTTCTTCCGTTTTCCTTTCCACTCTTCACTATCCTTTCATTCTTGCCCTGATGAAAGAGATTTCCGTCTTTTGTCTAAGGGTAATGCTACTTCTGCTCAGAATTCTATACTATTTTAAAAAACTTTGATTTTTATCTAATTTTATGCCTCCCAACAGTTGCAAAAATAGAGTCCTCAGAGTCCTCGTCCCACTTCCCTAACTCTAACATATCATGTAACCGTACTGTAATTGACAAAAGTAGAAGACTGACATTGGTAAATATTGTTAACGAAACTTCAGAACGTGCTCTCAGTTGCTGCCCGTTTCTGTTCCAGGATTCTGTCCCGGAACCCACACTGAATTAGATTATTTCTCCATAGTCTCTCCCAGCCTGTAAGTGTCTCACACTGCCCTCGTCTTTCATGCCTGTGTCACTTGTGAAGAGAACTCACCCGTTAGCTTGTAGAATGTCTCTCAGCCTGGGTTTGTCCGATGCTCTCCTCATGCTTAGACTGAATGTATGCGTTTGTGGTAAGAATATCATGAAAACGATGTGCCTTCCCCATGCACTGTATTACGGGGTTTGTATGTTGATAGGCCTTGGTGCCCATGATTCCTAGATCACTTGGTGGAACGGAGTGTGCTGTTTTTATGCTGTGAGGTTACCCTTGTGCCTTTTATTTTTTTAAAGAGATTTTTGTTATAGGATGCATTCCCTCGTTAGAAAGACAGAGACAGAAAGTGAGAAATCATCCCCCCGAGGGGATGGCCACACCGTAGTCCCTTCTCCTCCAGTCACCTCTTGGGATTTTGAGCACACATGCACACGTACTTGGCCTGAGTTTTAAGCTGCCGAGTCTGAAACTTAAACCATGATCGACTATGTGGGAGTCCAGTGACGTAACCATTAAACCATCTGCAGGTTCCTCCTCCACCTTTTTTTTTTTTTTTTTTTTAAGAATTATTTATTTAATTTTATTTATTATCATTATTATTATTATTAGGAGGTTTTTGCTATTGGGTACTTGTGATTGCCAGAAAGACAGAGAGAGACAGA
>NW_006159766.1:758347-764671 GCF_000334495.1 Tupaia belangeri chinensis
TTATTATTATTATTATTATTATTATTTTAATTTGCTATAGGGCATATGTGCAAGAGAGAGAATGAAAGCAAGCTGCCAGGTCCAGGACATGAACCACGATTGACAGTGTGAGAGTCCAGCACCTTAACCACTACAGCACCTGCTGGCTCCTTTTTAGTTGATGAGTATCTATGGGAAATACTTAGAGACTGTATTAATAGAATCCTGTTTCCCCTCTAATTTTAGCATTTATCAAGTGGTTCTTGTCTACAACATTTGCAGCATTTGTCTGATGCTGATTTTATTTCCCTCTTTTCTACATTTGTTAAGTGAATTAATAATTCAGTTAATTATTGTGTTCTCTTGTAAGGAAGAATGACCTCCCCTCCCGTTTACTTGCTTGATTATTTGTTTATGTCAGGATGGGCTCATTAATATTTTTTTTAGTCTATGTGTTTAACTTCAGTCCCATCATTTATTTTGTTGCTCAGTTTGTAGCACTGGTTTGTTCTAGTCTATGTGTTTAACTTCAGTCCCCTCATTTATTTTGTTGCTCAGTTTGTAGCACTGGCCTTTAAGGGCTCTTCTGACAAGCCCTCATCTTGTTTTTAAGTTCTGCTTATTTTCTTTTTCTGTCTTTTTAAACTAGGCAAAGAATTTTAACATTTGTTTCAAACTTTATTCTTAAGCTTCTTCAGCTTAATGATTGCTGCAAAGAATGAATTGTGTATATGCAAGAACTGAAAAGTGTCCTGCAGTGTCCAGGAGCTTAAAAATACTAGAGATCTCTATTGTGTCAGGTCTATAAACAAAAAGAACTTTTTTATTTTTTTAAGAATTATTTTATTTAAGTCCCTCCCTCGCTTCCTTTTAATTTGACCAGAGAGGGACAGAGTATGAGAGAGAAAGAGAGAAAGTGAGAAAGCAGGCCGCTAGGTCCAGAAGTTGAACCGCTGTCAGCCATGTGGGAGCCCAGCACCCTTAATCACTATGCCACCTGCTGGCCCCAACAAAAAAGAACTTTTAAAGCAGCCATAATATAAAGTAACAGTACCCAGTACCGTCTTCAACTTCTACAGAAGTTGACGCAGTTCTGTTGCCTCATTCTTGGAAGCTTCATTAAAATTCTCAAGACCTGGACGTTCATCGTCACCGTCTTCTCTGGTAGCAGGTGGTGCTTTTCCACCCACAGAGTGTTTGGGCAGGGCTTCAGCCAGACTCCTGAACTAGCCAGACTGTGCGCACCACGCTGGCGTAAGATGCTGGTGGCATTTCTGGCAGCTGCTCTGTCTCAGCGTGGCTTGCAGTGGTGAATGTGTCTGCTGCCAGAGCTGCCTGAACTTTAGGGGTGTCAGACTGGATCCCTGCTCCCTGGTTTGCAAACACATTCAGCTCTTCGATACCGGAGCTAGCATTTACCACCAACTTCTTTAAGGAGAACTCACGTTGTCATCTGCTGTAGCCGTTCTATGAACCACCTTGTTCTTTCTGCCAGAGTTCCTTTCCTGCCACAGTGCACACTTGTGCCTGCAGTTTGGCAAGTTTTTCGTGGTTCTTGATAGTTTCTTTCATCTGGTCAGAATGGGAAAGGGGTCATAAAGGGCACTAGAAGCAGCGTCTTGGGCAAACCAGCTGAGATTAGGTGTGCACATGTGGGGATGCAAGATCGAAATCTTCCTCGTTTTCAGACCCCAGACCTTCCACGTCTTCTTGCTCCAGCCTGAGTCAGCCACTTCCAAGTGCCTTCGTTCCTGTGTTGATTGGTGTTTAGGCACTAAGTGTTCTTGTTACTGGAGTGTCACTGTCCGCTGGAGTGGAAACGTAGAAGCTAATGTGCGCTCTCTCTCTCTCACACACACACACACTCAGACACACTCATTTAAACAAACCATATGTTTATAGGCCAGCCTGTGGCCTGGCGTTGAAGTGTCTGGATCCCACATGGCCAACGGCGTGGTTTGAGTCCCGTACCCAGTGGCTCGAGAAACATACCATGTGCATTTGTATCTATGCCCTATATCTTTAAAGGAGAATGGAGAAGGGGATTGTGACATGACCAAGCCCCAGAGGGGGCACTTTCTTGCTCTCTCTCTTTCTCTCTCTCTGTCTCTGGCAAGCACATGTGCCCTCTGACAAATTATAAAATTTATATTGTTATTTCTAATTCTAGTCAAACAGGGTTAATTTTAGCATATCTCCTTTTTTATTTGTAACTTTCTTCAGCAATAAAAAATCCCATTTTCAAATCTACATTCTAGTTCTTTCTTTTTTTTTTAGAGAGAGATTTTTGCTATAGGGTGCGTGCGCTCACCAGAAAGACAGACAGAGAGACAGAAAGTGAGAAATCCCCCCCGCCCCCAGGGGAGATGGCCACGCTGCAGTCCCTTCTCCTCCATTCTCCTGTTGGGATCTTGGGCATGCACACATATGTGCCTGGCATGAGTTTAAGCCACCGGGTCTGGGACTCGAACCACAGTCGACTACATGGAGTCCTTTGACATAGCCATTATGCCAACTCCTGGTCCCTATTCTAATTCTTTACCTTTCCTTTCCTTCTTTGGGTTACTCATTTATAATAGAGTTAGGTTCATTTGTTGGTGTTCCTATACTGTTTTGAGTTCCATTACATTTCAGTTGGTTTTAATTATTTGGTATTTTATTTTAGTTTTTGCTAGAGGGCATGCATGCCCACCAGAGAGAAATAGAGAGACAGAGGGAGAGAGAGAAAGGAGAAACCACCCCTCCCCATGGTGAATAGTCAGGTCATAATCCCTTCTCCATTTCTGCTTGACATGTTTCTCAAGCTGGGTGGTCCGGGACACAGACCGTGCGCTCGGCCATATGTGATCCAGCTTCCTTAACCTCAAGGCCACGGAGTTGACCCTATTTAATTTTTAATTTTGGTGAAGAATATGTGAAAATTACTATGTGGTTCTTGGAGTCAGAATGATTAAAAATACATGTATCCACAGAAGTGTTACCACCTCCTTATCCCTACTGCGCTGTTCCCACCCCCTCCATTCCCCAGTCTTCCCACCCTTTTCTCGTGTGTCCCTTATGGGTAATCTAGCTTCTCAGTTTCTGGGTTTTGCTTTTTCTGTATTTCTTTTGTTCCAGTGAGCAGAAATGTGTACTTTTTTTATAGCTCCCTTCTGCTCTTACATGAAGGTAGAATTCTGTGGGTGTTTTGGGGGAGATCTTGCCTCTTTTCTTTCTTCTTTTTAAAAAATTTGCTAGAGGGTTGGGGCCAGCAGGTGGTATGGTATCATGGTTAAAGGTGCTGATCTCCCACATGGCTGACCATTGTTCAAGTCCCGGACCTGGTGGCTTGTTTTCTCACCTTCCCTCTCTCTCTCTGATCAAACTGGAAAATAATAATAAATAAAGCTAAGTAAAATTGTTCTTCAAAAAAATTTAATTGAGGGCAAACACGCTCATCAGAGAAAGACACAGAGGGCAGAGACAGGGTAAGTGAGAAAGCACCCCCCCCCCAGAACGATCATGCCGCAGCCCCATTTCGCCCTTCCTCCCTTCGGGGCAGTGTGTGTGTGTGCACAGGTGCCTGCTGTGTTTCTCAGGCTACCAGGCCTGAGACGGAAGCGGTGCAGTCAGCCATGTGGGAGCCAGCAGCTCTAACCACGGTACCGCCGGCTGGCTCTGGATCTTGCCTTTTAAAATTAACTGTGTGTCCTGGAACTCTTATAGAAGTCTTCCTTATTCTCGCCCCCACCCCGCCAGTGTGGTTTACATGTCACTCATTTACACGTACCATAGTTTATTCAGTCACTCTCCTCGGTGTAGATAGTTAGGTATTTAAAGTATCTCACAGTTACAAAGAGTGCTGTAGTATGTGTGTGTGTTGTATTGTTGGGAGATCCTCCGAGGGTAAATATGTTGTTTGCATCCTGACTTTCAGTTATCTTTTTGGCTTTGCTTAGTGTTTTTGTTGTGCAATAATACCTTTCTTTTTTTTTTTTTTTTGAATGTGGTCGAGTTTATCAGTATTCTGATGTCAGTATTCTCTGGATTCAGAGTCAGAATTAGAAAGTCTTGTGCTTATTTGCGTGACTGTCTCCCTGGTTAGATCTGAAGTTCTTTTAGAACTGAACGAGAGGTCGCTCCTTTCCCCTTGGTGCCTAGCAGAGTTTTTCGTATAGATGGCATCTCTAAATGTTACTGAATAAGTCAGAAGGAAAAACAGCTCGTTAAACTGGAATCAGTGAGGTCCGCGTGTCGTGTCTCACTGAGATGAAGCAGGCAGGTTGTCACCAGTACTTCAGAGCCCTGGCCGTTAAGTGGGAGGCCCCGAGTCTCCTCCGGAGCTTTG
Source organism: Tupaia belangeri chinensis (assembly GCF_000334495.1). Classification (NCBI taxonomy): domain Eukaryota; kingdom Metazoa; phylum Chordata; class Mammalia; order Scandentia; family Tupaiidae; genus Tupaia; species Tupaia belangeri. The sequence goes on from NW_006159766.1 coordinate 762,654, forward strand.
TTTTATGTAGGCTAACGTTTCATTGTTGGCTCTCAGTTTTAGCATTTGTGAAACACTCCAGTGTTTTTGTTTCATGTCTGAATGAATGTATGAAATTATTTTTTGATGAATGAAGTATGAGTGTTTATATTCTGCGTAAGTACTTTTTCTGAATTTTTGTTTGGTTTTAAAATTGTTTATCTGTTATAATCACTAGATCTCATGTGATTGTCGCTAGTTTTGAGAAGCAAATTCTGACTACAGATAACCCCTGTTGTGGACTGTTTGTAAGAATACCAGTGAGATGAAAAGCTCTTTTGAGGGAATTACTTAGCGTGTGCCGGACACATTTTACTTCCAGGTATGTCTGCCTGCAGCAGTGATACAGCTCTTGGTGCAGCTCACCCAGCCCCAGAGGAAATCCGGTCCAATTCTGAGGTGCTTGGGGTGGTTACGTTACTTTCTAAGTTCTGCCCGTCTCAGTCACAGGTATAACTGTCCTTAGCTGATCTGGCTGTGCTGTTCTAAAACTCTTACGTGAATTGCAGGACGCGAAAGGCTTTTCTGTAGTGGTAAGTAGTTGCGACTTGCCTTTTGGCATCTGAGATTCTAGAGTATAACTTGTCACGTAGAAACCAACCTAAGTGCCGTAGGTCAGAGCATAGTTTTTATTTAAATATTAAATAGGGAGCCCAGTCATGGTCGGGGTCTGTGTGAAGCCAGACCCACGAGGGAGGCCGGATTCAGGTCCGGGGCCACCCTGAACAAGCCCGGTGCAGTAGTGCACGCCTGTACCCTAACTGTGAGGCCGCGGGAGAGGATTGCAGTGGGAGACCTGCCAGAAACACGTTTCTGATCCCTCCCCGCCTTGTTGGGACCTCCCACCGCCCTTTCTCTATCTGTCTCTTCCCTTCTCTTCCCATACTCCACCCTCTCTCTCTCTTTCTCTCTCTCATTAAACAAATGTAACAATGGCTAGAAGTTTAAGTGGTATTGGATGGTTGGAAAAGTCATGATGTCTTTTTATATTTCTCCATGCAAAAATGTGTCATGACTTTCCCAGCCACCTAAGTCCCAGTGGTCGTTGGGGTTGTTGGCTCACTTTTGAACTCATCCACTCTGTCAGCCCTCACTTGTTAGGTATGCATCGCAGTCCAGGCGTAGGGCTTTAAAAACTACTGCATTGTAAACCTCACACAGGCTCACTGAGTTTGCAGTGCTAGACACTGGGCCGTGAGTTTTTCCATTCTGAGAGTTCTGCAGGTGATTCTGATACATGCCATCTAAGAACCATTGTTCTAATTCGTGGAGATTCGGACTTAATTTTGCATTGAATTTAGGTCAGTAGATGGCTTTCTAATACCTAATGCTGGTAATACTGCTTATAGTGTTAAAAGATTTACAAAGTAGAGGACCAGCAGTTGGTGTAATAGCTATGTCGCTGGACTCCCATATAGTTGACTGAGGTTCGAGTCCCAGACCCAGTGGCTTAAACGCATGCTGGGCATGTGTATACGCATGCCCAAGATCCCAAGAGGAGAATGGAGAAGGGATTGCAGGGTGCCATCCCTCTTGGGGGGTAATTTTGCACTTTCTGTCTCTCTGTCTCTCTCTGTCTTTCTGGCGAGTGTACATGCCCTATACCAAAAACCTCTCCAAAAAAAAAAAAAAAAGATTTACAAAGTAGCATTTTTATGTCATTCCAATTTTTTAAAAAAATTATTTAACTTTATTTATTATTATTTTCACATGAGTTTTGCCAGAGAAAGACAGAGAGAAAGAGAGAGAGAGAAGCCGCCAGGTCCAGGACTGGAACTGTGTTCAGCCGTGTGGGAATTCCAGCACCTTAACCACCACACCACTTGCTGGCCCTGTCATCCCAATTTGATCGTTAGAATAATTCAGTGTATGGGACCAGCAGTTAGCGAAATGGCTATGTCGCTGGACTCCACGTAGTCGACCGTGGTTCGCGTCCTGGACCCAGTGGCTTAAAACTCATGCTGGGCGCGTGTGCCCAAGATGCCGAGAGGAGAATGGAG
>NW_006159766.1:764997-766047 GCF_000334495.1 Tupaia belangeri chinensis
GCGAACTGCGGTCGACTACGTGGGAGTCCAGTGACATAGCCATTACGCTAACTGCTGGTCCCGTTAAATGTTATTCTTAAATTATCAGTGCATATTATATTTTAATACATATATACATATATTTACATTTATGTATTTTGCCAAAGGGCACAGGTGCTTGCCAGAGAGAGAAAGACAGGGAGAAAGCATTCCTCAGTGGGGTGTGGTCATACCACAGACCCTTCTCCATTTTTCCAACTTTGGTACCTTGGGTATGCACATGCACCCAGCTCACTTTTTCTTTTTTTTTTTTTTTTTTGGAGGGAGATTTTTTTTTTTTAGAGGGCATGTGCTCACTGGAGAGTCAGACAAAGATAGAGATAAAGTGAGAAATCACTCCCTAGCAGGGATGACCATACCATAATCTCTTCTCCTTCATTCTCTTCTCAGGATTTTGGGCATGCATGCACACAGGCCTGGTGTAAATCCCAAACCTCCAGGTCTGGGACTTGAACTGTAGTTGGCCATGTGGGAGTCCGGTGATGTAACCATTATGCCATCTGATAATCCCAGCTTTTTTTTCCTTCAACTGAAACAGTTTAACTTTCAGAGCATGGTGACTGGCTTGGAGGGGTGGGCAAGTGGGTAAGGCTGGAGTGCAGCTGCTGTAATTTCTTTACCAGTTTGCCGCCTGTCCACATGGCACAGTGTTTCACAGAGTCAAAGATGAGTTCTGCTTAGTCAGATAGGTGTTCTTGGGCCAGCGGTGGCGTGGTGGTTTAGGCACAAGACTCCCACATAGCTGACCATAGTTCTAGTTCCAGACCTAGGGGCTTGCTTTCTCACTTTTTCTCTTTCTTACTTTCTCTTTGGTGAGTGTGGATGCCCTATAACAAATTAAAAAAAAAAAAAAGGTGATGATACAATGAAAAGTAATTAGAAAAAGAAATGTGTGATCTTCATGGAGGAGTCAAGGCTCTCTGTAATTTAAACACTCTGTTCTTTACCGTTTGGCAAAGCAGCACTGTAGTTCTGTGGAACCAGAGAATTACGTGTGTCGTGTTTTTCTTA
>NW_006159766.1:766156-771024 GCF_000334495.1 Tupaia belangeri chinensis
AGGGAAGCGCTGCCAAGTAATTTATTGTTCACATTTGTCAGTGAATTAACGTTAACTAACGTCCATGGTAGTTACTACCTTGTGTCTTCAGTCATGCCCAGAGTGCACTGCCCACTAGGAACAGTGTAGTAGTAACAATAATATTGTCAAAAGGCGTGTGACTATCAACTGGATTTATGTTCACATTTAAAACTCTTGCTTAAATTTATAGTTAATCAAAGTAAGATGAAATGACATGTATTTATGTGTATATATTATATTTATGTATATATTTATACATTTATATTTTATGTATATATACATATACACACACACACACACACACACACACATATATATATATATATTTGTAGAGGTTTTTGCCTTAGGGCATGTACACTTGCTGGAGACAGAGACCAGTGAGAAGGAAAGTGAGAAATCCCCCTCCAGGGGGATGGCCGTGCCACAGTCTCTTCTCTTCCATTCTCCTTCCGGGATCTTGGGCACAGGCACCCAGAGTGTTTCAAGCCGCTGGATGCAGGATTCAAACCATGGTCAGCCGTGAAAGAGTCCAGCATCCTAACCACTACTCCATATGCTGACTCCAAGGTTAAGTAATATTTTGTGACTTTATAATTCTCTGCTTTGGGACTAGCAGATGGCATAATGGTTATGTTGCTGGGCTCCCATGTAGTCGACTGCTGTCTCAGTCCAAGATCCAGCGAGTTAAAACTCATGCTGGGCGCGTGTATGTGTGTGTTCAAGATCCCAAGAGGAGAATAGAGGGGAAGGGATTGCAGCATGGCCATCCCGGGGGGGTCGGGGCGGGTGATTTCTCACTTTCTGTCTCTCTGATGAGCACACACGCCCTATAGCAAGAAATCTCTCTAAAAAAAAAGAAACCCTGCTTATTAGTATTCTACTAATTTAAACTTTTTTTTTTCAAACTATTGAGTCATATTTGCTTCCAAGAAGAAACAGTAGTCTAATAGGCACCTTTTGTGGAGAAGCCATTAGGTAGCAGGGATTATACTAGGTTTTACATAGAATTTCATTTAACCCCTTTGCCTATTGGCCCAGCCTCATTTTACAGACTAGTCAATTGAAGCTCAGAGCAGTTAATAACCATTAAGGAACAGAGGGATGATTGTTTAGAAAATTTATTGATTGATTTCCTTTGCGAGGGACCGAGACAGATAGACGAGTATCCCCCACAAGATCTTCATGCCTCAGTCTACCCCTCGTGTCACCCAACCCTCACCCAACTGTCATCATGGGCACACACACACCCAGTGTGCTCAGAGAGGTCTCAGGGACATGAACGCAGGACTTGTACAGTGGGGGCCTAGTTGCATTTCCACTGGGCCACTGCCTGGCTCCCAGAGCTACAATTTGCACCCAGATGAAAGTAGGAATGATAAGTAATTTAAGAAATTAAATAGAAAAACAAATTATTTAAAGGTATAAGTAAGACAATGAGGGAAAAAAAGCATATTTATAATAACAGAAGAAAGCAAGCAGATAAATTGTATTAGATTTTTATTAGCTTATTCTGGGAATGTAACTGGAATTCTATCTGCCTTTCAGTATAGTAACAGTACATAAAGCACTTCCTAGCATTTAAGAAAATATACAAATATTTGTGTTCTTTCGTGTAGGTAACTCAGAGGTCTGAAAAGTGAATTGGGAGCCAGCTAATGGCATGGTGGTTAAGGCAGGTGGACAAGTCCCAGACCCAGTGGCCTGAAAAACACTGGGTACATGTGCGTGTGTGCCCAAAATCCTGAGAGGGGAATGGAGGATTGTGACATGGCCATCACTTTAGGGTGGTGTTTCTCACTTTCTCTCCATTTCTTTCTGTTTCTGTCTCTCTTAAGCAAGTGCATATGCCCTATGCCAAATTAAAAAAATAAAAGTGGAACGAGCAGTTGCGTAATGGCTATGTCGCTGGACTCCCATGTAGTCGACCGCGGTTTGAGTCCCGGACCCTGTGGCTTAAACTCACGCCGGGCGCGTGTGTGTGCATGCCCAAGATCCCTAGAGGAGAATGGAGGAGAAGGGATTGTGGCATGGCCATCCCCCCTGGGGGGGTGATTTCTCACTTTCTATCTCTCTGTCTTTCTCTGTCTTTCGATCCTGCACTCAAGGTGCAAAGTGATTAGTAAACAAAATAGAACAACAATGTCTTTAGACTGGTACAGATGAAGAACTGTGGCGCTTCAGCGGAGTATGGCCCGGAATGGAATGAAGCGGCGTTTATGCTGAGTCTTGCGGTGGGGGTAGGATTTGAGCGTGTAAGTGAGGATGGTCACTGCTGAGCAGAGGCATAGCGAAAGGAGGTGGAGAGACGTGTGGAGTGGGAACCAGTAGGGGTCTGAGGAGATGTAATTGGTGGAAGGAGGTAATTTAGGTCATGAAAGGACTTTGAGTGTCAAGCTCAGGAGTTGGCTTTTCCATTGGGGACATAGTGGAGAGGGAGACAGACATGTAATGATAGAAGGTATTTTATAATACAGTGCAAAATAGTGGTCCCTGCTATAACGTTAACAAGAGGCAGAGCTGAACCTTACCCTGGTGAGCCCTAATACGTAGACAGCAGGATTATCGACCTAACGCTTCTGAACTGTGTTAAATTAACACTTTGCAACAAATACATTAACCATTTTTTAAAGAAGATCATATTTCTACTAATGTACAAGGAAATTTCAAGGACTATTCGAATTATGAATTTAATAAAATTCCCTTTGCTTTTTGTAGGCAAACAGAAATCTGAATAATTTCTTCTGACACAGAAGGCATTTGTGCTTTTTGGTATTGAAACAAAATATGGTCTCTGTTGAGATGCATAATTAGTCCATTTAACACTGGGACCTTCATTGTCTGAGGCTGTAACTAGATCATTTACAGTTGAATATCTCTGGCTTCTCTTCTTTCTTCTTTGACCCTTTTTACTTGCTTTATTGCTCTTTGTCTAAAATTGACTGAAATTAAGAATTTAGTCTTTTAAGTTACAAGGAAATAAAACTACTTGATAAGCAGAACAAAATACTACTCAGCATGTGTAGTCATGACTAGAGTGTTGGGAATATTTCTGATTTTTTAAAAATTTGCTACAAGGCATGTGTACTCCACGCACACAAGAGAGAGAGAGAGAGAGAAAGAGAGAGAGAGAACCCCGGGAGAAAGCCATCTTGTAGCCCCTTTTCCTCCATTTCCTCTCAGGATTTTGGTCACACACACACGTATTCCTGGAGTGTTTCTCAAGCCATGAGTCTGGGACTCTAGCTGCACAGTCGGTCGTGGGGTCTAGGCCCCTTACCCTCCACAGCACCACCGACTGGCCCAGCACCACTCTGGAAAGTTTCTAAGCATTTTAGAAGTGAGTAACCTAAAGTAGTGACAGTAGCAAGGACTTATTCGAGCGTGCCTTTCTTTTTCATTAAGGCAGTGTATAGGCCCAGCCACGGCAGCACGGCAGTGGGGGATGCTGTTACTCAGCAGGTTGAAGCCCCACACGAGGCTTGGCTCCAGTGCCCAGCCTGCCTGGCATGTATCTCTCTGTTCCATTCGCTCGGAGGCTAAGGAAGAAGTATCACAACATAGTAAAAACCCGTGGGTTTTTTGTTTTGTTTTGTTTTGGTTGTTGTTTACTGTAGGGCACTTTGCGTTCTCTGGATAGAGACAGGGGTGGGTGCGGTGGGGGGTGAGGGATGACCACACCACAGTCCCTTCTCCATTCTTCTCCCAGAATTTTTGGCATACATGCACACGTGTGTGGTGTGATTTTCAAGCTGCCAGGTCTGAGACTTAAACCGTGTAGCTGGTCATGGGCATCCAGCCACCTTCACCACCACACTACCTGATGGCCTCAAGACCCTGTCTTACAAAAAAAAGCAAGATGTTTAGACTTTGAACGCACCTTCATTAATGTTGCCTCTCTTATTTCCTATGTGGTATTCATCTATAAATGCTTAACTGTCAGAGCCTTTTACTCTATTAATGTCAAGGTGTTTTTGTTTTTTTAAGGTTCAAAATAACGTAAGTAATGGGACCAGCAGGTGGTGTGATGGTTAAAACACTGGACACTCCCACATGGCTGACCAGGGTTCAAGTCCTGAATCTGGTGGCTTGCTTCCTCACTTCCTTTCTCTCTCACTCTCACCCTCTGTCTCCCTCTGGTCAAATTATAAAATAAATGAATGTATAAATAAAATAAGGTAATTATTTTAAAAAATGTAAGTAGTGCTGGAGATAATTATGTGAACTTTTTTTTTGGAAAGGTTTTTGCTGTAGGGCGCATGCGCTCGCCAGACAGAGACAGAGAGACAGAAAGTGAGAAATCACCCCCTGGGGGGGATGGCTGCGCCGCAGTCCCTTCTCCTTCTCCTCCATTCTTCTCTTGGGATCTTGGTCACGCACACACACACGCCCGGCGTGACTTTAAGCCACCGGGTCTGGGACTCAAACTGCAGTCGACTACCGGGGAATCCAGCAACATAGCCATTACGCTAACTGCTGGTCCCCGAACTTTCTTTCTTTTTTTTTTTTTAAGACAGAATCATGTTATGTTGCTCAGTTAATCTCAAACTTTAATCCTCCTGCCCCCTGAGTACCAGGGATTACAGGTACACACCATCACACCTGGCTTTGGGCTTTTGTCTTTTAACCTAGGTCTTGAGCAGCTACAGAAAAGGCTGCACACTAGGTGTTGAAGTGACGGAAGAAGAGTGACTGTATGCTGGAGCAAAGATGAAGTTCGTGGGCATTTGGTGGCTGAGTTGGCCAGTGTGGTGAGAGTAGGGGAAGGCAGGTGTGAGGAGGAGCCGGAGAAGCAGGGAGGGCTCACACGTAAGCAGACATGCAGCCACGGCAGCCCTGCTGCAGTTCAG
>NW_006159766.1:771041-802861 GCF_000334495.1 Tupaia belangeri chinensis
CGCTCTTCCCCAGTGCTGCTGGATTGTGTCCGCTGTCTGACGTAAAGCGTCAGAGTAAATGACAGACCTCTGCAGCCCGCTGGTTAGAGCACCAGGCTACTTGGTTTCTCAGTCTCGACAGTCTGGACACACCTGTCTAGATTTGTGTGTGCGGGAGCTTGCCGTGTGCAGCTCCATAGAAGTGGATTGTGCAGCAGCTAGGCCGGCCTGTGCCTTCTGAGCCCAGTAGCACACCATCCCCAGCTGTGACAGCCACGCTTTACTAATGTTCCCTGTCCAGTCCACTCCTGTCGAGGACTCGGAGCTGCAAGGATCAGTGAGAGCACATGCATGATTTCTGTCAGTAGTTGTCATTTTCATCAGCAGACGTAGGGGCCCAGAACTCCTGACACCCTGGTGTCCTAGTTTAATTCTGTAACTGTCGACCTCTAGGAGTGGGAGGTTCCTGAGTGCATCCGTCTCTACGGCTCTGGTATTAGCAGAAGACAGCACTAAAGATACAAATGGGGCTACTAGATGGCGTGGTGGTTAAGCTGCTGGACCCCCACACAGCCAGCTGAGGTTCAAGGCCCAGACCTGGTGGCTTGACAGTCACACTGGACACATGTGTGTGCATGCCCAGAATCCCAGGAGGAGGAGGGAGAAGGATAGCACACCCCGGGGGTGACTTCTCATGCACATGCCTTGTGGTGAAGACCTCAAAAAGGATGCCGATGCTTCAGTCTTGAGCTGCTGGAAGTGACAGGCCAGAGCAAATTTTAAGCCATGTGTTACACTGTGATTATGCACAGTGATACAGGAAAAGCAGCAACAGCACAAGTCGTTAATGTCAAGAAAGCAGTGGGCTGCGTTGACTGAGGGTCTGAACGCGTACGTGTGCTCTTTCAGTTGGCTGCTGGGGGAGCTGATGGCGCTGCGTCCTAATACGCAGTATCACAGTCCCGAAGGAAGAAGAGTGAAGAGGGAGGGAGAGGAGGTGTAACTTCGGGGCAGAGACGGGTTTGCTGGAAAGAGGAGGACTCGGGACCAGGTGGTAGGGTAGGGGGTGACACAGAGGGAAGTTGGAGATGCCTGAGCACATCTTTGTACCTCGATGGGAGACAGTGTCGGAGCCAGGCCTCAGGCTGCCTTGGCCACAGCAATGCAGGTTGCTGATGTCTGCTTTCTAGGTAAGTGCCTGGTGAAAGCCTGCCCGGGGTCCAGCCCCTGGGGTACAGGTGGCCTCGTGTTGATGTGCAGTGCTGGGAGCCAGGCAGCTGACTGGGGGTGCAGATGTGGAGTCAGCCTGAAAAACGTGCTTGTGACGTGACGAGGCTGTTAAGGGTGCTGCTAGTCTCTTTCTTTTCCCTCACCCTCAGGATATAAAATAAACATATCTAGATTTTTTTTTTTTTGTAATCTAGAGAGCTATGTTTGGGAGGAATACAGTGGTAAAAATGTTATGTTAATGGAAGTAATAGTTACCACTTTGTCAGAAGCTTATTATGTGCTAAAAACTGCCATGTGTATCTTAGGTAAATTATTATTATTATTTTACAAAAGCCTTGGAGGTTGGTATTCTTAATCTTTATTTTAGAGAGGAACAAAGTTTCTTGGCCAAGTTCTCAAAGCGATTGGCATGTGTGGGGTTTGAACTCAGGTTTGTCTGGCTCTAAAATTTATGTAGCAGGATATCAAATGCAAGTATGTGTATTGGGTGGCGAGGCATGTTGATATATTTCGGTCACTTTTTGGAGAGAGCGGAATACAGTGGTTACGAATTCAGTCCAGACCGCCTCTCCCCAAGCCTCATGATGAAGAGGCTCTCCCAGCACTGGAATAGGCGTGGGTCTGGCGAGCCAGGAAGGATGAGATATTTACAGTATTTGGCCCAAGTCTGACTGGGCAGACCAGTCATGGTTCTGCAGGTGTTTTAAAAGACCTAAAATGAGGAGGGATTTTTTTTCACATTTGCATTTGATGCTCTGCCATTCTGGAGACACTTGCCATTCACACATATTCCCTCAGAGACGTTTGTGATTTACACATTCCCTTCAAGTATTCGTGATTTTCAGACTCTGGGTCAAACAGGGAATATGTTTGTAAGGGACACTTAGGCTGTACAGACATTTAAAAATTTTTTAAATTTGTGTTTTACTGCAGAGAGACAAGGATAGTGAGAGGAAAAGTGAGAAATCACCCCCTGGGGAATGGCCACACCACAATCCCTTCTCCTCCATTCTCCTCACAATTTTTGGCAGGCATGCACATGCGCCCAGAGTGATGGTCAAGCCACCAGGCCCGGACCCTGAGCTGCTGTCAGTCATGTGGGAACCCAGCCCCTTAATCACCACGCCACCTGCTGGCCCCTATGCAGTCATTTTTTTAATCTATAATTTGCATTTTATTTTTTCCCAGAGGACAGTTCTTCAGTCCTTAAAGATGCAGCTCCTTACGTGGGGTTTGATGGAGGGCGAGAGGCAGCACCCACAGGTGTACATCAGGTGGGCGTGTTCTGTCCTTCCGAGCTTCACAGGATCGGTTCCTGACTACCTGGCTAATGAGTGGTGCAACTCACACAGTGACGCAGCTTCACATGCAGCTTGGGGAGCACACGGGCATCAAAGACATTGCTTTGGAGAAGTCCTTGACGCCTGCGGCCTCTACTGTGTTTCGGATGACGAACTTCTTGTCCTTCGGCACGCAGTGGGCACAGTTGGGCAGTGAATAGGCTGCATGTGGCCATGGCCCTTTTAGGCACGGCTGTCCGTCATCTCGGAAACGAGGCCACAAGAGCTGTGCAGTCATTTTATAGTAAGGAACTATTGGTGTAATTTTTTTTTTTTTGAGTGGAATGTATTTTGGCAAATGACAAATCTTGGCTAATAGATTGCGGAGTGGCTAGAAAGCCCCGTTGTAGGTAGGTGTTGTAATCAACATCGCACACTTGCCCCTCCTGGCTTGGTTTGGCTGCTCTGTGGGTGGATTTTGGGCTTGCAGGAAGAATAGATCCTCTGCCATTACAGATGATAACATGGAATTTTGCCTTCTTCAAAGTAAATCAAGTTTATTGAGGCAAAATTTACTTGTGATAAAAATGTACTCATTTTAAAGTCTAGTGAGGATTTTTTCATGTACTCATTTGCCATACCTAGGTTTTCTTTGGGGAAGTGTCTGTTAACATTTTAGTCATTGTGTATTTGAGCTGTTTTCTTATTTCTCGGTTATGAGATTTATTTATGTATTTTTTCTTGGAGAGGTTTTTGCTATAGGGCATGTGCGCTCACCAGAAAGATAGACAGAGAGACAGAAAGCGAGAAATCACCCCCCAGGGGATATGGCCACGCCGCAATCCCTCCTCCTCCATTCTCCTCCCAGGATCTTGGGCACGCACGTACACGCACCAGGCGTGAGTTTAAGCCACCGGGTCTGGGACTCGAACCGTGGTCAACTACGTGGGAGTCCAGCCACATAGCCATTACGCTAACTGCTGGTCCCGAGACTTATTTATGTATTTTGATTCTCAGTCATTTGTCAGGCACATAACGCACAACTGTTTTCTCCTAGTCTAGGGGTTGCTTTTTCATTTTCTTAATGAGATCTTTTGAAAAGAAGTTTTTAATTTGAGTGAAGTTTAGGATATCAGTGTTTTCTCTTTATTGTTTGTGTGTTTTATTTGTATCTAAGAATGCTTGCCCCAGATCGTGACTCATTACTCCACGTCCGAAGACAATCACGACCTGCCGTCGCCATCACATATTGGCTTTCTTTTTGAATCAACTCATTGAATGTGTGCTCTTTGATTCTGGCTTCATATGCTTGACAGTATGTGTGTGAGGTATTTTCCATGATCTTTAAAACGATTTTTTTCTCAGTTACTTAAGGGCATTTGTATTTGCCAGAGGGAAGTACACCCCTAATGGAGCATGGTCACACCATAATCCTTTTTCTTCCATGTCTCCATCCTGTCTGGATTTGGAGCATGCATGCACACACATGCACCTGTTATGGACTGGGATTTGAACTGCAGTTGACCAAGCAGGATCGGCTTCTGACACAATGCAGTTGACCACTGTGCTATGAGGCCATCCCTTTTCCGTGCTTTTCTTAGCAGTAATTTCATTTTTTTACTGTGTGGTATTCTATTTTACGACTACCACAACTAATTTGTTGGCCATTTGGATTGTTTGCAGTTTTTGGCTGTTATGAGTAAAGCTACCATATGTTTTCATGCTTGTCTTTTGATGGCCATGTGTGCTTATTTTTTTGGATATGTTTCTAGGAGTAGAATCACTGGATTATATGACAGGCATATGCTTGACTCTAATGGGGCTGCCAGATAGTTTTCTAAAAGTGATTATACCAGTTTTTACTTGCACCAGTAATGTGTGTGAGAGGGAGAAGTAAAGGGAGGAGGAGAGAGTGCAGCACCCCAGCAGTATCACAGTCCCAGCATGACCTGGCCCCTCTGTGGATGTTTTCAGGTCCCTGTGTGACATCTTATTTGTGGCTTTAAGCTGCATGACAGGTTGAGAGTTACGTCATAGGTCCTTCACAACAGGTTTGCTGTTTGTTTTAAAGGGTAGCAAAGGGTGTGCTTGAAGCGGAAGCCGGGAACACCGGGCCTTAAAGAATAGTAGGTGTTGGGACCAGCAGTTAGCATAATGACTATGTCGCTGGACTCCCATGTAATCGACCGCGGTTCGAGTCCCAGACCTGGTGGCTTAAAGTCATGCCGGGTGCGTGTGCGTGTGTGCCCAAGATCCCGAGAGGAGAATGGAAGGAGAAGGAATTGTGGTGTGGCCATCTCCCCTGGGAGGTGATTTCTTGCCTCTGTCTCTCTTTCTGGTGAGCGCGCATGCCCTATAGCAAAAAAACCTCTCCTCCAAAAAAAGAACAGTAGGCGTTCTTGGGTCACTCACATAGCTAATTTGCTGCGGTAACCTTCCTTTCTGGTCTAGGGCATGCTTGCAGCAGTGCTTCTCACATGGCTGCACGTTAGAATCGTCTGATGAGCTTCTCAAACCGTTTTAAAAGCTTACTGACTATTCCTGTGGGGATCTCCTGGAGCTGATCATTAAATCATAATCCCTCAAGTGGTAAAAAGCTCCCCAGGTAAAGTTCTGTGATGCGGAGGGCTGAGAATCATTGGCGTGAATGAATGAAACATTCCAGTGCCTCTCAGGAGGCTTTGCTGCACCGTTCAGGAATGAAGCCCCAGCTGTAAAACCTTCACTGGGTATGGGCCTTGTGACTTCATCCCCAGCTTTGACCCATTGCACGCATCCCGGAAGCTAGCTCCCAGCTTTGGCTTTTTCAGTTGTATGATAAATGAACTCTCCAGGTCAGTTCTGTGCTCACATTTTTGGTTTCACCTCTCTCTCCATGTTACAAGCCTAATTGTGCTTTTAAAGTGCATTTTACTGCATACAAATCCAGAAAATCCCCTACTGTAAAGTGAATGTGCTCTCTGGTAGCAGTCACAGAGTACGCTCAGTGTTGATCTTCTTAACATGATTGTGGATTTGGAATTAACAGAGAGCCAAAGAAATGGCCTGATTTGATGGCTACTTTATAAAATAAAAAGTGAGTAAAATATCTCCAGCTTTTTTGTCATGAATGCAGTAGTCAGTCTAACCTTCTGTTGGTATGTAGGTTTGCCACATCAAGATGCGTCTGGATCGTTTCTGACCCGTAACATGCTAACCTGCAGTGTAGTATACATAGAGTGGGCTTTCTAAAACTACGCCGTAGGATGCGTGCACTCACCAGAGAGAATGGGGGGGGAGGGGGAGTGAGAAAGCATCCCCCAGGCAGGATGGCCAAGCCACAGTCCTTCTTTATTCTTCTTCTGGGATTTTGGACACACATGGACATGCCTTCTTTAAGCCATTGGGGTCAGGGTGTGAATGTCTGGGTCCAGGACACAAATGTCGCAGTTGGGTATGTGGGATCCAGCTGCCTTACCTACCACTCCACCAGGTGGCCTCTATAGTGGATCTTTCAAGAGTGTTTCCAGAGACTCAGGCATATCGAGTGTGTACCTAATACTTATTTTCTAATTTGGAAATAATTCAGTGGTGGCTGGAGTTGGCTTATACTGACTGAGTGTTAAAATTTCAAGAGTTTTGTTAAACACAGCCGTTACTAAAGAGAATTAATTGGGTAAACTTCTGATTAAATACATACATTGAAAACAGACATAACGATTCTCGGCACGCAGCAGTTCTTAGATATCTCCCTTTTCTGTCGTCTGCTTCAGAGGTCACCTGTGTGTGTGATGTCCGTGGTGGAAGTGATACCCACGACCACTGCTGCACGCCCCTTCCTGGCTCTGAGTCAGTACCGCCATGTTGGGAGCTTCAGATGGGCCACAGCAGGAGTACTGGCATCAGGGAAATGGGCAAGCCCTAAGGTCACATTTGTTTTGTAATTTTAGGGCAGTTGAGCTTGCTGGGTGTGAGGGGACAGAGAGAGAGGGAGAGAGAGACAGAGACACAGAGAGAGAGAAAGTGAGAAAGTACCCCCCGCTCCCCGGAGGGATGGCCCCACTGCAGTCCCTTCTCCTTTATTTTCCTCTCAGGATTTTGTGCATACACACACACACACACACACACACACACACACACATCTGGAGTATTTTTCAAGCTGCTGGGCCCAGGAATCAAACCACATGCATTTGACCATGTGGGACCCAGCTTCCTTAACCACGATGCCTCAGGTGTGTTTTGTTTTTGTTTTTAATGCAGAGAATGGAGAACCAGTTGCTAAACAGGGTTCCACTAGGGACTGTTCATTCGGTGAATGCGCATGGTGTGGTAGCTACTCTGTAAGTGCTTCATGTGCGTCTTTATTTAATTCTCTCCAGTTCTTCCTGACGTGTGTATATTTTCTTAATTTTATAGTTCAGATAAATAAGATTAAGTAATAAAAACCATCATGCCGCTGCTGTATTGTGTAGCTGAGATTTTAACTCAAGGGTCTTGTATTTCAAACTCCTTACCCTTCTCATACTATTATGTGGTCTCTGATCTTTTAAATCAAGTTTTATAGAAAAGAGAATGTTTGAGCTGAGCCTTAACAAATGCAGAATTTTATTAAACGCTGAAGGCAGAAGAGTATTTTAGACAGTGGGGAGTTTTAGCAAGTGTCCACAAATACCCAGGTGCATTTCCTATCTAGAAATAGCAGCAGTAGGCTCTGTAGTAGAGGGTCTGTGGGGGAGCCCTGCAGCACAGCAGTGAAGGGGTGCACACAGGAAGTCCGATCTCACATGGTCAGCCTGGGTCAAAGTCAGCCCCTCTGGTCCAGGTGGACTGCAAACACAATCTGGCAGTCATGCCCAGGGCCCTGGCAGGAGGGCGAGGGATGGAGGGAAAGGACAGTATTGACACCTCATGCATCGGGAGTGCTTTCTCTCACTCGCTCTGTCTCTGTCTCTCTGTCTCATGTATGCATCCTCTGGCAATTAAAAAAGTGAAGGCTGAAAAATTGACCCTGTTTGAAGGAACTTAAATAACATTAATCTTGAAATGAAGGAGATAATCTGTTTTTATTTCTAAAGAACACAACTATGGGGGGACCAGCAGTTAGCGTAATGGCTATGTTGCGGTTCGAGTCCCGGACCCGGAAGCCTAAATTCACACCAGGCGCGTGTGCGTGTGTGCCCAAGATCTTGAGAGGAGAATGGAGGAGAAGGGATTGCGGCGTGGCCATCCCCCCTGGGGGGTGATTTCTCACTTTTTGTCTCTCTGTCTCTCTGGCGAGTGCCCTATAGCAAAAACTTCTCTCTCTCAAAAAAAAAAAAAAAAAAAAGAACACAACTATGGGGCCAGCTATTAAGACAGTTGGATCCCTGACGGTGCAGTTCAAGTCCTGGACCTGGACGGTCAGCACCTTGTGCTGAAAAAGCACACCGGGTGCATGTGCATGCGTGACCAGAATCCCAGGAGCAGAATGGAGAAGGGATTGTAGTGTGGCCTCTCCCCCAGGGGTGATTTCTTGCTTTCCCTCTCTCTCTCTCTGCCTCTCTCTGGTGAGCACACATGCTCTAAGGCAAATTTAAAAAATGAAAGATTTTTTAAAAATAACATAATTATGCCCCAAGGCCTTTCATATGATTATTGGGAGTGAATGCTTTAAATTCAGTTTCTAGTGAAAGCATTAATGAGATAGGGATATTTTTTGTCTGGAGAGAGAAAATGGAGTTTTTGGTTTTGAGCCCCATTTTGCTCTTTTGTTTATTGGCTACTAATTTTCAATATAATAATTAATGGTTAGTAAATGATGTTCCCAAAAGTGAGTCATTCTTTATGGGAAGAAAAGTGGAATGAATGGATAATAGGAATATTTGTAAATCTTTTGGCACGTAAATATTCCCGTTACTTACTTATGACATGCAGGCTTATCGTATTCCGAACATCCGTTTCCTAGTTCACGTCAGACCAGCACAGTACGTAGTTCCCTGCCGGAGTGTGCTCTGCTCTGTCTGCATCATGAACCCATTCATACACATACACACACACACCACGCATGCACACTACACACACACTACATACACCACACACACCACACACACATACACACACACCACGCACGCACACCACACATGCACACCACACACACACTACATACACCACACACACACACACACACCACGCACACACACCACACATCACACATGCACACCATGCATGCACACCACACACGCACACACACACATATACACACAGCACACATACCACACACACACACCACACACACACCACACACACACTACATACACCACACACACCACACACACATACACACACACCACGCAAACACACCACACACCACACACCACACACGTGCATACACATGCACCACACATACCACACACACACACCACACATACACCACACATACACTACACACGCACACCACACACACATATACACCCACAGCACACATACCACACATACACACCACACATACACCACACACGCACATACACACACACCACACATAGCACACACACACAACCACACCACACATACACCACACACACACCACACATGCACATACACACACCTCACATACCACATACACACACCCCACACATACACCATACACACACTGCACACACCACACATATCACACATACACACCACACATGTACACACACCACACACACGCCCATTTCTTTTTTGTGGTACCCTCTGCCTTGTGATGTTCCATAGGGTGCTTCTCTTGAGCTCTCCCCGTCACTCTGATTAGTTCATGCCATCCGCATACCCTTCCAGTGGTTTCCCCCAGTTACTGCTTCAGCTGGAGCTCTAGACCTCTGTTTCGGAATTCCTCATGTGCTGTGGACTAGAGTACCCCGTAGTCGTTCTCAAATTTATTCCGTCTGTGACTTTCCTAAGTCTTACCAACTTAACTGCCTTTTCCGTTTTGGTGAGTGACGATGGTTCGTCTTTCCAGTTGCCCACACAAGTTGGCTAAGGGAGGTGGGTCATCTTAGATTCGTCCTTGTCGTCTCCCACAATCCAGTCACCGGGAAGTCTCTTACTTCTCTCTACTCTCTCTTGACTGCCCCTCCTACAGCTGTGATTGATATCTTTATTATTTCTTACCTGGTTGTAAAATAGCCTCCTAAATAGCTTTTCCATCCCCAGTGTTTGCTTCTTTCCCTTCATTCTAATCTCCCACCTGACTGTTCTCTAAAATATATCAATGAGACCTTTTAGTGCTTTCTCCTTTTCCGTTATGGTATTTCCTTCCTTCCTTCCTTCCTTCCTTCCTTCCCTTCCTTCCCTTCCTTCCCTTCCTTCCCTTCCCTTCCTTTTCTTCCTTCCTTCCTTTCTTTCTTTTTTTCTTTCTCTTTCTTTCTTTCCCATTCCTATTTTCCTCATCCTTTCATCTTTTCCTGCCTTTTAATCCCTTGATTATTTGAATATTTGTAAGAATTTCGTTTTCAGTTCTCTGATAATTTTTTAGTTATGCCTGCTTGTATTATACTTTTATTGGTTGTTAGAAAGCATATCTAAACTTTTCATATTTTACTTATAGTTCCTAATGTACTACTTCACTTAATCTGCAACTTTTCAGACCCAGATTTCCCTTACCG
Organism: Tupaia belangeri chinensis; assembly: GCF_000334495.1. NCBI lineage: Eukaryota > Metazoa > Chordata > Mammalia > Scandentia > Tupaiidae > Tupaia > Tupaia belangeri. The sequence continues at coordinate 781,132 of NW_006159766.1, forward strand.
ACCTCGTTCTTTGCTATAATTATTACGTGTTACCTCTCGATACGTTGTGAGTTTCAGAAGGACTGTTACAAGTCAGTCTTAAGCAGTGTATGGCTTATAAAGAAACTGAGAGGAAGGGCAGAACGAAAATGGCCTTCATATTTTCCCAGGTATTTACTATTTCGGCCCTTCCTCATTTTCTTCTGAAGGTCCGTGTTCCTGTCTGGTTTTATTTCCCTTCAGCCTAAAGAACTTCCTTTAGTAGTTTTCTGTCATGCAAGCTTGCTGCTGACTACTTCTCTCAGTTTTATCTTAAAATATCCTTCCTTCTTCTTAAAGGGTATTTTCACTGGGTAATAGACTTCTGAGTGGACAGTTTTTCCCCTTCATCGCTTTGAAAATATTTTGTTCTCTTTTGGCCTCTGGAGATACTAATGAGAAGTCAGCTACTCACTGGACTGCTCCCTGGTAGTAATACTCACTGGACTGCTCCCTGGTAGTAATACTCACCGGACTGCTCCCTGGTCGTAATACTCACCGGACTGCTCCCTGGTCGTAATACTCACCGGACTGCTCCCTGGTCGTAATACTCACCGGACTGCTCCCTGGTCGTAATACTCACCGGGTTGCTCCCTGGTCGTAATACTCACCGGACTGCTCCCTGGTCGTAATACTCACCGGACTGCTCCCTGGTCGTAATACTCACTGGACTGCTCCCTGGTAGTAATACTCACTGGACTGCTGCCTGGTAGTAATACTCACCGGACTGCTCCCTGGTCGTAATACTCACCGGACTGCTCCCTGGTCGTAATACTCACCGGACTGCTCCCTGGTCGTAATACTCACCGGGCTGCTCCCTGGTCGTAATACTCACCGGATTGCTCCCTGGTCGTAATACTCACCGGGTTGCTCCCTGGTCGTAATACTCACCGGGTTGCTCCCTGGTCGTAATACTCACTGGACTGCTCCCTGGTAGTAATACTTGTTTTTCTCTTGCTGCTTATAAGGTAGCCTTTTATCTTTGGCTTTAAGTAGTTTGTGGTGTGCTTTGGGATGAATTTCTTTGTGTTTATTCCACCTTGCGTTCATTGAGTATCTTCTATCTGCAAATTTCATCTTTTAACACATTTGATAAATTTTTTGCTATTAGTTTTTCACATAATTTTTTTGTACCATTTTTTTTTCCTTTCCTAGTGTTCCAATTACTCATAAATTAGGCCACTTAATATCATTCAACAGATCTCTCAAACTCTTTTTTTTTTCCAATTTTTCTCACTTTTTCACTTTAGATAGTTTTTTTTTGAGATATTTTTGCTCTAGAGTATGTGTGCTTGCCAGAGAGACAGAGGGAGACAGAGAAACAGAGGGGGAGAAATCACCCCTTGGGGAGGATGGCCACGCCGCAGTCCCTTCTCTTCCCTTCTCCCCTCGGGATTTTGGGCATGCGTGCACGTGCACCTAGCATGAGCTTCAAGTCGCAGGGTCCAACTGGACTGTGGTTGACCACCTGGGAGTCCAGCGCCGTAACCACTATGCCAGCTGCTGGTCCTGACTTGGATAATTTTTTAAAATTTAATTGAAGCTTACTTACTCTTTCTTCTGTCATCTCCATTTGGCTGTTAGGTCCAACCAGTGATTTTTTTCTTTTTTAAATTTTATTTTTGCTATAGGGCAGATGTGCTCCCTGGAAAGAGACAGAGCAAGGCAAAAAGAGGGAAAGCAAGAAATCACTCCTGGGGATATAGCCACAGCAGTACCCTTTCCCCTATTCTCCTTTCAGGACTTTGGGTACACACTCACGTGTGCCCGGTGTGTTTTCCAAGCCATGGGGTCTGAGACTCGAAGCGTGCAGTCGGCCATGTGGCAGCCAGCTGTCCCTACCACCATGCCACCTGACTGGCCTGGTGTCTATTTTTTTCCTAATTGTTTTAGTTCTAGAGTTTTAATTTGGTTCATTTTTATTGTCTATATTTCTGTACTGAAATTTGCTCTTTTTTTCCCGCTGGTATTTTCCTTTATTAGGAGTACTTTGTTTTACTGAGAGTGCTTATTAACTTCTGTAGAATTCTTGTCTGTTAGTTCCAGCATCGGTTCAGTTCAGAATCATTCCAGCTTGATTTTGTTTTCTCTGGCATGCCTTTGATTTTCTTGGTTCATTGTATGTCTAGTAAGTTTGGATTGTATTTTGAACATTGTAAACATTGAGATGTAGAGAGTCTAAATTCTGTTACTTTTCTTTGGTGATTAATGTTTTCTTTGTTTTAGCAATACTTTTTTCTTCATAGGGTTTACACTTCAAACTGTTTCTTATCGAAGGCACTGGTCTCAATTCAGATCTTGTCTTTAGCTGTTCTGCCCACATACATCCATGAAGTTAATCATCGTTGTGGGTAGACACCGTTTGGGACCCCCCTCTATGTCTTTCCATTTCAGGGTTTCCTGTGCCTTTCATGTTTTCTTGACTTACCTTCTCCCCGGTTAGAAGGCATGCATCTTTCCTCCGTGTCTTGGCCACTGCTGTTTGCACAGCACTTAGCTCTAAGCTAAGAACCAAGCGAACCAAGCAGATAGCAGCGTGTGTGCTTAGTTTCCTGTCTTTCACGCCCCACCAGGTTTTGCTTTGCTTTGCTTTCTAGTACCTTCAAGAGATTATTTTTAAAATTGTGTTGAGGTTTTTGTTTTGTTTTGTTTAGAGATTTTTGCTATAGGGTGTGTATGCTTGCCGGAGAAACAGAGAGAGACAGAAAGCGAGAGAGGAGATGGCCATGCTGCAGTTCCCTCTCCTCCACTCTCCTCTATGGATCTTGGGCATGCCCGCATACACAGCCCGCATGAGTTTGAAGCTCCTGGGTCCGGGACTTGAACTGCGGTCGACCACAGGAGAGTCCAGTGGCATAACCATTGCATCATCTGCTGGTCCTGTGTTGAGGTTCTAGAACTATTTTCTGTGCAAGGGTGGTGAGGCCCGATAGGGTCTTAGTCTATCAGTCTCAGACAGAGAAACTTGCTTTCTTTTTACCTGTATCAAATCTCCTGTTACAGTTCACCTTCTGCTTTAGTACCCTTCCTTATGAGTTTCTTTTGCTAGTTCTTACTCACTCCTTCAGGGCTTAGATACTGTGATGCCCCTGAGCTCAGTCTTCAGATCCTCCTCCTTCTTTTTTTTTTTTTTTTTAAATTACTTTGTTTAACTTTATTTACTTATTTATTTTAATTAGGCCAGAGAAGGACAGAGTGAGAGAGAGAAAGTGAGAAAGCAAGAAAGCAAGCCACCAGGTCCAGGACTCGAACTGCTGTTGGCGATGTGGGAGTCCAGCACCCCTAACCACCACACCACTTGTCAGCCCCCAGGCCCTTCTTTTTTTATGTGTACCAACTTTCTAGAGCAGGAGTCAGGGCAAATTCATGCTTATTCATTTATATATTGTATTATCTATGGCTACTTTTGGACTATAAAAGCAAAATTTGAATCGTCACAGTAGAGACTGTATGACCAACAGAGCTGAAGATACTATTCCACCCTTCATAGAAAAAGTTTGTCAGTTCCTGTTCTAGGTGATCTCATCCAAAGAGATTTAAATACCATTCATTCACTGATTTTTAAAAATTTAATTTAGGGGCCAGCAGGTGGCATGGTGGTTGGGGCACTGGGCTCCCACATCAACAACGTTTCGAGTCCCAGAACTGGTGGCTTGCTTTCTCATTTTCTGTCTCTCTGCTTCTCTCTGATGAAGTTTAAAAAAAATTTAAATGAGGGAACCAGCAGTTAGTGTAATGGCTTTGTCGCTGGACTCCCACATAGTCGACTGCGGTTCACGTCCCGGACCCGGTGGCTTAGCACTCACGCCGGGCGCGTGTGTGTGCATGCCCAAGATCCCGAGAGGAGAATGGAGGAGAAGGGATTGCGGCGTGACCATCCCCCCTGGGGGGTGATTTCTCGCTTTCTGTCTCTCTCTCTCTGTCTGTCTGTCTGGTGAGTGCACGCACCCTATAGCGAAAAACCTCTCCAAAAAAAAAAAAAAATTTTTTTTTAAATGATAAATCTTACAAAATTTTAATTAAAATTTTTTTTTGCCAGAGGGTATGTGTGCTTGCTAAAGAAAGAAAAAGAGGGAAAGTGAGAAAGCACCCCCACGGGGGATGGTCACGCCTCAGTCCTGTCTCCATTTCTCCATTTGGGATTCTCAGTGCATGTACACATGCTCCTGGCATGTTTTTCGTAAAGCTGCTGTGTCCAAGACTCAGACTGTGCAGCTGACCATGTGGGATCCAGTCATGTTAACCACCAGCTGGCCCCCACGCAGATATCTTCTGAACTTTTTATTCCCAGCTTCAGACTTTTCTCTGGGCTACAGGCTCATATATCCCATAGCCTGCTTGCCTTCATCACTTGGATGTATAATAGGCTCGTAAACCTAAGTACCTCCTAAATTAAACTCTTGCTGTTTCCTCCACCTTGGCCTCTAGAATCTTTCCCAAGTCCATTCATGGCAGTTCCCTCTTCCCACGTGTTCAGATCAGAACCCTTAGGAATCACCCTTGACCTCCTCCTTCCCTCTGCCATGTCTCACATCTGTCTGAATTCCATTTGGACCTTAAGCTCAGCCACTGCCACCCTACTCCAAGCCACCACCATCTCTTGCCTAGATCGTTAAAATTTCTTTCTGATTATTTTTCTTGCTTTTGCCTTTTACTCAGTTATCGTTTTGATTCAACATAGCAGCAAAAGAACAATTTGTTTTTAATGACAGAGAGAGAAGCACCCCGCATTGGCACAATTCCTTCTCCTCCATTTCTTCATCAGGATTCTGGGCACACACACACGTGTGCCCACCATGGTTTCAAGCTAGCAGATCCGGGACTTGAACTGCATTTGGCCGTGTGGAATCCAGCTCCCTTATCACTACACTGCAGGGTCAGCCCTAAAGAGCGGTCATTTTTAAATGTAAGTCAGATAGTTTCACTCCACTATTCAGAACTCTTAGGCGGCTTCTCGTCTCACTCAGAACATAATCCCAAGTTTGTATGACGGTCTTTAGAGGCACGCATGCTGGCCGCCGGCTGCCTTCTGACATTTCTTTCTGTCCTTTTTGTTCTCTTTCTCAAGCCACATGGCCTTCTTGTGACTGCTCAGAAAGCTGAATGAGATCCCCCTCTGGTATTTGTACTTACAGTTCCCTCTCCTGGAATGATGTCTTCCGGAGTGATGGGACTTCAGAAAGTTCATGGAGAAACAATTAAAGTACACGTTTATTTAGGTACAAAACATTTTGGAATCCATGCTTTGTTTTCTGTAGTCTGTATTTCCATAGACTTATTGTAGACCCGTCATATCTTTATGGTTCACTGCCCTTCTGTTACCGAAGTCTCATGGACTCCCCATACGTCTTCGGAGATTTTCTCCCTTGACCGCCCTCTCTGCACAGTGCAAATCTGCACATGTTCGCAGCACACATGCCCGTGAGCAGCTGCGGTTATCTGATGTGTGTATTTGCTCAGCCGGAATGTCAGGTCTGTGAGGACATGTTCCGCTCTCCAGTCTATCTCACATGTCTGAAACTGTGCCCAGCACATGACAGAGCTCAGTAAGTGGCTGAGCATTCTCCATTGCAGCCTAGTGGCTTTCCTCGCAGTGTCCAGCATACCGCAGGCTTTCCCCACGCTCCTACTGCTCCTGCTGAGGACCTCCTCTTCTCTCCGTCCCTACCTGCCTTCTCCAAGCTTCGACTTCAGCGTCACTTGGTATGTTTTCCTCTTAGTGCTCACCAGTGGCAAGTGCTTCCCTCATGCTCACCTCACTGCATGGTAATGATTTTTTATTTGTCTGTCTGCTTTTAAGTTCCTGAGGGCAAAGAACTGATTTCCATTTCTGTTTTAATCCCATTTACTCCGTCTAGGCATATAGCAAATACCAACTTTTTTTTTTTAATTTTTTAAATTTTATGTATTATAATTATAATTTATATTATAATTTCTTCTTTTTAAGAAGAAGAAAGTAAGAGCATAATGTTATAATTTCAACTTGTGATGATTATTTAGATAACCACATTTTAGTCTTATCGATTGGCTTCGAGACCGATATTAGTGTCTGTACGTCTGTCATTTGCAAGGAGCAGAAGGACCTCTTATTAGCCTCAAGTAATCTGGATGTTGCGTAAAGATGCAGTGACAGGAAAATGGGACTCTTAGAAGAACCCGAGATGCTGAGACCGTGTGGAGGAAGGGTAGTCCCTTGACAGCACTGCTGGGAAAACTGGAGACCCACATGCAGAGCAGTGAGGCTGTGCTCTTCCCTCCGCCGTATGTAAACACGAACCCAAACTGGTCAGACTCCCATTTGCCATAAGCAGCCAGCCCACATTTACACGTCACTGTCCCCACTCTTTACATTAAGGCTCTCTCCGTGTTGCACATTTGGCGGGTGCAGTGATACGGGCTCGCCCTCTCTCCTGGCCTCTGGCAGCCACTGATCTATCACCCCGTAATGTTGCCTTTTCAGGATACCATGTAGGTTGAATCATCTAGTCTGTAGCTTTTCCAGGCTAGCTTCCTCCCCACACACTTGGTGCGTTTATTTATTTACGTATGTGTTTATTTTGGACCAGAGGGCATGCGAGCCTGCTGCTGGAGAGAGAAGCACCAGACCGACTGTGTCATGCCGCAGCCCTTTCGCCTCCGTTTCTCCATCCCGTCAGGCTTTGGGGCAACCATGCACACATCCCCAGTGTGAGTTTTAAGCCCTGGGGCTGGGATTGGAACCATGGCCGGTCACATGTGCTTAACTACTACACTAAGTTCGTGGATTTTTAGGTCAGCTTCTCTCATTTTCAGTAAGCATTTGATTTTTTTTTGGAGAGGTTTTTGCTATAGGGTACGTGCGCTCACCAGACAGACAGAGAGAGACAGAGAGATAGAAAGCGAGAAATCACCCCCCAGGGGTATGGCCACGCTGCAATCCCTTCTCCTCCATTCTCCTCTTGGGATCTTGGGCACGCATGCACACGCGCCCAGCGTGAGTTTAAGCCACCAGGTCCGGGACTCAAACCACGGTCGACTACGTGGGAGTCCAGTGACATAGCCGTTATGCTAACTGCTGGTCCCAACGTATAATTTTTTAAAAAATGCCAGAGGGGACACGTGAGAGAGAACACCAAGCAAGTGAATACTCCTCAGTGGGCCTGTTGAGAGAGAGGGCAAGTCAGAACCAGAGCACCACCTAATGGGTCGAGAAAGAGCCACCCCCACCACATTGGTTGTGCCACAGTCCGTTCCCTCCAGTTCTCCATCCTGTGAGGATATTTTTCAAGCTGATTGGACGAGGACTCAAACCCTGGTTAGCCATGTGAGATCTGTCTTCCTCTGTACAGGACCTAACCACTGTGCCACAGGGTGACCCAGTTTTCTTCCATACTTTTTAATGACTGCTTAGCTTATTAATTTTCAGCACCGAGGAGTGCCCCACTCTCTGGGTGTACTACACTTTATTTATCCACCAGTGAGAGGCATCTTGGTTGCTTCCGGTTTTGACAGTTCGGAGTAAAGCTGCTGGAACATCAGCATGATTCTGCCTTTTGTTCTGCTACTGTCATTTGTCTGGTCCCCATTCGACTGAACACAAAAACAGCTGCTGTAGTTGGACTAACAACTAAGCTTTGGGCTTTCTGTAATATTTTTTCCAGAGTAAATGATGTTCTATCATAACACTATTTAAGAGGGGGAATTGTGGTCTTTTTATCTATAATAACTTGTTTTTTTAATTGAGAAACATAAGTTGAGTGCAATTAAGAGCCAGATGTAGGGCTAGCAGGTGGCATGATGATTAGGGTGCTGGATTCCCACATGGCTGGCCATGGTTCAAGTCCCAGGCCTGGTGGCTTGCTTTCTCATTTTCTCTCTCTCTCTCTCTCTCTCTCTCTGTCTCTATCTGGTCAAATTTGAAAAGAATAATAATAATAATAATAACAAATAAAATGAAATAATTCTTTTTAAAAAAAAAAGAGCCAGATGCATTTTTTTTGTGTTAATATTATATTTATTATAAAAGTGTTAGGTTACATTTATGAAAAAAAGTGTTAGAATAGTGGCAAGTAAGTGCAATAAACATGAATTTGGTCTTTTGAATATTTGCTTTTTATGATTTGGTAACAGTTACAGCTTTTTCCCCCTCCTTTTTTCAGGAGTCTGCCATGGCTCAAGAATCTCCCAAAAATTCAGCAGCAGAAATTCCAGTGACTAGTAATGGAGAAGTGGATGACCCTCATGAGCATGGCTTCAGTAGGGTAAGTACGTGTTTCGTTTTCTTAATGAAAAGAATGATGAGAAGCCATTAATGTTGAGATGAAAATAATAGACACAATTTAATATAGGCGTATTTTCTTAGATGAGCTTCAGCCAGAAATCTAACGTTATTACACAAGGATGAATAAGTAGGCTGTGTTGGTCATTTGTCAAGATTAAGCTCCAGACCAGTAAGTGATTAGGCTTGAGTATTACTCTCAGTAACTGACCGGAATGGGAGCATGCCCAGTGATTCTGGTATTTAACTTTATAAAACTTCTTAATTCAATTTGTGATAAGAAAAATTTAACTGTAGATTATCCTTCTAAAAACAGGCACTGTCTAATCTCCTTTCTACATGCCATTTAGTGCGTAAGTAGCTGCTACTGGTTTTGCTGTTCATCCACTTTATAAAGTGGCAGATTTGATTCGGTGGGAAATGAAACTTGAGATGCTTTTCATTTTGGTCAGCCTCCCAGTTGAAATTCAGATGTCATGCATTTTAATGGGAGCATCATGGGTTTAGAGATAATATGGGTTCTGATCTCAGCTCTGTCGTTTCTAGTGGCGTACGCCTGAGCAGGTATGTGTTTAATCTTCTTGAGTTTTGTTTTCTGATCTGTATAATGAAAATCTTACTTTGATGAGGATTTAATATTAAACGAGATAGATAAGTAGTATGCCTAAGAAAGTCCTAGAAATAATGATGGCTATTATTTCTGCAGATTTTGATACTTGCATTAAAAACTCCTTTTCATGACATTTGATAGAAGCTTTAAAACATAATTTTCATATTTACTTTTTTAAAATTTGCAATAGGGCATGTGAGCTTACTAGAAAGAGACATAGAGAGTGAGCGGGAAAGTGAGAACACACACCCCAGGGAGGATGGCCACGTTACAGTCCCTTTTCCTCTATTCTCAGAATTTTGGCCCCCCCCCCCCCCCGCACACACACACACACACACACACACGTCACCTGGCATGTTTCAGGCCGTTGGTCTGGAACTCATATCTCGGAGTTGGCCACATGGGCTCAGGCCACCTTAACCACCACACCACTTTCATATTCTTGAAAAAGGAGTGGTTGATATGTACATATTTTATGGGTTCAATAGGACTCTTCACTTCGTATGTTTAAGAAAAAACCCTTTTAGTTTAACCAGTGATGTTTTAGAGCAGGATTCCCCATCTCAGCACTGTGGACAGTTTGGGAGGGATCCTTCTCCGGTGGAGTCGGCCTGTACATTGTGGAGGATTAGCCCACGCCTCCCTGGCTGCCTCCTGCTGGGTGCCAGGAGTGCTTCTAGTTTTGACAAGCAAAAATCCTGGTAAATGTCTTCAGGGGTGGGGAGAAACTCATCTCTGGTTGACAACTACTGTTTTAGATAGATGAGTTTAGTTGATAGAAAATTCTATCGCATTTCATTTATTTTTGCCTCAATTATTTTAGAGGTTTTTGTTATAGGGCATGCGCACTGTCCAGAAAGACAGAGAGACAGAAAGCGAGAAATCACCCCCCAGTGGGGATGGCCATGCCGCAGTCTCCTCTCCTCGAGTCTCCTCTTGGGATCTTGGGCACGTGCGCACACATGCCCGGCGTGAGGGACTCATACCGTGGTCGACTACAGGGGAGTCTAGCAACGTAGCCATTACTCCATCTGCTGGTCCCTCAGTGTTCTTTTGAAAGGAACTAATATGTCTTCAAACTTGAGGTCTGTCATAATAGTGCTTTGATTTGGTTTCTGAATACCTGTTGCCCAATGTAAAGTGACTCACAGATGGAAGAGACTTTTTATTTTTAGTTTTTAAATTTACTTAAAAAAATCTAAATTATTTTTATATAACTTTATTGTTACATTATTATTTAATTTGAGAGACACACAGAGAGAGAGAGAGAGAATGAGAAAGCAAGCCACCAGGCCCGGGGACATCAACCTCGGTCGGCCATGTGGGAGTCCTGCACCCTTCACCACCGTGCCACCTGCTGGTCCCAATGAGAGTAACTTTTAAATCTGAACACACACAGGAATTTTCACTTCGGGTTTTAGTCTTTCTAAGGAGGAAACCAAGGTAACCATCATTAGACTCCACCAATTACTTTATAAACTTTTAATAGTTTAAATACTTACTATACCAAGATTTTAGTAATCTCTGTCTTATTTTTGTTAGCATGTCCTTTTTTTTTAAGTCAAGATTTTTGCTGTAGGGCGTGTGCTCACTGGACAGAGACAGAAAGCGACAAATCACCTCCCAGGTGGGGATGACCATGCTGTAGTCCTCTCTCTTCCATTTTGCTCTCAGGATTTTTGGGCATGTACACACATGGCGCCTGATAGGAGTTTTAAGCCACTGGGTCTGGGACTCATACCGCAGTGAACTACATGGGAGTTCAGCAACGTAACTGTTACGCCATTTGCTGTCCCAACATGTCCTTTTACTAATGTATTCTGTTGGGACCAGCAGCTGGCATAATGGCTATGTTGCTGGACTCCCATGTAGTCAACTGTGGTTCTAGTCCTAGACCCTGCGGCTTAAACTCATGCTGGGGTGCATGTGCGTGTGTTCCCAAGATCCCTAGAGGAGATTGGAGGATTTGTGGCGTGGCCATCTCCCCTGGGGGGTGATTTCTCGCTTTCTGTCTTTCTGTCTGTCTGGCGAGCGCATGCGCCCTATAGCAAAAACCTCTCCAAAACAAACAAACAAACAAATGTATTCTATAACTTTCTATTGAGTATCTGCTCTGTACCAAGCAGTGGGAATATAATATACCTGCCCTCAAGGAGTCAGCATTCTAAAAGACAATCTCATGAAAACCAAGGATGTTGGGACCAGCAGTTAGCGTAATGGCTATGTCGCTGGACTCCCACGTAGTCGACCGCAGTTCGCGTCCCGGACCTGGTGGTTTAAAACTCACACCGGGCGCGTGTGCGTGTGTGCCTAAGATCCCAAGAGGAGAATGGAGGAGAAGGGATTGCGGTGTGACCATCCCCCCTGGGGGGTGATTTCTCACTTTCTGTCTCTCTGTCTCTGTCTATCTGGCGAGCGCACGCGCCCTATGGCAAAAACCTCTCAAAAAAAAAAACCAAGGATGTTTTGCAAGAAAAATGTAATACATAGAGAATGTTGCATTCGGTGTTAGGAAAGTCACCCGCCACCTCCAGCCCACTTTTCTCACTGTTGCTCTTTTTTACTGAGGTCAGGTATATAACTCATACAGAGTAAAAAGCACAAATGTTCAGTGTACGGATCAGTGGAACCACCACTCAAATCAAGACCTTAGAAGGCTCCGTCATGGCCTGTCCTAGGACTTCCTCCCTCCCAGGGTAACCACCATTAATCCAGCTCTGTTACAGATTGCTTTTCACTGTTCCTGAATTGCCTATCAGTGGGATCCTATAGTATGAACCCTTTTTCCCCCAAGTTTATTTCCTTCTTTGTTTCTTGAGATAGATACACACAGATGCCACACAGTGACTCCTGACAGGGTCTTGTTCCAGCAGTCCCCCCAGCCATTCGTGCAGCCAGGGTCATTGGCATGTCCATGGGCACGCCTAGCATGACCAGGGTAACCCAGGGTCCGAAGCCCAGCCTTTCCGCATGGCTCTGGTATTGTTAGTGGGAACCCACTGCCTGCCTCAGCACGCCTGGACTGTATGTATTGTTTTTTGACTGGGTTTCCGTCAACATTATGTCTGAGAGGTTTATCTGTATCGCTGCCGATGGCAGTATTTCATTCTTTGTCATTGTAGTGTACTTTTCCATTATTCACATACTACGGTTGGTGCGTCTGTTCTTTGATTGGTGGGTATCGAGGCTGTTTCCAGCCCGTGGCTGTTGGGCCAAGCTGCTGTAACTTCTCGTGGAAGTCCGTGTACACGCTCACCTGTTTCTCCTGGGTCCGTACTCAAGAGCGAACCGGCCAGGGCACTAGCATATAAATGTTCCACGGCAATCCCACCAGCAGCGAGCAAGAGTTTCAGTTGTTCTGTGTCCTTTCTAGCTCTCGGTATTATCGTACGTTTCAAGTTTAGCCATTCTGATGGAGGCATGATGGTACCCTGTTAGAGTTTTTTCTTTTTAAGTACCTGGAGGGGGCATCTCACAGTGGGGTGTGGTCATGCTGCACTCCCTTCTCCTTCATCTCTCCACCCTGTCCTGATTTTGGTCATGCACACGTGTGCTTGGTGCATTTTTCAAGCAGCTGGGGCTGGGATTTGAACCACTGTGAGCCATGTGGAATCTGGCTGCCCTTAATCACCAGACTGAGAGACTGACCTTCATGATAGTTTTAACCCACATTTCTCTGGTGACTTGTGTTATTGAACATATTTTTATATTCTTACTGACCACTTGGCTATTTTATGAACTGTCTTTTTTCAAGTCTTTTACCCATTTTCCTACTGGATATGTGCCTTTTGCTCCTTCATTTGTAGGAATTCTTTGTATGTCATCAAAAAGTTCATGAAAAAATCGTATTTAAAGATACAAACGATATTTTTGTTTTGTTTTGTTTTTTTCCTTGGGGGCTCGTTCGGGATCAAAGGATATTTTTCAACACGAGCTCCATCAAGTCCAAGATGCGTTCATAGCGACAATACAAGCCATTCAGTCTGTCCCTAGTGAACCGAGGGCCAGGAGTCGGTGCCACTGTTAGACTGTCTACATGACTGACTGAAGGTGGGCGTCCTCTAAAGGTTTGTTTTTAAGATGAGGAAACAAAAATGAGGAACCAAATAATGACTCTAAGGTGTATGCCTAATGATTTACATTCAAAACTCTTACAAAACTACCTTTGTTTGAAGATAGGAATGAACATGAAGGAGATTGTCTTGATGAAGGACTTTTTTTTCCTCCTTAGTTTTTTTTTTTTTTTTTTTTTTTGAGGTTTTTGCTATAGGGTGTGTACGCTCGCCAGAAAGACAGAGGCAGAGAGACAGAAAGTGCAAAATCACCCCTCGGGGGGGCATGGCCACGCCACAATCCCTTCTCCTCCATTCTCCTCTCAGGATCTTGGACACGCACGCACAAGCACCTGGCGTGAGTTTAAGCCACCGAGCTGAGTCCGGGACTCGCCGACTACGTGGAAGTCCAGTGATATAGCCATTATGCCAGCTGCTGGTCCTTCCCTTAGGTTTTTATCCGTAGGTGATATGCACTTGGCAGGGAGAGAGAGGAAAAATGAGAAATAACTCCCCAGGGTGATGGCCATGGAACAATCCCTTCTCCTCCATTCTCTCTGGGGTTTGGGCGTGTACACACACGCTCCAGGCATGATTCTCAAGCCACTGGGTCCTGTAGAACTGTGATCGACCCTGTGGAAATCCAGTGCCTTTACCACCATGCCATCTCCTGGCCCCAAGAAGGACTTTTTTCTTTTTTTTTTTTTCTGAGAGAGATTTTTGCTATTTGCCAGAGGGGGCGGGATAGGGGGGAGTGAAAAGTGACCCAGTCCTGTCTCCTCCATTCTCCTCTTGAGATTTTGGGCATGCGTACACATGTACCTAGTGTGAGTTTCAGGCCGCTGGGTTTGGGATTCAAACCACAGTCAACCATGTGGGAGTCCAGAGCCGTAAGCACAAAGCCAGAAGTATTTTTTTTTTGGAGAGGTTTTTGCTGTAGAGTGCATGCGCTCTCCAGAAAGATAGAGACAGAAAGCGAGAAATCACCCCCCAGGGGGGATGGCCACACTGCAATCCCTTCTCCTCCATTCTCCTCTCAGGATCTTGGGCATGCACGCACACACGCCCGGTGTGATTTTAAGCTGCCGGGTCCGGGACTTGAACCGTGGTTGACTACATGGGAGTCCAGCGATGTAGCCATTACACCATCTGCTGGTCCCAGCCAGAAGTATTCTTAATGAAGATTTCCAGGCATTTTTCTGCTAAAGCTTCAGATTTCTCAAAACATTCTCATTCTAAGCAGATGCTGTCATCCTTTGGCCCTCCAGAAAGTCAACAAGCAGGATGCCCTGGGCACTGCGAAGAGCCATTGCCGTGCCTGTTGCTCTCCGCTGGCCCTCCCTGCTCTGACTGGATTGCTCCCACCCGCCGGTAGCCATTGCTTGATTGTGCTTTTGCTCAGGATGGTACCCGTAAAGTCACGTGTCGGCTCCTGTTACAGTTCCTTGAAGAACTACGCAAGGATCTTGATCCCACTGGTTTAAAATTTCCATTGAAAGCTCTGCTTTTGTCTTCATCTGGTCTGGGTACAATAGTTTTGGCATCCATCAAGCAGAAAGTTTGCTCGATTTTAATGTCTTAGTCACAGTTATGTAGGTTGAATGTCATTCCTGCCGTTTGTATATGCCCCCATACTCTCTAGAGAGAGACAGAGAGGGAAGGGGAGAAAGCACCCCCAGTGGAGCATGGTCACACTACAATCTCTTCTCCTTTACTTCTCCATCCTGTGGGGATTTGGGACACGCCGGTGCGCACATACATGCCCAAGGTGTTTTTCAAGTCGCTGGGGCTAGGACTGGATCCGTGTCTTTGACCGTGTGGAATCCAGCTTTTTAAACTACTAGGCCACAGAGCCAGCGCTGTGTCTGCTGTTAATTGTGAGACCTCTCCAATGTGGGCAGATTGATTTTTTTCTTCTCAACTCCATAGGGATGGTCTGCTGCTCCAGGCATCATTGTTAACGTCATCTAGTTTCTTCTTAAAACAACGTATTTATTTGTAAGTTGCTGCTTTCTTTAGGGCCTTGTCTTTATAAACCCTTTGTAAAGCATTAGTGATTTCACCATTCTACTCGAGCTTCACCATAAATTTGACATTATTCTCTTGCTTCAACTTGAGCAGAACTCACATTATTCTTATAGAGGCTCTTTTCAAATTAATTATTATCACATTAATTATCACATCCTTCACACTAGATCTTATTCAGAAATGTCGTAAGTTAGTAGAAGTTTTACTTTCATGGAAAAAAAACAAACAAACCTGTGCATAGTCTTTATTTTTTAATTAATTATTTTTTATTTTTAGCAGTTTTTGCCTTAGAGCATGTACATTCGATGGAGAGAGAGAGAGACAAACACAGTGAGAGAGGAAATGAGAAATCCTCTCCCCCCCCCGGGGAGATGGCCACGCCACAGTGTCTTCCAGGGATCTTGGACATGTACACACATGCATTCAGTGTGAATTTCAAGCCATTGGGCTCGGGACTTAAGCTGTGGTCAGTCATGTCATGTGAGAGTCCAGCAACGCAATTGTTACATCATCTGCTGGTCCCTATTTAAACATTTTTGTTAGAGTTCCCCCCCCTCCCCCTTAGGGTGTGTGTGTGTTTGCCAGAAAAAGAGAGACAGTGAGAGGGAAGGTGAGAAATTAGCCCCTGGGGGGGATAGTCACTTCACAATCCCTTCTGCTCCATTCTCCTCCTGGGATCTTGGGGACACACGCACATGCACCCAGTGTGTTTCAAGTCTGGGACTTGAGCTGCAGTCAGCCATGGGAATCCAGCAACATAACTATTACACCATCTGTTGGCCCCTCATCATTCTTTTCAAAGAGATTTTTGCAGTAGGGAGTGTGTGTTTGCCAGAGAGGCAGAGAGAGACAGAGAGACCATGAGAAACCACCCCCTGGGGTATGGCCACACTGTAGTCCCTTCTCCATCATTCTTCTCTTGGGACTTTGGGCACATGTGCACACATATGTGGTGTGAATTTTAAGCTCCCAGGTCCAGGACTTGAACCGTGGTCAACTACATGGGAATCCAGATTTTTTTTGGTTATTATTTATTTATTTATTAATTATTTTGAGACATTTTTGCTATAGGGCTCATGTGCTCACCAGAAAGACAGAGACAGAGAGACAGAAAGCCAGAAATTACCCCTTGGGGGGATGGCCACACTGCAATCCCTTCTCCATTCTCCTCTTGGGATCTTGGGCATGCACGCACATGTGCCCGGTGTGAGTTTAAGCCACTGGGTCTGGGACTTGAACTGCAGTTGGCTACATGGGAGTCCAGAGACATAGCCATTATGCCAACTGCTGGTCCCATCCAGTTTATATAATATGTATTTTCCATGAACTTTTTAAAGACACACCCCCACCCCATGTTTGGGCCTATTTATTGTTTTTTTTTTGTTTGTTTGTTTGTTTTTTTTTTGTCTGTCTTTGAAACTGTGTCTTACTCTCTTACTACAGGAATTTAGATTGGAGAAATGCCAACTCCAACCCTGATGCCTGGGAGGTAGTTCCTCCAGCTTTGTTCCTCAGGGATGCCTTGTACCTTAAACCCATTGTGAGTCTTTAGTTCAGAATCTTTATTTGGGGACCAGCAGATGGCATGATAGTTATATTGCTGGACTCCATGTAGCTTGGGTCCCAGACCTGGTGGCCTACAACTCATACTGGTGTATTTGCGTGCGTGCCCACAATCCTGAGAGGAAAATGGAGGAGAAGGGATTGCGGCGTGGCCATCCTCCCTCGGGAGTGATTTCTTGCTTCCTGTTTCTCTGGCAAGCACATGTGCCCTGTAGCAAAAATCTCTCTAAAAAAAGAACCTTTTTGTCTTGAGTAACACTGAAAACTTTTTTCCTTCTTCTTCAAATTTTCACTTCAGAATAAAGTTGTATTACAGAGAATTAAACCATAGCATGTCTGCGTAAGTTCTTCGCTTAGCAGTCAGGGCGAGCGACTTGCTGCTCTGTGGTTCATTCATTGGTTGTTAACAGGTTCTGTCTTTGGAGAAGACCCGGAAGTGTCATTTCACTTTCTGTTGGGAGGTAGAAAAGGGAAAAATGAAGTGTTTTGAAGGCCTCCTGTGTTGGTTGTGAACTTTATCAGTGAGCAAGCCTCCACAGAAGCAGTGACGGCCTCAGCTAGGACGCCCCGCTTCACTTCCCGAGGCAGGAACACTCCGCGAGCCCGCCCTGTCTGTGCCTGCTCTTACTAACAGTGCACACAGCATGAGAATCTCTTACATACGTAACATCCTTTAATTCTTGTAAAACTTTGCTATGGGACCAGCAGGTGGCACGGTTGTTTCAGCTCTGGATCTCACAGAGTGACTCCACAATTCAAGTCCCAGGCCCAGTGGGTTAACAATCATGCACGGTAAGTGCTTGCATGCCCCAAATCCCGAGAGGAGCAGGGACTGTGGTGTTACCATCCCCCTGGGAGGCAGTTTCTCACTCCCTCCCCTCTACCCTGAAAAAACAGCAAAACTTAGCTGTGTGCTTTCTTCCTCCATGAATGGAAGCAATATTTTAAAATCATCTTTTGACGGCTTTGAATAAATTGTACTCAAAATCTGTTAGATAGACGTATGCTAAAATTTTGGTTCATTCTCCCTTTATTTTCCTGAGCAATAAACAGGAAATTATGTCTAACTTTAGTTTCGTGTTTAAATTTTAGTAGAAGCTTTTAGTATTACTATAAAGTTCTTTTTCTTCTTTGCAAATTTGATCTTGTGGATAAGAAGTTTTACTAGTGTGAAGTGAGTTTCATAGAGAAAACTCAGTGTTAAAGGTATGGCTTAGCATTGGAGTGCACTGCTTTATAGACTAGTGAAGCTTCCATATGTGAAACTGATCATAATCGGAGTTTTCTAAGGTTCTTCACGGTAATACACCTTCCTTTTATACCTATTTGTTATTTAAACTCTTGTGTTATTTTTATTTAATGCAGATTGCATAATAGACATTAAAAGTAAAAAGTCAAGGTGGTAGCTTAATGCGTTGTCATAACTTGACTGGCCAGCAGGTGTCACTGTTGCATAAAAGATGGAATTGTAATACTTTTTTTGTTCTTGTTCTTGTTTGTCATTGCAGATGTTTGGTTGTTCATTTGACCTCTTCTCTTCTCTTCTCTTCTCTTCTCTTCTCTTCTCTTCTCTTCTCTTCTCTTCTCTTCTCTTCTCTTCTCTTCTCTTCTTTCTGTTGTTAAAGGCTTTTGCCATAGGGTATGTGCACTTGCTAGAGAGATAGTGAGAGGGAAAGTGAGAAATCAGCCCCTGTGGGAGATGACCAGGCTGCAGTTCCTCCTCTCCCATTCTCCTCCTGGGATTCTGGGCACACACACATGTGCCCTTAGTGAGTTTCAATCCATCTGGTCTGGGACTCAAACTGCAGTTGGCTGTGTGGGAGTCCAGAGCCTTAACCACCATGCCACCTGCCGGCTCCTTGACTTCCTTTCTTCCCTGTCCCCCGAGAAGCCCTCGGGAGACTGGAGCTCAGATTCAGGCCCGGTGCGGGCTGTAACAGAAGCACTGGCCCTGCAGCTCCCCTTGCGCAGTGCTCTCGTGCCCGCACCTGCCGCCGTCTCTGAGTCCTCTGCTCTGCTCACACGGGCGGCGGCCGATGCAGAACCAGCAAGGCAGTTATCTCGGTCTTATCCCAGCTTCTGCCTCGAGACTTCTTCTGCTTTTAAATACAATATAATTCTTTTTATAAAGCATAGTAAAATTTAATCTTTAAAGATTTCAGATTACTCTTTCACTTATAAACTGTGCATTACTTGTAATGGATGATGTTATAGACCTTTCAAAGTGTTAGATTAGAAATTGATAATTCATACCATGAGTTAGAGAGAATGCATAAATTAGCTCTACTTGGTTGAAACTTCTGGTGAATTAAGATTTAGAGAAACTATTACATTAGATGTAGCTAAAATGAGACTTTGCCTATGGGAAATTCCTCCCCCCTAAAATCCTTAATTTAGGGTTTTCCACCTATGAAGAAAACTGTTTTAGAAGTAGGTATGAGATTTCTAGTCTTTGGTGACAAACAGGAACAGAATATTGCGTCTTGGATACATCTGTTCTCTCTGATTTCCCGCGTGGTGCTGGTGTTGGAGCTTGGATGTATGTAGTCTTTGTTATTACTGTTTGATTTTGTTTATTTTTTTGCTAGGAGGTGCCGTTCTCAGCGGAGAGAGACAGAGATAAATCACTGCCCGGGGGGATAGCCACGTCACAATCCCTTCTCCTCCATGCTCCTCTCAGGACTTTGGGGTCTCATGTACACCCGCCTAGTGTGTTTTTCAAGCTACTGGGTCTCAGTGGGACTTGAACCTCCTTGTCAGCCGTATGGGGTCCTGCCGCTTTAATCACCACACCGCTGGTTGACCCTATTGTTTGATTTTGAATGCGTCTGTTGCACTAAGTCGTTTGTCCACCCCTGTACTGAGCAGCCCGGGGCATCATACTCTACCAGTCTGGAGAACATGTGGGAGAGAGTCTAGGCATTGTTGAGCTGGCCCCACCGTGTACTGTCCCTGCACCAGAGACCAGCTTTGTGGATGACAGTCCATCCACTGACGGAGATGGCCTGGGGGTGGACTCAGGATTACCCCCACACCACAACTACTGTGTACCCCTTTTCCACCACGATCACATTGCAATATGCAGTGACATAGACACACCATAGGGTGCGCGTTCCCGTGGGAATGGAGTCCAGGTGGCAGTGTGAGCGATGGGAAGTGACTGCAAACACAGACAGCCTCGTTCACTGGCCTGCCACCCCTTGCTGCCACCTCCACCCCGCCAGCTCTTCGTGGCCTGGCAGAGTGGCACTGGTTTGTGGCCTGGGAGTGGGGGATCCCTGGTCTAGTGGTTAAGGGAGCCAGATCCTACATGGCCAACCACACAGGTTGACTCCTGTTCCTGGTGGCTTGAAAAACGTATCAGGCACCTGTATGTACATGCCCCCAAGTCTGACACGGCGGAGAAATGGGGTCCTGCCGCCTTAATCACCACACCACTGGTTGACCCTTTTGTTTGATTTTGAATGCTTCTTTTGCACTAAGAAGGGATTGTAGCATGACTAGGCCTCTCCAGTGGGGGTTGCTATTCCCTCCCCCTCTCTCTCAAAAAGAAAAAGAAATCATCAGGACCACTCCTGGTACACTGGGACTGTGTTGCTCACGAGAAGCGTTCCACGTGGTGGCTCTGGTTCACATCCCCACCGGGTCAGCCTGAGGCCCGCCAGCACACGTGTAGCCAAGAGCTGAGGGGCTGGAAGACTACGGGGAGGGAGTCGTGATGGGATCCGACCCTCACGCAGTGCCTCCTCCATCACCTCACTTTGGCGTGTGTGCTCGCACACTCCTATTAGGAATAAAAAAAATTGTCAGCACACAGTTTTGAGTAGACCTCCCCTCCTTCCAGATGTTAGGATTTGTTTGCTTTTCCTTTCTCATTCCCTCGTTATCATTTGTCCAATTGCTTTTCCCAGGAGGTCGGAACCCCGCTAGGCAGAGGCAGTACGTGTCGTGGCACAGTTTGTGGTTCCCAGGGTTAATCTGGGTAAGTGCATTCCAGCAGGAGGACCCCCTTCAGTGTCACTCCCCAGAGTCTGAGCAGCGCGTGCTCACAGCTCGTCTCCGTGCTGTAGCGACAGTGCAGGCCATCCACCGGAGTCACTGCTGACACCTGGCACGTCAGCCCGTGGCAGCACTGTCCATAGGAGCGTTTTCAGAGGCCAGTTTCACCAGATGACGCATCTCGGGCCCTTTTAGAGTTACGGTGAAAGTTTTTTAGATTGTTTCACCCATACAAATCTAGACTCATTCTAATATTTGGTTTTCGGCTGTAGAATATACTCTCAGCACTGTTATCGTGAACCAAACACTTTAATGTATGAGTATTGTATGTACATAGGTTACATTGGTTCTGGATTGAGACTCTTGTTGAAAATGATGAGTAAACATGATTTATAGTGAAGAGCAAGCCTTGTCATCTTCATCTTTCAGTTATGCCCTTCGTTACGAACAGGAGCTATGAGGGGTAGGTTTTCTGATCTCTGGGAGGAATTGCCTTGAGCCTTTATACACACACTTCTACAGTGGTAATCTTTGAATGGGTTCAGCTTTCTTTTATGCAAGTTGGTGCATGATTTCATTCTTTTTTTTGAGAGTTTTTTGCTATAGGGTGCGTGCGCTCTCCAGAAAGACAGAGAGACAGAAAGCAAGAAATCACTCCCTGGTGGGAAGGCTACGCCACAATCCCTTCTCCTCCGTTCTCCTCTTGGGATCTTGGGCATGCACGCACACATGCCCGGTGTGAGTTTAAGCCACCGGGACTCAAACCGCGGTCGATGACATGGGAGTCCAGCGACATAGCCATTACACCAACTGCTGGTCCCATGATTTCATTCTAATGCCAGTTCTGTACTCCGTAGAATCTAGACTAAGGGGGTGCTGGTGGGCGAGGCCAAGAGGGTAGGCAGTGGTCTGCTAAATGGCTTGCTAAATATTTATTGAACGAATGAATGAATGAGATAGGGAGCAGGAGAGGGAGAGAGACGCGTACTGTGCTATCTGTGGGGGGAGGTGGTAAAAAGGGAAAAATAGGTTAAAACAAGAGAGTCACTGGGGGGAACCAGCAGTTAGCGTAATGGCTATGTCGCTGGACTCCCACGTAGTCGACCGCGGTTCGCGTCCCGGATCCGGTGGCTTAAACTCACGCCGGGCGCATGTGCGTGCGTGCCCAAGATCCCGAGAGGAGAATGGAGGAGGAGAGATTGC
>NW_006159766.1:802962-852597 GCF_000334495.1 Tupaia belangeri chinensis
AAATTAAAAAAAAAAAGAGAGTGAGTGGGACCAGCAGTTAGCGTAATGGCTGTGTTGCTGGACTCCCGCGTAGTCAACTGTGGTTCGAGTCCCGGACCCGGTGGCTTAAACTCATGCCAGGCGCATGTGCGTGCGTGCCCAAGATCCCGAGAGGAGAATGGAGGAGGAGAGATTGCTGCATGGCCATCCCCCAGGGGGTGATTTCTCACTTTCTGACTCTCTGTCTGTCTTTCTAGTGAGCACACGCGCCCTATAGCAAAAACCTCTCAAAAAAAGAGAGTCACAGTCTGGGTCAAGTAGAGTAACAGATACAGGACTAGACTGTGACCGTAGAATGGGGTTAGTAGCTTATTCACCAACGTCGAGGTTCCGCAAGTGTTGCTTCCTGAGTGCGGATCAGGTCCACAGAGTGGCCTTGGAGGATTCCTGTGTGGAGCAAGGTGCGGAAGATGAAAGTCATTCCGTGAAGAGGTCAGCCGCCTCTGAGGCGAAGGTGTGTGTCGGGTTACACTAAGCAGGAGTTCCCTGTAATTTCGGGGAGAGCCTGAGACCTCAGATAGCACCAAGCCCCAGACATCACATACTGCTTTTATATACCGTGAGTGATATACTGTACATACGCACCTGTCGTCAAGTTGAATGTACAGGTGGGCACAATAACTTAACAATACAACAGAACAGTTATTACGGTATACCATAGTAGAGGTTATGAACGTGGCCTCTCTGTCAGCACAGCTCACAGCTGGCCTCTCCTCCTCTCGTGTGTCTGGACCGTGGGAGACATGGGTGCCTGGAACCGCAGGCGTGCTCCTGTGGGTAAAGGAAGGCTGCTGCACTCCCTGTATCCTTCATCTGCCCCCCGCTTTCCTGGCATGTGTCCAAGTGCAAGATCCCAAATCTGATTCAAATGACTCACGAATTTTAGGCATTGGAACACGTGTACCAAAAAAAGTCATGTGTCTGCACGTATGTATTACTGTGCCTGGTCACTCCGTGTCAGCCTCGGCAGGCAGGCTATGCAGTACATATGATTGTGTCTGCACGCATGTATTACTGTGCATGGCCACTCCGTGTCAGCCTCGGCAGGCAGGCTATGCAGTAGATGTGATTGCATCTGCACGCATGTATTACTGTGCCCGGTCTCTCCGTGTCAGCCTCGGCAGGCAGGCTATGCAGTACATATGATTGTGTCTGCACGCATGTATTACTGTGCCCAGTCACTCCGTGTCAGCCTCGGCAGGCTCCTGCAGTAGATGTGATTGTGTCTGTACGTATGTATTACTGTGCCCGGTCACTCCGTGTCAGCCTTGGCAGCCAGGCTCCTACAGTAGATATGATTGTGTCTGCACGCATGTATTCCTGTGCCCAGTCACTCCGTGTCAGCCTCGGCAGGCTATGCAGTAGATATGATTGCGTCTGCACACATGTATTACTGTGCCCGGTCACTCCGTGTCAGCCTCGGCAGCCAGGCTCCTGCAGTAGATATGATTGTGTCTGCACGCAACAGGTAGCTAAGAAGAATCCTTAGGGGCCAGCCCTGTAGCTCAGTGGTTAAGGGAACCAGATCCCACATGGCCAACCATGGCTCGAATCCTGGCCCTGGGGCCTGAGAAATCCCAACAGGATGGAGAAATGGAGGGAAGGGGTTACAGCATGGCCATGCCCCACTGGGGAGTACTTCCTTCTCTCTGTCGTTAGCACACACACATCTTTTGGCGATGAAAAAAGAACCCTCAGGTGATTCTTACTGAAGCTGAAGTTTGAGAGCTGGTGCTTTAGCAGTGCCAATGGAGAGCCAGGATGCTGAGCCCGCCCTCCAGCAGGAGAGTGAGTGTTAATAAGTAGATGTTGGGGATAGGCCAGCGGTGGGGCGTGCCCTGCCAGAACACTGTTCTCTACAGGCCGGAACCAAATGGGAGGCCTGGTTCAGTCTCTGGTCTGACCTGAAGGCTGGGTGTGAGAGTGCACTTGTGATCCCAGAGACCCAGGAGACTGAGGCAGGAGTGCAGAAGTGCTGGCCGTGCTGAGGCCCTGTCTACGGAGAACGGGAAGGGTTGTTCCAGCACCATGGCCCCAGCTGGGGATCTGAACAGGTGGAGCATAACACTGTGAGACCTTCTCTTTAAAAAATAAACATACAACAGAGGGCCTAGCAGATGGCGTGATGGTTAAGGTGCTGGACTCCCACATGACTGATGGCAGTTCAAGGCCTGGACCCAGAGGCTTGGAATTCATGCCGGGCACATGCGTGTGAGTGCCCTAAGAGGAGAATGGAGGAGGAGGGATTGTGGACTGGCCATCTCTCCTGCGGGGGTGATTTCTCGATTTCACTCTCTGTCTCTCCAGCAAACACATGTGCCCTACAGCAAAAATCGCTCTCTCTGAAGAAAGAAAAAACAAAGCTGGACAAGAGTCAGCCTTGATTCAAGATGATTGTAGAAAGGCATTGCCTCTGAGGAGCCTGGCACACAGCAGTGGAGGTGTCAGGAGTCCCAGAGGGAGCAGAGCAATGCGCTCCCTGCTCTCAGATGTAGTCTGGGCTGGGGTGGGTGGCACACTAGTTTTAGTGCCGTGGAAAGTGGTACGGCAGGGCAAGGCCTAGTGCGGCCCCGAGTGGCGGGAGTCAGGGGAGGCTGCCTAAGGAATCGCTGGCCTTAGCTCCCATCCGAAGGCTGAGCTAGTCTGAGCTAGTCGGGGAGCAGAGGGAGGAACGCACCCCTCAGGCAGCTGTAGACTCGAGGACGTGGAGTGGAGCGTGTGGGGGGAAGGTGTGTACAAAACGAGGCTAGAGAGGTCAGGGGCCTTCGAGCCTGTCCAGTCTAAAAGCCATGTCGAGGGAGTTAGCCACATAAAAAGGCAGTGGAGGGACCAAGCAGATGGTCTAGTGGTTACATCGCTGGACCCCTACATAGTCGACTCTGGTTCTAGTCCTGGACCCAGCAGCTTAAATTTCGTGTGGAGCACATTTACATACATGCCCAAAGTCCTGAAAGGAGATTGGAGGAGAGGGGATTATGGCGTGGCCATTCCCCATGGTGGTGATTTCCTGCTTTCTGTCTCTCTCTGGCAAGCTCACATACTGTATAGCAAACATCTCTCTTAAAAATAAATAAATAAATAGGGGACCAGCTGTTAGCGTAATGGCTATGTTGCTGGACTCCCTTGTAGTTGACTGCGGTTTGAGTCTCGGACCCGGTGGCTTAAACTCACGCCGGGCGCATGTGCGTGTGTGCCCAAGATCCCGAGAAAATAGTGTGCAGAGACTCTGGGAGATGAGAGTTTGTGTAATTGCTAGAAAATGTGGAGAACCCTTACAGACTGTTGGTTGTTACAGTATATACTTTGAGAATTGCTCCTTTAAGATTCTCCTCCTACAAGTCTAGGTTCTGGTGGTGGGTATTGTTTTTTGTTTTTTTTGTCTTTATTTTAGAGATTTTTGCTATAGGGTGTGTATGCTCTCTGGAGAGGCAGAGAGACAGAAAGCTAGACGTTACACACCCCCCACCCCCAGCTGGGATGGCCAAGCTGCCTTCCCTCCTCCTCCATTTTTCTCTTAGGATTTTGGGTCCGCACACACTTGTGCCCGCTGTGAGTTTCAAGCTGCCAGGTCCAAGACTCGAACTGTGGTTGACCACTTGGGAGTCCAGTGTCTTGACCACTACACCATCTCTGGCCAGCTCTCCTTTTTAAAAATTGCCAGAGGGAATGTGTGCTCATTAGAGAGTGAGAGCAAGAAAGCTCCCTCAGTGGGGCATGGTCGTAGCACAGCTGTTCCCCGTCCTGTTGGGATTCTGGGTACGTGTGCACATGCATCCACACGTTTTTTCTTTCTTTTTTTTTGTTTGTTTTGTTTTGTTTTTGAGAGGTTTTTGCTATTGGGTGCATGCATTCTCTAGAAAGACAGAGAGAGACAGAGAGACAGAAAGCGGGAAATTACCCCCAGAGGGTATGGGCATGCCGTGATCCCTTCTCGTCCATTCTCCTCTTGGGATCTTGGGCACGCACACACATGTGCCTGGCATGAGTTTAAGCCGTCGGGTCGGAGACTCGAACCATGATTGACTACATGGGACAATAGCCATTATGCCAACTGCTGTTCCCTGCCCACATGTTTTTCAGGCCCCTGGAGTCAGGACTTGAACTGAGGTGGTTGGTATAGGATCCAGCTTTCTGTGTACAGCATTACCCCTACGCTAAGGGGCTGGCCTTTCCCCCTCCCCAAGTAAAAGAGTAGGATTCACGCATCTCTAGTTGTGCGTATGTAGCCAGCGTTGTGCATCTTACTGAGATGAATACTTTAAAGCATACTTGCCGAACATTTCATGTTGGTTTTTACTACCTTTAGTTCAAGTGCTGATTATTATGCTGAATTTTAAGTTCTAAACTTAAGTCTTTCACCTCGTTCTTATTTTTTTTAAGTTATTTATTTTACTGTATTACCATTTTTTAATAATAAATTATTAAAGAGAGAGAGAGAAAGGGAACGTGAGAAAGCAAGTTGCCAGGTCTGGGACTCGAACTGTGGTTGGTCGTGTGGGGAGTCCAGCAACATAACCACGCCACCTGCTGGCCTCTCTCATTCTTATTTTAACCATTATTAAAATATTGATACATAGGGCCAGCCCCATAGCTTATAGAGGATCCCAACGTGGCCAGCTGAAGTTCAAATCCTACCCTGTCTGGCGGATGTGTGAGCCTCCCCCAAATCCTGGCAGGACTGGGAAATTGAGATTGAGAGAGCAAGTGCGCACTCCCATCTCCCCCACCCTCCTGCACAAGTGCCCCCAGCAATGACAGAAAATATGCAGACAGAGACAAGTGCCGGGTTCAGGGTTCAGAATGAGGCCTCTTCCCCGCTATTGGAGAGCGGGACCCTAACTGCAGAGCTACTTTGTGTCCTTTGCAGAGGACTTCAGATCTGCTGAAACTGTTCAGGGCTTTTGCCCAAAGCATTGTGTTTTGTTTTAGTTTCCTAGTTGGAAAAGCTATTTCTAAAAACTCTGAAATACTCTATTATGATACTAGTAACTTTGTTAGAGGGGTAAACTTGGGTGTATTTTATTTTATTGTACAGTTGTTAAGCTCAGCCTTGGGAAGTTTTACATTTTGAGTTGTACGTCAGTGACATGAAAATGCAAATCAGGGGCTTTATGCTGTTGGTTGTCAGTGCGCTCAGTGTCTCTGGACTGTATCCTGGAAACTGTAGGGACAAATGTGGTAACAGATATTTAAGAAGTTAAAGTAGTCACAGCCTTATAAATGAAGCAGTATTTTTTTTAAATTTAAGGCTTATGTGAAAAAGACACATTTAAAATTATTATGAAGTTATATTACTTAGAAATTGGGCACTTTATAAAAAACACAACGAAATAGTCAACAACTCATGAAATGCTGAGTGTCACCTCACAAGTCGTCCATCCCTTTACAGAGTTCACACCGTCTTGGGTTGCATTAGCTGCCGGGCCACTGTCACAAGGATGGCTCTCTCCAGACTCGAGTGGACCCTTGGCTGGGTGTACCACCCGGCAGGCTTTGTCCCTGGTGGCTAAGAAAGGCCTCGTGCTGTTCAGCTTTTGCAGCTGTTTTGCCTACAGGACAGGCTGCCACTGCTGCTGCTGCTGCCCTGAACGAGCTTTTGTGTGTTGAGTAAGGGAGCCCTGGCAGACGGCGGGAAGAGTTTAAGCGAGGCGTAGTCGCCTCAGTGCTAAATCGTGACAAGATAGAACGTGCCCTGGGACTGCTCGGACTGCAGGGCAGTCACGGATACCTGTGTCTCAGCCGGGTGACCCACTCTTAGCTCCCTTCCCCCCAAATATGACGGCTCTGTTCCTCTCCCAGAGACGTACACAATATCCCCTGACGGGAGGATGGCTGAACCGAGCAAGGTTACCGGTGTGAGTTCACGAATGTCACCAGCACAGCTGCCCTGGGCTTGCATACCGGTTATATGTTATTTGACCGTGTGCAGGTGACAAGTGTTTTTAACAAAAAGAATTACTTTATTTAACTTTATTTTATCATTGGTAGTATTTTTAAATATTTTCAGAGAGACACACAGAGAGGGAAAGTGAGAAAGCAAGCCTCCAGGTCCAGGACTTGAACAGCCAGCCATGTGGGAATCAAGCAGCCTTAACCATCATGCCAACTGCTAGCCTTGCTTTTTTTTTTTTAATCTCTCAATTTTTTTTTAAGTTCATTGATTTCTTTCCTGAGACACAGACAGAAACAGAGAGAGAGAGAGAGAGAGCGAGAGCGCAAGCCAGATAAAGAGCCACAAACAGACACCCTCAGCGAGATCTGCGTGCCGTGA
Source organism: Tupaia belangeri chinensis (assembly GCF_000334495.1). NCBI lineage: Eukaryota > Metazoa > Chordata > Mammalia > Scandentia > Tupaiidae > Tupaia > Tupaia belangeri. The sequence continues at coordinate 809,273 of NW_006159766.1, forward strand.
TGCAGTCCGCCCTGCGTCCCAGCCAGCTCAGAACAGGGCTTGCTGAGGGGGGTCCTGGACGTGAGCCCTGGACCTTCCATGTGGGTCAGCTGTGCACCATTGCACCAGATCCTTCCTGTTCTGAGAGGCATCTTTGAAACTTCGGCTGAAAAGCTGTCAGGATTTAAGCAGTTCATCGTCCAAGTAAACCATTTAAAAATAGTTGACCTAAGTGTCCAGACTTGCAAAGTTTAAAAATATTTTGGAGGTTTGATAGTATATTATTTTATAAGTGCTGTATTTGTCTTTCAGAGAGAAGAGTTTCTGGTTTTAATGTAAATATGAATAGAGGGAATATTGACATTTAAAACTAGAAACCATTGATCTAGATATTAACATATTCAAAAATAAACCAGTTTCTCTCGCAGCTTCTTAACCTCTTCCTTTACGTTGTTCAACAAATATCCAGCAAACAGTTAATGAATACCTGTTCTGTCACAGGAACTCTCTCAAGTGCTGGGTGTATGACTGTAAACAGAAGAGCCAACAGCCAGCGCTCCGGAAGCTCGGAGTGAAGAGGCAAAAATAAACAGACACGTAAAAAATCCCTTAGTGATCATCGGTCTGAGAATAAAGCAGATCCGGGGATGAGGAATTCAGCGTGGGGTTAGAAGGGCCCAGTATTTAGTCAGAGTTCCATTTACAAGTGGAAATAGGAGAAGGAAATTAATACATGAAATGGCAGATTCCATACCGGGTACTTTGTTTTCTGTGAGCTGTGAATTATTCCTTAGCATTGCCATTTGACAGGACAGAAATGGCAGTTCAGAGAGCTTGCCTGGGACCGTGTAGCCATGAAGTGATGGAGCAGGATTAAAACTCAGGTGTAGGGACCAGCAGGTAGTGTAATGGTTACATCACTGGACTCCCACCTGGCTGACCATGGTTCGAGTCCTGGATCCGGAGGCTTGAAGCTGATACCGGCTGCGTGTGTGCGTACATGCCCAAAATCTTAAGATGAGAGTGGAAGAGAGGGATTGTGGTGTGACCATACCCCTGGGGGGTGATTTCTTGCTTTCTGTCTCTCTGTCTATGTCTCTCCAATGAGCACACACACCCTATAGCAAAAATCTCTCAAAAAAAAAAACCCAAAACAACAACAATCAGAATAACTCAGGTGTATCTGACCTGACTTCAGAGCCTACATAGCATCTGTTCAGACTGCCTCACCAGATCACTAATTTCTATTATTTTTTTTATTGAGAGATATTTTTGCTATAGGACTCGTGCGCTCGCCAGAGAGACAGACAGAGAGACAGACAGAGAGACAGAAAGCGAGAAATCACCCTCTCGGGGAATGGCCATGCCACAATCCCTACTTCTTCATTCTCCTCTTGGGATCTTGGGCACGCATGCACATACACACACACACCTGGTGTGAGTTTTAAGTCACTGGGCCTAGGACTTGAACTGTGGTCGGCCATGTGGGAGTCCAGTGACATAACCACTACACCATCTCTTGGTCCCCCAGATTACTAATTTTTATTATGATTTTTAAATAATGGATATATTTGTAATCAGATTCAGTGCTTGAATACTCAAAGCGCTAAACAGTCTCTGCTTCCTGAAAGTATGTCCACTGTTTCTCAGGCTAAAAGTGTATTGGAATTACAGAGATTACCTCAATGTGAGTACTTCATAAACTGAAGCTGGTAAAATATTATCCTCAATTACTATTAGTAACAAGTCATTTTACTACGGGACGCGAACCACGGTTGACAACATGGGAGTCCAGCGACATAGCCATTACGCCAACTGCTGATCCCAGTACTCACCTGTTAAAATGCTTTAGTAAAAATATTGGGACTAGCAAATGTGTAGTGGTTATATCACTAGACTTCCACGTGGTCGACTTTGGTTTGAGTCCCCGACCTGGAGGCTTGAACCTCATGCTGGCTCATGTGCGTGCGTGCCCAAAATTCTGAGAGGAGAATGGAAGAGAAGTGATTACGGCATGCCCATTCCCCTGGGGGGTAATTTCTCACTTCCTGTCTTTCAGTCTCTCTGGCAAGTGCTCACACCCTATAGGAAAAATCTCTTAAAAGAGTCGGGGCCAGGGACTACCACGGTTTGAGTCCCGGACCTGGTGACTTACTTTCTCACTTTCTCTCTCGTCAAATTAAAGAATAATAATGGTAATAAAATAATCCTAATAAATAAATAAATTTCAAGAGTCATTTTAGCAATGTTAAAGGCCAAGGATGGCCCAAAATAGGAATTATTTTCATACCCACATATTTAGGTTATTATTTTTTTTCCTTTCTTTTTTTTTGGAGAGGTTTTTGCTATAGGGTGCATGCACCCGCCAGAAAGACAGAGAGAGACAGAGCGAGAGACAGAAAGCGAGAAATCACCCCTGGGGGGATGGCCACACCGCAATCCCTTCTCCTCCATTCTCCTCTCGGGATCTTGGGCACGCACGCACACACGCCCGGAGTGAGTTTAAGCCGTTGGGTCCGGGACTTGAACCACGGTCAACTACATGGGAGTTCAGCGACATAGTCATTATGCTAACTGCTGGTTACATCCCATGTATTTCGTTTTAAATCAATAAACATTTATGGTTAAACTAAAGGAGTTTAATGATAGAAGTTCAGCATACTCTGGAACTAGGTACCCAGTCTTAATATAGTCCCAGAAGTTCCTTCAAAGATGATCTCAGAGTAGAGAAAAGCATGAGTCCGTGCTTTGTCACCTAGAAGATCCCGTCTGCCTTCGGGAAGTGTTTGATTTCAGTCCTCAAGCATATTATTGGGCCGTTAGAAAAGTCATGATGTACTTTTCTATGCCAAAATGTGTCAGGACTTTTTTGACGCCCCAATACTTTTCCCTAGAGGATAGAGATAACAAACCTAGTCGTTCTTTTTGTATTTCTACCACTTTGTGTTAGCTGACAAGTTCCACATTCGTAATAGTAAAAACTTGGGCAAAATGAGTTAACCAAGGAGCACTGATGCATGGAGCAGGGATGTCGGTCAAGGAAACATCCTGGGTACACTTCAAGGTCAGAAGACCAGGGCATCCTGGGACCCGCAGACGTCCCTGGACTCCCGCGTGGTTGACCACGTTTGAGCTCCGGAACCAGTGAAATTCATGCCAGGTGCTTGGGGCGCGTGCCCCAAATCCTGAGAGGAGAATGGAGGAGTCTGGTGCCTATAACCTCTCTCTCTCTCTCTCTCTCTCTCTTTTTTTAAATCCTATGGTCTTTAAAAAAAAACCCTATGGTCTTTTATTTTTTTAATTTATCCTTTCTATTTTTTATTTTTTTTTTAAAAAGACCATAGGATTCAGATACAAACTTCCTCAGCAAACATCTGAAATAATGTGTGTTCTAATTATATTATACAAGATAAATGTCACTTACCCTGCCCTATTTTTACTTTAGTAACGGTAGATGTGATTATTTAAAATAAAATTATCTTGACCCAGGCATGGTGGTATCCATTGCTCAGACATGGTGATTGCAGGCTAGGACCTCAAGGGAGGCCCGATTTAATTCCTGGCCCAGCCTGCAAGGGCGGGCGTGGTGGTTTGCATCTGTGATCACAGCAGCTCAGGGAGGCTGAGGCAGGAGGACCACGAGCTCAAGGCTGGCCTGGAAAGAACTCACGCAGTGGATGGAACCGACAGTCCCAGCTTAGAGGTTAAGGCAGGAGGATTGCAACAGTGAGACCTGGTCTTAATTAATTTGATTATATCTTATTGACTAGTGATTTAAATAACTCCTTTGTTTCCTGGTTGATGATTTTTGAAAACCAACTTATATGAGGTCTCTTATTTCTGTTGTATATATCATCTTAGCTATTCCGCTTTATCATACTTAACACTCAGTTACACCTTGAGTGTTTATAATTTTTTCTTTATTCATGATAAAGAGTGTATATGCATGCAAGTGTGTGTGTGTGAGAGAGAGGGAGAATGAGAGAGGTGAGCATCCTCTGTGGGGTCTGGTCATGCCATAGTCCACTTCCTGCCATCCTCCATCCCTCAGTTCTTGGGCACTTGTACATGTGCCTGGCATGTTTCAGGCTGACTGGGCCAAGAATCTGAACCATGTCTGGTGGGATCTGCTTTCTCTTGAGCGGTGCACTGCTGCTGGGCCACAGAGCCAAGCCTGGACCCAGAATTACTATTTAAAGTTTGTGTTTTAATTAGTCTTAATTATTCCTTAATTTTATCCTTTCTATTCTTTTGGCCCCATTGTTGCTCATGGTCTGCTCTTATTGAGGCCTGAGATACACAGGATCTGCAAGAAGTTGATGGAAAATGCATATTAGGGAAAAACTACTCATGGCTTATAAAATATTCTTTGAACCAAAGCAAATTCATACAAGAATTCCATTTTTCCATGAACTTTTTGAAGCCTCATGTATGGTGGTTTCTTCTGATTGATCTTGCCTTTAGCTTTTTTTTTTTTTTTAAAGAATTGTTCATTTAAATTTTATTGTTATTCTTCTTCAGTTGGACCAGAGACAGACAGAAAGAGAAAGGGAGGAAGGGAGGGAGAGAAAGCAAACAACCACGGTTGGCCACGTGGGCGTCCAGCACCTTAACCACCCTGTCACCTGCCAGCCCCTTGACTTTAATTTTTAATTCTTCCAAGCTGTTCTTATGTGTCTGCCAAATAATATTCTTTTTTTTTTTTTTTTGGAGAGATCTTCACTATAGGGTGTGTACGCTCGCCAGACAGACAGAGAGAGACATAGAGACAGAAAGCCAGAAATGACCCCCTGTGGGGGATGGTCACGCCGCAGTCCCTTCTCCTCCATTCTCCTCTCGGGATCTTGGGCATGCACGCACACGCGCCTGGCGTGAGTTTTAAGCCACCAGGTCCGGGACGCGAACCGCGGTTGACTATGTGGGAGTCCAGCGACATAGCCATTACGCCAACTGCTGGTTCCCCCAAATAATATTCTTAAAGCAGTCCTTTAACCAAATCCAGCAAATCTGCTATTTCAAACGTTCACCTTTCTAATTTATTCAAGGCCGAACTCCCTACCTTAGCGTTTTGTTATCTGGCCCCTCCTAGTTGGTTTGCTCTCTCAGAGCCGCGCTGACCTTGGGAGCCTCATGCTGGCCTCCACATCCTGCCAGTGACACAGCGATGACTGCGCAGGCCGCTTGCCCTCACCCAGGTTTCCCGTTCGGTTGAGAACGCGTCCTTCCTCTCCCCGTGGCATCTCTCCTGCTCCGTGTCTTCCACACTGGGTTGAGAACGCGTCCCTCCTCTCCCGGTGGCATCTCTCCTGCTCCGTATCTTCCACGTTGGACATTGTCGCCGCTCAGGCTCCGCTCTTTCTGGAAGGCTTTTCTTCTGTTTGGTTCAGAATTCCTAAGTAAATTGTAAGTCGTTACACGCTTCTCTGTTCGATTAACGTGTTGCTTCACCTGCTAATTAAGATATGTCTGTCTTTTTCTTTTTCTTTTTTTTTGGGGGAGAGATTTTCACTGTAGGGCGCGTGCGCTCGCCAGACAGAGAGAAACATAGAGACAGAAAGCGAGAAATCACCCCCCAGGGAGGATGGTCACGCCACAATCCCTTCTCCTCCATTCTCCTCTTGGTATCTTGGGCACGCACGCACACGTGCCCGGCGTGAGTTTAAGCCACCAGGTCCGGGACTCAAACTGCGGTCAACTACGTGGGATTCCAGCGACATAGCCATTAACGCTAACTGCTGGTCCTAAGATATGTCTGTCTTGACCTGCTTTGGAGAACTATCCCGGCTCTGTAGTACACCATTGCATTAAGAGAAGTGTGATGGATTAGTATGAATATGTATGACTAGTTATGATGCAAATTATGATAAATTGATAAAAGTTTAATCCTTAGCAATATTTACCGATAACTTGTCATAACCCTTAAATTCTCATGGAAGTTTAATTACCATAAATAGAAAGTGATCTTACTGCTTCACATCAGCCTGATTTGCTTGAATCTCTCATCATGTGAGTAGGCCAGTTTTTTGTTTGCTTGTTTGTTTGTTGATGTATCAGAGGGCAAGTGTGCATGTGGTAGGGCCAGGGAGTGAGAAAAGCACTCGCACAGGGCACGGTCACCTCACAATCCCATCACCATTTCTTCTCCTTTTGAGATTTTGGACGTGCATGCACAGGCACCCGGTCTGCTTTTCAACCCACCAGGTCCAGGACTCAAACTACACAGTCAGCCGTGGAGGTCTAGCCGCCTTCGCCACCACGCAGCTGGCTGGCCCATTTGGCAAGTTTTAAGGCTGTGTTGTTAATATAGTTGCATCTCGTAGAGCCAGCAAATTGTAGCCTCAGCTTTGGTTCTTGGTGATTTTAGTTTTAATTGGTATATTTGCATAATAATTACTAAGCCCCCCCCAAGTGTTTTTCGAGAGATTGCCAGAGAAAGAAAGCATCCCCCAGTGAGGTATGGTCACACCACAATCCCTTCTCCTTATTTGGGGGACACACACACACACATACACACCGACAGTTACACACACAAACACATGCACACACAAACACATGCACACACACAGTGTTTTTCAAACCACAGGGCCAGGACTTGAACTTCGTCATCTGTGTGGGATCTGGTTCCCAGTCACTCCCCGGGGGATGGCTGTGCTGCTCTCTCTCCTCCATTCTCCTCAGGATTTGGGGCGTGCATGCACATGCCCCTGGTGTGATTTTTCAGGTCGCTTGGTCTGGGGTTTAAACCATGCAGCATGCAGTTGGCCCTATGGGATCTAGCGCTTTGACCTCTGCACTGACTGCTGGACCCCTTTTTTTCTGTCTTTTAAGCTATAAGACTCATGTTGAATTTCGTTTTTATTATAGTGAAGGTTCAATTATAAGCTAATATACAGTTAGGCTGACTGTATATAACAGTATTTCCTATAACTCTAAATAAAAGAAAATTTCCTTTACTTCACTCTGATTAAAGTCAGAGAAGCCCAATTTACTTAGCTGACCTTGAAGTTGAAGGGAAGTTAACATTCATGTTAGTGAAAGATGTGTTTATACTGACCGTTAGCCAGGCTCATCATGGTTATATTAAGTATCAATCACATTTTGCATATTAGATATGGCATTTTAGTGATCTTAATTTTCTTTCTTTAAATTATTTTTCTGACCTATCAGTAGGTTAAAAAAAATTTTTTTTTGGAGAGGTTTTTGCTATAGGGCGCGTGAGCTCCCCAGACAGACAGAGACAGACAGACAGAAAGTGAGAAATCACCCCTAGGGGGGATGACCACTCTGCAATCCCTTCTCCTCCATTCTCCTCTCGGGATCTTGGGCACGCATGCACACGCACCCGGCGTGAGTTTTAAGCCACTGGGTACGGGACGCGAACCGTGGTCTACCATGTGGGAGTCCAGCGACATAGCCATTACGCTAACTGCTGGTCCCAATAGGTTAAAATTTTTAATTGAATTTTAAAATCTGCCTGCTGGTCAGTTCCAGAAAAGAGTGTGCCGTGCTGCTTAGTAGCAAATCTGGCTGTGCTCGCCACTGGTTGTGCGTCGTTACAGAATGCCATGAGAACATGAGGGGATTCTGTGCAGTACAGGGAAAAACAGGGTAAGATGTGAATAAAAGGGCATCATTATTCTGAATTGTTACATGATATGAGATTTTTACAAAGTGTTTTTTGTTTGTTTGTTTGTTTGTTTTTACTTTAAATGTTGCTAAGGATTTGAAGCGTTCATTACCATCTGGACTTGGTCTCTCAGAAACTCAAATTACATCCCATGGCTTTGACGGTACCAAAGAGGGGGTTACTGAAGCAGGAGCATTTCAAGGTAAGGACCCGTGCGTACATGTATGAAGGTGGCTGGGATGGAGGACGGGACATCCACCCTGGGCTGCCCTGTCCGTAGCTCATGGGAGCTGAGTCCTTTAACTCTGGTCAGACACCACTTATAAACACAGTCCCTTTTCTCTTCAATGTAAGTAATTTAAACTTGTTTCAGTAGACTTCTTTATGTAGATAGATTAATGTGCATAATTTCACTAATTATTATATAAGAATTGGTTTTAAAATACCAAAATAAAAACTTGAAAATTAGGCCAGATGGCGGTGTGGTGGTTAGGACAGGCGAATCCCATGTGACCAACTGTACGGCTTCAAATCCTAGACCCGGTAGCTTAAAAAACATGCTGGGCACATGCGCATGTGTACCCAAAATCCCAGAGGAGAATGGTCATCCTAGGGGGTGGTGCTTTCTCACTTTCCCCTCTCTCTGGCAAGCATATGCACCCTATAGCAAAAAATAAATAACTAAATAACTAAAAAATTATATCAAAAATGTAAATGTAAGTTATTTTACCTTATTTCCCCCAAATTTATAAGTCAATATTGAGAGGAATCAAAAAGACTTTAAAAGTTGGTTTATATAAGTACCTTTTTTCTATTTGAAAGCAAATAGGAAAATTAATTTTTATTTTTCTTAGAATATATAAATGGTCTCCAGGACCACCCTTTGGTTCAGGAACTCACTAGGAGAACTCACAAGACCAGTGTATAGATAGGCACACTCATGGGTTCTCTTTATTTTACAGTTTAAAAAATCTAAACTGCATTGTTGATCTATGTATTTTAAAAAATCATTTTCCAATACTTAAGTTTTAAGTGTTTATTAGAAAACCAGGCATAGTCAGAAAAGCACATGGTGTAGGAGTGAAGTGTGGGGGAAACTTGGCATGATCTTCCAGGACCTCCCCATCAGTCACACAGGAGCGGCTTGCCTCCCCACAGTGGGTCTGTGACATGTTAGTAACCAGGGAGGCGCGCTTAGAGACCCCGTGCTGGGGGAGGGCTGCCCGTACAGGCTTCCTTTGCCCAGCACAAACCCCGGCTTCTAGCCGTCCAGGAAGAAAGCGTGTGCTCAGCATAAGGCACACCGCGGGGGTAAGCCACGTCACTCCGTGAGCCCGCCACTCTTTCTTACTCTGGGACTGAAGGGAGTCCCCCAGAATTCAGTTCTGCACACCAGCTGAGGGCCAGCCAGGAATGCAGAACTTTTTAAGGGTGGGCAGTTAGAGCTGCTGCGTGACCTCTTTTCTGCACATACCCCATACTCATGTCTGTTTTTGAAAAGAAGGAAAACACTTGACTGCTTTTTATTTTAATTTTATTTTTATTTGCCACAAGGCATATGTGCTTGCAGGGGGGGCGGGGAGTGAAAAAGCATCCCTCTCCATCCCCCAGGATGGGCACCCTGCAGTCCCTTCTCTGTTTCTTGTTTAGGGACTTGCAGCATGCACACACATGCTCCTGGCATGCCTTCAAGCTTCTGGGTCTGGGACTCGACCGTGCGTCAGCCATGTGGGTCCTGGCTCCTTAACCACCATGCTACCTGCTGGCTCTGCTTGCTTTTAGTAAGCATTTAAGATACTCCAGAAGAATATCCTCTGATCTAGACTGTGAAGTGGATGTTCTATCTAGTGACATCATTTTCCCCCTTTTCATTCTCATGTTTAGAAAAACAATGCAAGTATGCCGGTATTGTAATAGTCATTCTGAAGCATTGTGGCATTCTTTTCTGGGGAATGCTGACTTTGAAAGGTTTGAATGTGTGCCTAAAATCATGAATGCTTGGGGCCGGCAAGTGGCGTGGTGGTTAAAGGCGCTGGATTCCCACAAGACTGACCATGGCTCTTGTCCTGGACCTGGTGGCTTGCTTTTGTGCTTTCCCTTTCTCTCTCTCTCTCTGCCTCTGTCTGATCAAATGAAATAATAATAATAATAACAGATGGAAATAAATAATACTTTTTTTAAAAAAATCATGAATGCTTAAAAATACAAGAATTACTTTGCATTATTTGGCACCATTTTTGGAGAAATTGCCAATTTCAAAACATAAATGACAATAGAAAATAAAAACTAATTTTACTATTAAGATATTTTATTTTCAGTGAAATTATTTAATTGACGTTTGATTTCATCTTCTCTTTAAGTGAAACAGTGTTGTAAAAATCTTTGAAATCAACTTACCAGTGTAAACTGTTATGCCTTGAGCATTAAAATGCCCGTCAGTTTCACTTGCTTGTAGATATATCCTGATCTTCAAGTTGGGGTAAAAAATACCCTTCATAATAATGGCAGTAATTTATGCCTCTCTGAACTGAACTTGTAACATTTGAAAAAATTTAAACGGCATTGTTGATTCATGTATTTAAAAAATAATCATTTTCCCATACTTAAGTTTTAGCATTTATTAGAAAGCTGTAGTTGTTTTAAGTTCCCCTCTTTTTTTTTTTTTTAGTATTTTACTTAACTTATTTTAATTTGACTAGAGAGGAACAGAGAGAGAGAGAGAGAGAGAGAGCGAGCGAGCAAGCAAGCCATCTGGTTCAGGACTCAAACCACTGTCGCCCATGTGGGAGTCTAGCACTCTTAACCACCACACCACCTGCCAGCCCCAAGTGCCCTTGCTTTAAGATATATATATCTCTTTGTATTGGAATGAGCACAAGAAGGAGCAGCATAATTAATAAAATTTAGGAAATAGACCTTATGAAAAAGTGTTAAAGGAATTAAGTCTGTGTTAGCTCTCTGGAAAAAATGATTGAATAATAATATATGTTATACTTGAATAGTTTTCACAAGAAGAGTGTTTACCATCTACTTTTCTGTCTGTATCTATTTAGAGCAAATTTAGAAGTAATTAGACTTAAATTCAGCCTAAAAACATCAACAGATGGGACCAGCAGTTAGCGTAATGGCTATGTTGCTGGACTCCCACGTAGTCGACCATGGTTTGCGTCCCGGACCCGGTGGCTTAAAACTCACACCGGGCGCGTGTGCGTGTGTGCCCAAGATCCCAAGAAGAGAACGGAGGAGAAGGAATTGCGGTGTGGCCATCCCCCCGGGGGGTGATTTCTCGCTTTCTGTCTCTATGTCTCTCTCTGTCTCTCTGGCGAGCGCACGCACCCTATAGCAAAAACCTCTCCAAAAAAAAAAATCAACAGATACAGAAATCTGCCTAACAATGAAGATATTGCAGAATCAGTAATAGCAGAAATCATGACAAAATCAGAGCTCTTAGGAGTGAAGTGTATTTGGTGCCTGGACTTTGTTTTAATGGAGGTTTCATCACATACTCATATATTCATACTCCTAGATTTCTGTTGTTGAGTCCTCAAATTTAGTCGGTTAGCTAGATCCTGGGTTTTTAAGGTTTGGTTTTGTTTCAATTTGCAATTCGGCGCGTGTGCTCACTAACAAGAGATGGAGGTTGGTGGGGACAAAGCACCTCCCAGGAAGACGGCCACGCCACAGCCCCTTCTTCATTCTCCCCCTGGGATTGTGGGCTCTCGTGCACACGTGCTCAGTGTGTTTCTCACGCCACTGGGTCTGAGACTCGAACAGTGCAGTCAGCTGTGTGGGATCCAGCCGCCTCATCCACCAGCCACCCATTGGCCCCAGAGTTACTTTTTAATTGGATATTGGTGACTGATCTTGGTGACTAAGTTCTGGTTTAAAGAGTTAGGATACTGAATCTATGCAAAAGTGATGATTACCTTTGAAGGTAAGGCAAAGTAGCTAAAGTCCCGTACCTCATCACCACAGTTCTTGCCTTCTAGTGTGGAAAGGTATGTACTGTTTGTTACGTAGATTATGCACACGCATGTTGTGCTTGGGATTCTTATCCAGGATGAATAACCTGGGGTAGCTATAGCAGCTGAGCTCTGTTCGGGGTCATCGAGACATAGAGCGGTAGTGTCTTATTTAATACTTCATTATAATAGAGACCCTTGTGCCTAGAAACCTTCGGGGTAGTACAGATGCAGTCTTGTTTACAATGACTGGGGGCGCCAGCAGTGGTGTAGTGGTTAGGGCACTGGATTCCCACATGGCAGCTGTGGTTTGAATCCTAGACTGGGGGCGATTCCCCCAGGGTATGACTTCTCACTTTCCCTCTCTGTATCTCTCTCTGTCAAGCTCCTGCCCTATGGCAGAAAAAAACTCTAAAAAAAAAAGATGATTGGATTGGGAAACGTATTAAAATGCCTTCCAACTCAGCAAGTAACTGAGTTATAGATTAGCTGAAATTTTTTAATTGAACTTAATAAGAGAGACATTGATACAAATTTAGAACATCGGTGTCCCTGCAGAGAAACTATTTTTAACCCTTTGGGCTTCATGTCTCTTACCTTTTTTTTTTTTTTTTTTTTTTAATATTTCTCAGATTAGTTTATTTTTAACACCCATCATGCCATGAATTCATAGGGAATAGGTTCCAGTAGCTCAGGCTCCTTTCCATTGGCTCTCACACAGTGGCTTCTCTGGGTGAAGCAGGCTGGTGCTTCCTTCTTTTTCTAGTCATTTTCTGTCACACGTTTTAGGAAGCTATCTCTGCTCTTAGACTGTTTAATATGCTCAATATGCACATTGATTCTCTTGGCAAGAATCTTGCTCTTAACTTGTTTGTTCACAACAATGCCAACAGCATGCTGGGTAACATTGTAGACTCTTCCAGTTTTGCCATGGTAACATCTGTGGGGCATTCCTTTTTGAACAGTACCCATTCCCTTAATGTCTACAATATCACCTCTCTTGTAGATTCGCATATATGTCGCCAAAGGAACCAGTCCATGTTTTCTAAAAGGCCTAGAGAACATATATTCGGGTGCCTCTCCTCTCTCCCTTTGTGTTCGTCATTTTGGTTAATTACTGGAAGATGGCGGTTCCGGCCAAAAGGCCATGTCTCTTACCTTTAATGTGAAAGTTAAGACTAGTTGATTTCCACTGTCCCTTCCATTTTAAAATTTTACAATTTAGCAGATTTAAAGACACAGGTATTTCTCACTCTGAAAGATAGTGCCACTGTTTAGGTCTGTTGTGTGTTTGTATTTTAATGTGAGATCAAGTTCAAATTAAGATTTTTTTATACTATCAGGTTGTTGGAAAAGTCACGATACATTTTTGCATAGAGGAACATAAAAAATACCGCGTGGCTTTTCTGACGACCCCGTGTTAGATCTAGTCTAGTAATGGTTCCCACATAGGAATGTAGTTTATCTGGGATATGACCAGTTACTCTTAATTCTAAGTAAAAAACGTAGACATCGGGCTAGCCCCATAGCGCATCAAGAGTTGGAGTCCACGTGGCTGACCATGATTCAAATCTTGGTCCTGCTGGCTCGAAAAGCATGTTAGGCCATGTGCATGTGTTCCCACTGTCCTGACAAGCTGGAGAAATGACGTGCAGAAGAGTGTGGCCCGACCACAATCCATAGGGAGGGGTGCTTTCTCTCCCTGTCTCTGTGATGAGGGCAATTAAAAAAAAGTGAAAGTCGGTTCTTTCCTATTAGGAAATTTATTCATGAATGTGATACATTTTATGTTTTCCAGAGAACTGAGAAAGAGTTTAATTAAAAGTACATTATAGGCATTAAAATATTCTCAGCTAAATGTGGAAGTGATTTTCCACCTTCTTTTTAATTATCACTCCTGAAGATGTACACCTTTTAGCTTTTTTTTAAAATGCACATTATTGAGGAGGGGGCCCTCAACAGGGTCTCGTTACACCACACTCCTCTTTTCCCAGCTTTAGCTCATCAGGGTCTTGGGCACCCACTGCAGGTGCCCGTGTGTTTTCGCATCTTTGGGCAGTGGGAGTATCCAAACCTCCGTGGGCTACATGACTTCCATTACTGCGGTTCGGTATGCTGCAGGCTGTGCCACCTAGACTGGGCCATCTTTTCGGATGTAAGAAAACAGTGAAGGGCCAGGCAGTGGCAGGGTGATGACCCACGGGAAAGGTCCTGGGTTCGTGTCCTGAGGCTACCTGAGCACGCCAGGTGTGCATGTGTGTACCTGTTCCCAAGGCCCACAGAGATTGGTGTTAGGTCAGGGTGTGAGACCCTGTTGGGGGAGCCTGTTTCTCTCTCTCTCTCAGTGTTTCTCTTCCTCATAGGAGAAATACACAAGCTTAGAGAAAGAGCAGTTGAAGCTACATAGTTTTCTTTGATTTAACACTGGGCATTAGTCGCAATGTTGGGTAGTCAGAATTTCTTATTCTGTGAAAACTGAGCCTCAGAAATGTTTAATACTTTGCCACAGAGTTTCCAATACTATGTGCTAGGTAGAGCCCAGTTAAAATGTAAAACTCAGCTGGTATTTCATTCAAAACTTGTTTGAGAATCATCCGAGTGGCTTTTAGACAACTGCAGCTGTCTCACTGACGCTCAGTAGGTCCGAGTGTCCCAGGAGGGTTCTAAAAGCTCCAGGAGTGGTTCGTGATCAGTCAGAATGATACTACATCCGCACTTCTTAAACACCAACGAACTTACCAGCCACCCGGGGATTTTGTGAAAACGCAGACTCTCATTTAGAAGGTCTATATCAGGGCTAAGATTGTGCATTTCTTTTTTATCATTTTATTTTTTTTTTAAGTTTTTGTTATAGGGCTTGTGCACTCACTGGAAGGTGGAGAAATACAGAGAGAGGGAAAGTGAGACGTCACCCCTCAGGGGGATGGCCATGCTGCCGTCTCTTTTCCTCCATTCTCCTCTCAGGATTTTGGGCATGTGCCATTGAGATTTTCAAACCATCAGGTCCGGAAATCAAACCACAGCCAGTGTGTGAGAGTCCAGTGCCTTAACTACCATGCCACCTGCCGGCCCCAGAGTGTGCATGTACAACAGGCTTCCAGGGGATTTAACTGACGTGGGCTCCCTGCACCCAGGTGAGGAAGAGCAGTGATCTATTCTACACGGTACTTGATTTACGATTGGAAGTGTTTGGCTGCTGTTCCTAGGATGGCTGTAATGGACTTTCTGTAAGATATTAAAACATGCTTTAACACCTCTTACATTCCTTTGGAGTTCTCCCTTGAAGATCTTTCAAACATAAGAGTAACAAGTCAAACTATATTTATTTAAACTTTAAATCATTCAACAGTAAGACTTTAATTTCTACTCATTGATTTTGGAAATAGCAGATCCCAATAAAACCTTGCTTTGATGTGATCTTGCTAAGTTTCTCTGTGTAGTTATTGTAGTGTTTTGTTTGGTTTTGATGGTTTGATGAAGAGTTTATATAAGAACATAGCAGCTATTATTATTAGTCCTTGGCTGTAAGAGGGCAAGTACGTTCCTTCCAGTTTCTGATCGTGGTTTGAATATTTGATAAAGGAAATGTCAGTAAACCCGTGTTCAGGCGTGCAGCGTGTGGAGGAGGACAAGGACGTTCACAGCCGCTGTCTCCCCTTTCCAGGTTCCCCAGCACCACCATTGCCGTCCGTTCTGTCTCCTAGCAGGGTCGCCGCTAGTCACCTGGCTCCACAAGGAAGTGACTTAACTGTCCCCGCAGGTATTCACCGCACTGAGTGGATAAGCCTTCCCGCTACTGCTGAAGCTGAACTAACCCACTCAGTTCCGTAATCACTTGCTTTATATTCTTGGGCGTGTGGTATTCTGGCTTTTACGGTGACTGCTGCTTTTTCTCTTACCAAAAGAATTCGTATTTCCAGCTGTAACCTATCTTTCTGGCTTTTCAGAGTAATTAGGCTGTATCTGTTCCTGACATTTAATCCATTTTAAGGTTCAAAACGTAAAATTTGATCCTAAACTTCCAGCTTTGCAGCTCTGCCCTCTTTTTCCAGTTTAACAAAAAAAGAACCTTTGACAACTAGGTTGTTTATTATTGAGAATAGGTCGGGTGGAAAAGGTGGTGTCTCCTCATTTTCGGCCTCAGCTTAGAGTTCGTCTGCAGCATACAACAGAATGCTATGTAATTTACCAGTTACACTCAATGGAGAATACTGGGGAAAAATGAATGTCTTTTCATGGAATCTGCTCTGCACTTCAGTGTTGCTGGACTATAAACGTAAAGATGGGGGAAATAGATTCTATGTCTGTTTATATGAAATGCTAACATTTGTGTTTTATTTCTATGACAATCTTGTGATTATTCTTAAGCATGTCTGATTTTGTGCATGTTCACTTGGATTTGATAATGCTATAGTGAAGGCGGGTCTGGCTGTAAGAAGTGAGAGAAATTTTTGCTGACCCTGATTTTTTTAAATCATTCATACATATTTTTTTTTTCCTATTCATGTCTTTTAAAAACTATTAGAAAGTTCCTATCCCAAATCTTTTGTATCAAACATTTACTAAACCTTTTATGCTATGAAAAATATTTCTACTGTTAGGGACTGCATAGTTGTGGAGTTGCTTATATAGTAATTTCTTAATTATTGGAACAGGATTTTACATTGCCTTTACTAATTATGGCTAGACTTTTTTAAGAAGGGGAGTCTCTGGAGAAAAGGGAGAAGATACAGTGTAGGCCTCGTTTTAATCCAGACTTCCATACACGTGGTAAGAGAGTGTAGGTGTGTGTTTGTAATCTGAATTATTTTTTCAAATCCTCCAAGATTATAACAAGATCCTGTTGTCCTGGTCTTCACAGTAAATGAGCAGAGGCCAGTGTGGGTAAGATAAGGCCTTTTTAATGTTTACTGACAAAGATGGTTCTTTTTTAGGATCGTTAGGTTACGAGATTGCCATAGAAATGATCTTTCTTTGCAAAGCTACAGTGTAGCTCACATTTTCAGAAAAGAAAGAAGGCTGGTTTGCAGCAGAATTTCTTTTTTTTTTTTAAGGTTTTTGCCATAGGGCGCATGGGCTTGCCAGAGAGAGACAGTGAAAGAGAAAGTGAGAGATCACCCTCCAGGGGGATGGCCACTCTGCAGTCCCATCTCCATTCTCTCCTGGGGTTTGGACATGTCCACATGTGCCCAGCATGATTTTCAAGCCGCAGGTCTGAGACTTGAACTGCAGTCAGCCATGTGGGAGTCTAGCACCTTAACCACTACCCTACCTGCTGGTCCCAGATTTTTATTTTTATTTTTTTTAAGAAAACAAATCATATGTGATATTTGTGCTTTATGGACAGAAATACTGTTAAGCGATTAGAAAATTAACCACAGTGATTCCATGAAGTTGCAGTTCCTTCACTTTGTGGAAAACTCTATTTTTTCAGTAGGTAGTTTAGTTTGAACATCACCAGTGTTTTTTGTAATTTTTTTCCCCTTTTCCCTTCTGTCTTTACCCAGATGTGTTTTTGTCTTTGATTATGATCATGCAGGTGGGCAGAGAACACAGACCAAAGGCGGACCAGTTATTCTGGCAGATGAAATAAAAAATCCTGCAATGGAAAAGCTAGAGCTTGTTAGGAAATGGAGTCTAAACACCTATAAGGTTTGTACTTTTTACATTTCTCCACCCCAATGGCTTTAAGAATTTTAGTTTGTATGTTATTCAGATTACTACATGGTGATAATATGACTGTCTAGGAGAGAATAATGCCGTCTAGATACAGTTTAAAAATGAAATGTTTGTTTTATGACCGATCTTTGCAGAAGTATAACTTAAAAAGTCAATTAAAAAAAAGAGGAAAAAGTTACTAAAATGCTTATTAACTGGCAAGTAATGTAAAATGTAAATAATTGAAGGCATATACTGCCTTGAAATGCATTTATCTATGGGGTGCCTATAGATGTGTTTGCACTCCCCCTCCCCCTATATCTTATAGCAACCGAATGTCAAGAAAGGTATATTAGATCTACAAAGTTTGAAACTGTCTGATCTTAGAATAATAATTAAGCCTTAATTCTGCAGGCAGCACTGGGTTGCAAATGAATTGGTTTTCAAAAGATGGTTAACATTATTAGTTGACTTGGTGGTTATTTTTGTTATGCCTTCCATAAAACAAAAGAGCAGATTATTTAATCTGTACTTAATTGATGCATTACAAATAGCTCAAGCCCCAAATCCACTCAGTACCTTTGAATCTCAAGGAGGGCGAGACAGTAGAATTCATGGAAAGGTTAAGTGGATGAAAAGGCCCTCGCAGCTCAGGGTAGAACATTAACTGTAAGGCTCTGTATGTGTGCATTGGTTGTTGCCTAATGGTTTGTAAATCAGAAGTCATCTGGATTTTATTATTTATTACTCTTCTCAGGAGTAATACCGAAATGAATTTATTCTTTCAGTTAATACTTCCAAAACATGATACAAAATTCTCTACAAGAACTACAGGCTTTCTTATGATGGTAAAAATGCCCTGAAGCATGCTATATGAAACTCTCCAAAAATTATTTAGCTTGTGCCAGTGTAGGATCAGAGAAATGCCAGTGGTAACCTTCAGAGAGTGCTGCCCCCATACACCGTTACCCTCGTTCAGGACTTGCACTTCAGCCAGTGCCCCTTTTCTCAGGGACGTGGAGTCCGCCATCCCGCGTGTCATCTCTGCCTCGGTAGTCCTTAGGTCCACAGTCCATCCAGATAGTCACAGATCTCTCCTCCTCGCCAGTCCAGCCATCCAGCTGGCCACGAAGCACCAGGGACCCTGCCTCTGGAATGCTTTCTGACCTCCCCCCTTTCCGCCCCTCCTGCCCTGGCATTTCCTCGTCTTTGTTACGCTCTCGCATTGCTGTTGCAGCCTTGCCGAGTTCTCTCCTGCTCCGTGTGGCTCACACTTACCTAAAATCCCCGGTCGGTTTTAGGACGGCGTGAGTCTGACTCCTCTCCACCTCTGCAGCTTCTTCTCCTACAGCCCCCCCTCTTCTAGCTACGGACCCCGGGAGCCACACCGAGTCACCCAGAGATTTCCCAAAGGATCTTTGCTCTCTCGCACTTCTAGGACTTTATTCATGAGGCCCTATTTGCCTGCTCTTTGGAATTCTGCATTTCCCTTGTTTTTCTTTCTTACAGACTAAGCTGCATTCATTTCTAAAATTTATTTATTCAGCCACGTTTTGTTCATTTCCTCATGAAACTCGCCTGTAATTACATTCTGTGTCCACGCGGTTTTGAACCAGTTGGGTTGTGGGAAAAGTCGTGGTACGTTTTTGCATAGAAAAACAAACAAAAAAATACATCATGACTTTCCTGACAACCCAATAAAATATACCAGCCTTCTTTCTGAATCTAGTCCTAGTAACTACAAATTACACGTTTTTAAAAATTTAAGCTCTTGTGCATTTGAACCTTTTTCTCTTATGTTGTTGTTGGTGGTGGTTTCCTTTTTCCTTATCCGCTTGTTCCTTTATGCCTTTATGTGTTATTTTTTGTTCCTTTTATTGTTTCATTCCTTTACAATAGTCTGTGTTGAGTTACTATTAAGATTCTGTTTTGGGAACCAGCAGTTAGCGTAATGGCTATGTCGCTGGACTCCCACGTAGTCGACCGCGGTTCGTGTCCTGGACCCGGTGGCTTAAAACTCACGCCGGGCGCGTGTGCGTGCGTGCCCAAGATCCCGAGAGGAGAATGGAGGAGAAGGGATTGCGGCGTGACCATCCCCCCTGGGGGGTGATTTCTCGCTTTCTGTCTCTATGTCTCTCTCTGTCTGTCTGGCGAGCGCACGCGCCCTACAGTGAAAATCTCTCCAAAAAAAAAAAAAAAAGATTCTGTTTTTATATCTTATATTAACGTAGCATATTAAGCCCTTCTTAAACTTTGTGTTAATGGGGCCATTTAGTGATGTGGTGGTGAAGGTGGCTGCATCCCACATGGCTGACTGTGTAGTTCAAGTCCCAGACCCGGCAGCTTGAAAAACACGTCAAGAGTGTGTGGGCATCCCCCAAATCCCTAAAGACAAGAAGTGAAGGAGAAGGAATTGTAGCGTGACCATCCCCCACAGGGGGTGCTTTCTCAGCAGCTTCTCTCTCAATCTCCAGTGAGTGCATACACCTGTGGGGTGAAATTGTGTTAATGCACATGAATAATCTTTAACATCAGCCCATGGTACAGTACTCTGCGAAGGAGGCATCTTTTTCCTTAAAGTGATCACTTTACTTTTAAATGATTTTTTTTTTCATCAGAACTTAATTTTGATATATCACTGGAGGCCAAAAGAGAAAAAGAAAGTTACAGCTTACTGGCTTTATCGAGCCAGTAGCATAGTGTGTCTAGGCTCACGTGTCCCTCTTGACTAGACGACATTAGAGCATAAAGACCTCATGCCTTATGTCTGCACGACTCTCTGTGTTGGCCTTTCTGGCCAGCATTCAGAATTATTGCTAACACTGGATATTAGTTGTCTTTTGGATAATGCTTCAGGTACCAATTCTCAGTTTGGTTAATTGAGAACTATGCTTTTCATCCATTTTACTCTTTTTTTTTTCGGAGAGGTTTTTGCTAGGGGGTGCGTGCACTTGCCAGGAAGACAGAGAGAGACAGAGAGATAGAAAGTGAGAAATCATCCCCCGGGGGGATGGCCACGCCGCAGTCCCTTCTCTTCCATTCTCCTCTCAGGATTTTGGGCACGCATGCACATGCCCAGCGTGAGTTTAAGCCACTGGGCCCGGGACGTGAACCGTGGTCGACTACATGGAAGTCCAGCGATGTAGTCATTACACTAACTGCTGGTCCCAAGAATTTTCTTTTTTTTTTAAAGAATAGTCTCAGTTTCAGCATTCAGAGCTCTTTGTCATCTTTCCCAAATATTACCTTTTTAAAAGAATTATTTAATTTAATTTATTTATTTTAATTTGACCAGAGAAGGACAGGGCGAGAGAGAGTGAGAAAGCAAGCCATCAGGTCCGGGACTCAAACCATGGTTGGTCATATGGGAGTCCAGCGCCCTTAACCACCTTGCCACCTGCTGGCCCCACCAAATATTACGTATTTTTAAAGCATGTTTAAGAATTTGCCATTAGTGCTCATATTCTTATCAAATTAATCTCCGTTGTCTTAAACCAATGCCTTTGAAACTCTCATGCCTACTTTTCTTGTCATATTAACTCACTTATTAGTCGACCCCTTTCCCTTGTTCATTTTTCTTCTATGTTCCCTTGTCTTCTATATTTCACCTCCACAACCCATTCTGTCTGTCACTTGTCGCCATAAATGTATTCTTTTGCTTGTACTTGAATGTCTCCATTCATTTTTGGCATAACAGAAAGGCTTGGTGCCCTTGAAATGCTCATGGCACATGTGGACTGCCTTGGGAAGCCGTGAGCCAGCGGGACGTGCCCCGTGGCATTCTGCGTACTGTGTTCCCCTTGTTTCCCCTCCCTCCCCACGCAGGAGGGCTACAGAGAGTGCTCATTCACTTCTGCTTCCTTCCACTCCCGTGATACAGCTTCGTTTGTCCCGTTGTTTTTAAAATGAATTCTGAATTTAGATGGAAAACTGAGTAGGATTACCACCTCATTTTAAGTGGTCTCCATTTTCAAGAACTTTGAGGAAGAGTAGAGAACCTAGATTCTCTTCTGTTTTAAACCTGCTTATATACTAATCATCGGTTTTCTTTCTTTTTTTTTTTTTTTGCCATAGGGCGTGTGTGCTCACCAGACAGACAGAGATAGACAGAAAGCGAGAAATCACCCCCCAAGGGGGATGGTCACGCCGCAATCCCTTCTCCATTCTCCTCTCGGGATCTTGGGCACGCACGCACATGCGCCCGGTATGAGTTTAAGCCACTGGGTCCAGGACGTGAACCGTGGTCGACTACATGGGAGTCCAGCGACATAGCCATTATGCCAACTGCTGGTCCCCAGTTTTCTTTTTTTAATTTGAAGTTTATTGACTCCTTTTATGACGGGGTCAGAGAGAAAGACAAGCTCCTTCCACGAGGTCTCACACTGCTCTCTTTGCCTCCCCAGGTTCTCCACCAGCTGGGCTCACAAGTTGACCCAAGCAGGGAACCCCGTCTTTATTTGGCCTCTACCATTACAGAGCACTATGCTGGCACCCTGCCGCTACAGCCGGGCCCCCTCACTTTTTTGTTTGAATTTCAGTTTTTGTCGGAATCTATTTAAATCTGCTCTTCAGAGATCAGGCGAGAAACATCCTCTGCGACCCAGATAATGGCCAATAATTACGTGTCTCTTTATTACAGCTTTCTTTACAAAGCTGCATATAGACAATGTCGTGTTTTCATCGCCAGATCACCCTGCCGCTACAGCCGGGCCCCCTCACTTTTTTGTTTGAATTTCAGTTTTTGTCGGAATCTATTTAAATCTGCTCTTCAGAGATCAGGCGAGAAACATCCTCTGCGACCCAGATAATGGCCAATAATTACGTGTCTCTTTATTACAGCTTTCTTTACAAAGCTGCATATAGACAATGTCGTGTTTTCATCGCCAGATCATTTGTATTTTCTTTAAGAGTGTATAATTACTGGGCCAGCTGGTAGCGTGGTGGCCCGCTGCACAGTTTGAGTCCCAGACCTTGTGGCTGGAAACCATACCGTGTGCGTGCGTGTGCGTGCATGCGTGTGTGTGCGTGTGTGTGCGTGCGTGTGCGTGCATGCGTGTGTGTGCGTGTGTGTGCATGTGTGTGTGTGTGTGTGTGTGTGCCCAAACTCCCGAGGGAGAGATGGAGAAGCGACTGTGGTGTCACCCCCATGGGGATGCTTTCTCACACGCACCCCCGGCTCCCCGAGAGCACATGTGCACTCGAGCAAAATGAAGTTGAAAGAAGTCTCTGTCTAATTCTCCGTATTGGAATTAAGCTCTGTACCTCCGGTCTCGAAAGCCGCGTCAAGTGTGCACGTGTCTCTTACTGTTCTTCATGATCAGGATCACTTATTCTTCCCACTGCGTTAACTTCCTGGAAACAAAAGACATTTTCTCTTTACACCTTTGAGCCTTCAGCCTGCTTGTATTGAATTGTTACTTCTGAGGGAAAATGGCTGTTTGGACAACAGTAGGCATTTGGTTCATTTTGCCTGGTCTCTAAGACTCCTTTGTGAATTGTGGCCCCTTGGCGTTCCTTAGGCTGTAAGTGGGCTGCTGTGGGAGGTGCCACGTGCCGTGGCGTACGGGTGGAGTGGATGTCTCTGATAACAGTGCACAGGACAATGCCGATGTGGAAGAAAGTGTGGGGATAAGTAACACAGATCCTCGGCCTTGTTACAATTTCAGACATAACTTAAAGTTTTCACGTAGAAGAAAAACTTTTCCTTTATTCACGATAGAGCGGACATGTGCACATGGCAGGGGGAGAGAGAGACAAGCACACCTCGGGTCTCGCCATGTCCCGTCCCCTCCTTCTGGTCCTCTAGGCTGTTGGATCCTGGGTGCTCACACATGCCTGGTGGGTCTCAGGCTCACCAGGCCTGGGATTCGAACCACTGCAGCATGTTGCTGGCCCTGGGCCCTGCTTCTTGCTGATGCTCTCATTGACATCGTAGTGTCTCCGTGTACAGCTTTTCCTCTCAGGGGACTTTCCTCTCCCAGGAGTATTTGGGTGTTTTCTATAGGAATAGAGTTATCCCCTCTGTGATGGTGGCCTCTTAACCTGTTCTGTCATTTTCTTTTCTCTTTTTTTTTAAAGAGAGATTTTTGCTCTAAAGTGCATGTGCTCGCCAGAGAGTGAGAGAGGGACAGAAAATGAGAAATCACCCCCTAGGGGGATGGCCACGCCGCTATCCCTTCTCCTCCATTCTCCTCTCAGGATTTTGGGCACATACATAACACACCTGGGGTGCGTTTTAAGTCCACCTGGTCCGGGACTCAAACCACAGTGGACCCTGGCAATCTAGTGACATAACCGTTAGGCCATCTGCTGGTCCCGTGTTCTGTCATTTTCTATATAGCTAAGAATTTCTCTATTTAAAGTTTATAAATAAAGATTCTTAGTTGATGAGTATAGAAAATGTGTCAGGAAATTGGTTTCGATTGTATTTATGTCGTTCTTCCTTTCATGAGAGAGAGCAAGCCATCCCCAACAGGGTCTTCATTCTGCAGTCCAGCCCTCCCTGAGCCCCCAGGGTCATGGGCACATGTGCCCTGCCTGCATGTATAGCCAGACCACAGGAAGTGAGCCTGGGACCTGCCCGAGCAGCTTCCGCGTCCAGGGTGGTGCATTACTGCTGTGCTGGCCGGGTTCAGTTTTAAACAGAGAAACACGAGTTACAGATTTATGTCTGTCGACAAAGGAAGACTCCGGATACTTCGTTCATCACGAAGGAATGTTCAGGACATCATGTCTGGGATAGCACAGTCTCACGTCCACCCTAGAAATATCATATATGTGATTATATATGTTTAAAGGAGAGTTTAGAATACCCATGAAGCTAAGTAGTAGTTTTCTACTATTTGGTGGGATTAAGAAAAATGAGGAAACTTACCTCTTATTTCATGCATTCTCAACAGACACTAATTCTGTAACAAAAACTTTGAAATACATGAGTAAATTTGAAAAGTTCCAGTACTATATACTACTTTTTGAGAATTTTTTATTGTGTAGTCATGAGTACATTAACACCTTAGATGGTTGCCCTTAAAATGTATTGTTGAGTGATTAATATGATGGTTGAGGTGGCTGGATCCCACATGGCTGACTGCAGTTTGGGTCCCAGACCCAACAGCTTGAAAAGCATGCTGGGAAAAAAAGAAAGAAGGAAAAGAGAAGCATGTTGGGCGCATGTGTTCTCATGCCAGAATCTCTAGGGGAGGGAGAGATGGGGGAGAGGGGGCTGCAGGGTGACTATCCCCCATGAGGGGAGCTTGCTTTCTCTTTCGCGCTCCACCTTGCCATCTTTCTCTTCCCTCCCTGTCTCCTTATGGAAAGCTGCTGTGCCCTCTTTAAAAAAAATGTTTTTAAAAAAGCACTTGAAACCAATAAGAGAGTGGAAATTTCAGTATTGTTATTTTCAAATTAACAGTCAAGTGTTCTTTTAATGTCAGTGCTGAGTATCTTTGTTGTTTTAAATAATCTACCCAAGTGAATTAAACGTGAGCTAGGATTATATGAGAGTTCACCTGGCACTGTACGAACGAGCTCGGTAAACCCTGAGCTGCCTCTCCTTGGTCGAAGTTACTAGACATGGCTGCTCGGTGTTTGCTGAGTCCTGATGAACACCGAAGGGAGCCGACAGCTGTCAGCTGGGTTAGCGTGTTCAAAGCCAGAGCTGGTGTGTGCTGTGTACTCTACAGTGCGTATCGTGGACTGTTGTGCTATTTTTCCTGTTTTCTTTTGTTCCTTCTTAAACAAAGTGCATCTTTTCCCTTTCAGTGTACTCGACAAATTCTCTCAGAGAAGCTAGGCCGTGGCTCGAGAACTGTGGACCTTGAACTTGAAGCTCAGATTGATATATTAAGAGATAACAAGAAAAAGTATGAAAATATTCTAAGACTGGCTCAGACATTGTCAACCCAGCTTTTCCAGATGGTGCACACCCAGAGGCAGCTTGGAGACGCGTTTGCTGACCTGAGCTTGAAGTCGCTCGAACTCCATGTAAGGTTACTTTAAGTGACTGTGAGGGGCTGGGGAACTGGTAGTGGGAGTATGCTGAGAGCCAGTTTAGTGCATGTGTGATTTGCTGACCCTTAGTAACACTTGGAATTTTGAGATGTTCTTTTAAAATATTTCATATAAGCCTTAAGAACACCTGCCGACTTCGTCGACAAAGTGATCCAGTCGTGCCCTAGGAAAGATGTCAGCCAGAGGTTTGAGGAGAAGGGAGCTTGGCTAGAGAGAAGGGAGTGACCCCTCGCCCTACTGCCCAGGCTGGGCAGTCAGAGCTGTGTGTCGGCGTTTGGTGTGGGTAAAAGGTAGAGACTGAAAATCTCTAGCCCAGTCTCCAAGTGTGTTTATGATCTGGGTTTATGATCTGCTTTTACTAAAATCATTAATATAAGATACGCATTTTAGAATGCAGGTTTTTTTGCATCTCTCTTTAAGAATTCGGTAAAGCATTGTAAAGAATGTTTTTTCTTTATTCACGATAGTGTGCGTGTGCATACACATGAGAGAGAGAAAGAGAGAGACGTGAGCACCTTGCGCAGGGTCTGGTCATGCACAGCGCCTCCTGCCAGCCCTCCAGCCTGTTAGATAGTGGGGCACTCGTGCAGATGAGGACGAGGGATGCACAGTGCAGTCACCAGGCGGGAGCTGACTTCTCCCGAGCAGTGTTTTACCACTGTGCCGCAGAGCCAGCCCCCAAGGATTCCTTTCAACATTTTTTTTTTTTTTTGCTATAGGGTACGTGCGTTAGCCAGAGAGACAGAAAGCAAGAAATCATCTCATAGTTTACAGGAGGGATGGCCATGCTGCAATCCCTTTTCCCTTATTCTCCTTTTGGGATCTTGGGCGCACACGCACACACACACACACACACACACACACACACACACACACGCATGCCCAGCATGAGTTTCAAGCCACTGAGTCCGGGACTCAAACCACGGTTGACCTCGTGGGATTCCAGCACCATAGCCACTTTGCCACCTGCTGGCCCCTAGATATCTTAGGTCAACTCTTTTTGGTCCTTTTTTTCTTACCTAGAGTCAACAGGTACAGATTCTTTCTGGCTTACAGACTTCCAGATAATTTAAAGAAGTAAGTCACTTGGTCTAGGACCTTGGACAGAGAAAGATTATTTATAGATGATGACACATCATGATAGTGACAAATATTGAAAATCAGTTTTAACCAAGCCATTGGGTAGGCAAAAAGGAGCTACTTTATTACTAGGAGGCTGAGTGTTACAGTGACCGACCTGCAGTTACCGCGTGCCCACAGTTTAAATGCAGTGGGCCAGGTGCCTTATATTCATATCAAGTCATTTATCTGCACAATACTGCAAGAAATGTTGGGACCAGCAGTTAGCGTAATGGCTATATTACTGGACTCCCATGTAGTTGACCGTGGTTTGAGTCCCGGACGCAGTGGCTTAAACTCACACTGGGTTTGTGTGCATGCGTGCCCAAGATCCCGAGAGGAGAATGGAGGAGAAGGGATTGTGGTGTGGCCATCCTTTCTCTGTCTGGTGAACGCATGCGCCCTTTTAGCAAAAACCTCTCCAAAAAAAAAGAAAAGAAAAAAAGAAATGTTATCTCCATTTAGTAGATAAGGAAACAGAATAAGAGAGGTCAGGTAATTTTTATTAAACCATAAAACAAATAAACAGTAGAACTTTAATTTCTACCCAGGACCACCTACATTTTCCATGATTTCTTGCTGTCTCTGTAAGTGGAATTTTTAGAGGGTCTGTGGCCCAGAGGAACATCCCCAAGGTGTAGAAAGAGAGGAAGCCAAACTAAGAAGTAGTTGTTTTCTCACTCTCCCACCCCCCTGCCACCATGTGTCTCTCTCTGGTCAAATTAAAATAAATGAATAAATAAATTTTTAAAAAGTTTTATTGTACTAAAAAAATAAGTAAATCCTGGGCTGATAAGGAAACCAAATCCCACACAGCCCAATGTGGTTCTGAGTAACTCTACACCCAGCAGGCCCTAGTAGTTATCACCCTGACTCAGCTGGGGGCTTCCTGTGCGCCAGACAGTGTTCCGAGTGGTTTACATGTGCGTTCGTCTATTCAGTACTGAAGCACTCTTGACTAGTAGGTGCTTGTATTTTTCTTTTCTGAACACGAACTCCTTTTATTATAGATCTAAATGATTAAACCTCGGTGTTGAAGCTTACTGGGTCCAGTTTTATGTTTTGAGTTTCTCATGGCCTGGTGGTTAAGGCACGTAGATCCCACATGGCTAACCGCACGGATTGAGTCAACCCTTTGGCTGGAAAAACATATCAGGCATGTGTGCGTGTATGCCCAAAATCTAGAAAGGAGAGAGAAATGGAGGAGAAGGGATTGTGGCGTGACCATGCCCCATAAGGGAGTGCTTTCTCGCTCTCCTCCTTTGACTCTCTCTGTCCCTCTGTCTCTCTGGCAAGTACACACACCCTCTAGGAAAAGTCTTAAAAAGGAAAAAAAAGATTGCTGTCTCATGACATTTGTTTTTTCTTAGAGTTATTCCAATGAAAGAATTTACTTCTTCTTATTATTTTTAATTACCAGAGGGCACATACGCACACGCCAGAGATAAAAAGAAATGGTGAGTGAGGAAGCATCCCCGAGGCTGTGTGGTTATGCCATAACCCCTTCTGCGTTTCTCACCCTGTTGGGATTTGGGCACTCATGCGCATTTGCTTGGCATGGCTTTTTTCAAGCTGCAGAAGTTGGGATTTGAACTGTGTTTGGCTCTGTGGGATTTAGCTTCCTTATCAGCCCAGGATTTACTTATTTGTTTTTAGTACAATAAAACTTTTTTAAAAAATTTATTCATTCATTTATTGTAATTTGACCAGAGACAGACACATGGTGGCTGGGGCAGGCGTGGGAGCGTGAGAAAGCAAGCCACCAGGTCTGGGACTCAAACCACAGTCAGCCAGGTGGAGTCCAGCGCCTTGAGCCACCATGCTGCCTGCCAGCCCCAATGATTTATTTTGAGAGAGAAAATTATTGTTGGGTGGAGAAAAATAAAAGATCTCATTATTACTCTTGAGTTGTTTCCAACCATGGCCTAGCCAAAGTGACGCATAAAATTAACCATCATGACTTATTAAGATAGTTCACTTTTTTCCTTGCTATCCTGTATCTTAAATACTATGATATAAAAAGGTAATGCTTAAATAATACAATATTATAAAGTTAGTATATTGTATGTTACATAATGGGATTAGAAAGGAAAGAATCAGAACCAGCAGTTGGCGTAATGGCTATGTCGCTGGACTCCCACGTAGTCGACCACGGTTCGCGTCCTGGACCCGGTGGCTTAAAACTCACGCTGGGCACGTGTGCGTGCGTGCCCAAGATCCCGAGAGGAGAATGGAGGAGAAAGGATTGCAGCGTGACCATCCCCCTGGGAGGTGATTTCTCGTTTTCTGTCTCTGTCTCTCTTTGTCTGCCTGGCGAGCGCACGCACCCTATAGCAAAAACCTCTCCAAAAAAAGAAAAAGAATTCCAGTTCAGCGGAATCATCGTCGCGTCTCCTGGTAGAAGCATTGTTGCCTTGGCGCTGAGATCTCTGAGCCAGCAGAGCACAAGGTCCTGGGGACTGGGAGCACAGATGTCAGTGATGGGTCACCAGGGGTAGCAGTGAGCACTGCCACTCCCATTTCTAGCCCTAATTCCTGGACTCATGAACGCGGGCTGCGGGAGGAAGATAGCAGAGGAGGCCATCCGCCGTTTCATCAAGCCGGCCGCCTCAGGATGGTGGGGAGCAGGGCAAGGCCGGTACACTCCTGGCATGGCCGCAGTTGCCCTGCGTCTGCTGTGACGTAGCTCTTGGTCAGAAGCCATGCCGTGTGGAACACCACGACGGGATAAGGCCTTCTGTATCTCCAGCGCTGATGTCGGCAGAGGCCTCACACACAGGAAGGCAAATCCGTGTGCAGAGTGTCTGTTCCACAGATGCTTTCTGGGTTGGTTTGGTTTAGGTTTTTTGTTTTTTGTTTTTTGTTTTTTGTTTTTGTCTCTGCTAGGAGTTTATAATTCAAATTATGCTTTGCTTTTTAAATTAATTTCTTTTTTTTTATTCCAGAGAGCGTGTGTGTATGCATATATGTGTGTGTGAGAGAGAACCCCAAACAGGGCCTGAATTGCCACGGTCCTTTTTCTTCCAGTTCTCCATCCCATCAGGATACTGAGCATGTATGCACACACACACACACGTACACACACACACGTGCGCAGGCATGCTTGGCATGTTTTTCAGGCTGCTGGGGCTGGGCCTGGAATCCTGGTCAACCATGTGGGATCCCTAGTCAGCCACGTGAGATCTGACTTCCTCTGAACCTCGCCTGACTGCTGTGCTATGAGGCTAGCCTGTGTTTTCTAAGAAATAGCAGTTTTACTAAGGTATGATTCACAAACTCTGAAGTTCACCCTTGTAAAGTGTATGATTCAGAAAATAGGCATGCATAAAAGATTATTTTTATCCACTTTAGGAGCTTTTCTTTTTACTGCTTAGTACATTCACAGAGTTGTGCATTGGTCACCAGGACATGGTCGTCATCCCAGAAAGAAACCCTAACCCACCCTCCTCTCCCCGGCTCCCGGCGGCCACTGCTGTCCTGCACGCGTCAGTCAGCATCAGTGGTATTGTCTTTATGGCCTTCGTGCCTGGCTGCTTTTACTGGGGGTCGTCTGTGTTGTAACGTGTATCAGAACCTCTTTTCACAGTGGCACGATATTCCATTGTAGGTTATGCCCCTGTTGTTCATCCATTTGTTAGTTGATGGAATTTGGTCTGTTTCCACCTTTTGCTACAACCATTGATGTCCGAGTTTTTGTGTGAGTTTTTGTTTTGTCTTGGGTTTGCTCTAAGAGTGTACTGCCGGTCAGATGGCAGCTCTGTGTATTCCATTGTGAGGTCCTTGCAGACTAACGAAGGGCTGCCCCGTTTACATTCCCAGCGGCAATGCACGAGGGTTCCAGTCTCTCCACGTCCTGGACTACACGTGCTACTGTCTTGTCTTTCCTCCCGTGAGTCCGCACCCGAGAGAGAGGAAGAGAGAGGTACAGGCAGTCCCCGAGGTCCCCGTCATGCCAGGATGTCCCTCCCGCAGCCCTCTAGTGCCCGGCGCCTCTGAACCTCAGTCCACTCGTGACCTGCAGCACCTTCAGACCCGCACCTCCAGGCCGTGCTCTCAGCTGGGCTGTGGTGTCTTGTTTTTAAATTAGAGCCTTCCTGTGGATGTGAAGTAATCCATCATTGTAACTGCGATTTACGTTTCCCTAGTGGTCGATGATGGCGTGCATCTTTACGGGTGCTAATTGGCCCTTGTATGTCTTCTTTGGAGAAAGTCCTGTCGAATCCTTTGCTCTGTTCTGGTTCTCACATGATGGTGGAGACAAGGCCTGCGCTGCCTATTTTAGGCACATACATCTTCAAAGCCCTAAAGATACGGAATACAAGATTGAGTTTTTATGTTTAAATTCATATTAAAATTCCTTTAAAAAATTCTTTCTCACTTTTTATTGTTCCATGAATGATAAAATTGCTTAAAAATTCAAAACCAGAAATGGTCCAGGAACCCAAATGTCGATGGCAATTTTTCCTGTCTATGGAGTGTCACGGGAGCTGACCCGAAGGCCCGTAGCTCGTGAGGTGTAGGACTGGAACTCCAGCCATCTTGCTCTGGGTCACCCCGCATCAGCTAACCTCCGGGCAGTCCGAGGCCACAGCCAGCCCAGCCTCCTTTCCTCCACGCCTGCTAGGGTCCCTCCTCCTGGCCCCTTCCCACCGTGCAGTGGGCTCTTCTGAAGTTCCCAAGCCTGACTTCTCCTGGAGCTGAGGTCGGCGAAGTGCAGCCAGGGGTTTCTGCCTCCCGCCAGGCCGGCTGAGCTCCACGGGCAGTTCTTCGCACAGGGTGGCACCGTATGAACGCAGTGGTTGTGGGAATTGTTTTCAGGGTTGTGGCATTGGGGGATTGAGGACTTTAAAGGGAAACCGCCGTGCCCAGCAGTAAGAAAGTGCGCTCTCCTGAAGGGATAGGAATCGCTCTTGTACTGACCGCCGTCATCCGTCGGACCCCTCATAGGGCTCGTCTCCGTAACGTCCGTCTAGCTTCCTGGTATTTGTAAGGAAACAGAGACGCGAAATATCTGAGTTCTTCATGAAGCGCATCGGTCCAGCCAGCGGCAGAATAAAGATGTGAACTCAGATGTGTCAGTCCCCAAAGGGGACATTTACCATTTTATCACACGCCTTTTGGCACCCAGTTCTGTTTCGCCACGTCATCTCAGTTATATTGTATTTTCTTTTAATGCAGATAAATAT
The DNA here is from genome assembly GCF_000334495.1 of Tupaia belangeri chinensis. Classification (NCBI taxonomy): domain Eukaryota; kingdom Metazoa; phylum Chordata; class Mammalia; order Scandentia; family Tupaiidae; genus Tupaia; species Tupaia belangeri. The sequence continues at coordinate 840,814 of NW_006159766.1, forward strand.
ATAGAGATTTCTTTCTCTTTAGTTTCCTAATTATCTTAAATCTTTTTTATTTTGGAGAGGGTTTTGCTATAGGGCGTGTGCGCTCACCAGAAAGACAGAAAGAGACAGAAAGCAAGAAATCACTCTCCAGGGGGGATGGCCACGCCGCAGTCCCTTCTCCTCCATTCTCTTCTCGGGATCTTGGGCACGCACGCACATGTGCCTGGCATGAGTTTAAGCCACTGGGTCCGGGACTCGAACCGCAGTCGACTACATGGAGAATCAAGCAACATAGCCATTGCACTAACTGCTGCTGGTCACTCTTAAATTTTTTTAAAAGAATTATTTTATTTCACTTAATTTTATTTTGATTTGACCACAGAGGGACATAGAGAGAGAGAGAGAGTGTGTGTGTGTTAGGGTTAGAGAGAGCGAGAGAGAGAGGGAATGTGAGAAGGCAAGCTGCCTGGTCCGGGACTCGAACTGCAATTAGTAATGTGAGAATCCAGCATCCTTAGCCACCACACCACCTGCTTAAATCTTTTAATGCTCTCTAGTGCCTGCTATTTAAAAAACTTTATTCTAGCCAATTGAATTTTTAAAGTATACATTAATTTTTTTGTTGTTAAGAGAGGTTTTTTGTTGTTGGTTTTTGTTTTTGTTTTTGCTGTCAGACCCGTGCGCTCACCAGAGAGACAGAAAGTGAGAAATTACTCCCCAGGAGGGATGGCCACACAGCAATCCCTTCTCCATTGTCCTCTTGGGATTTTGGGCACACACGCACATGGCCCAGTGTGAATTTCAAGCCGTCCAGGACTTGAACTGCAGTTGGCCATGTGGGTGTTCAGCCACATGGCCATTACACCATCTACTGGCCCCTATACATTAAATCTCAAGGGCTAGCCTATGGCCCAGTGGTTATGTGAGCTGGACCCCACATGGCCAACTGTGAAGTTCAAGTCCCAGATCTGGCTGTTTGAGAAACCTGCGGAGCATGTGTGCAAAATCCGGAGAAAAGGGAGAAATGGATTACAGCGTGACCATTCCTCATTGAGGAGAGGATGCTTCCTCTTTTCCCTCTCTCTGTCTAGTGGGTGCACGTGCTTCTGGCAAATTCTTTTAAAAATTAAAAACTTCAGTTCCACACGTTTTCTTCTCAGAATTATACTTGAAATTTACATGAGGCAGAACAGGATTAGCTTATTCTTCCTGTCGTCCTTGCCTGTTCGTCTTTTCTGTTCTTCAGGCCTCTTGTTCTTAGTATGTACATTTTGGATTCCAAAATCTGCTATGCAGCTTTTCAGGTTGTTGCTATTTTATTTAACTTCACTCTGTAGTTTGTTTTTGTTTGTTTATTTGCTATAGGGCATGTGCCAGAAAGAGAGGGAAAGTGAGAAAGCACCTCCTGGGGGATGGCAACACCAAAATCTCATCTCCTCCATTCTTCTCTAAGCAGATGATATACACATGCCTACACAACTGGTGTGTTTTTCAAACTGCTGGGTCTGGGACCTGAACTGTGCAGTTGGTTATGTGGGATCCAGCAGCCTTAACCACCAGGCCACTGGCTTGCTTTTTTTTTTTTAAATTAAAAATAAGAAAAATAAACAGCCTTCTAGCTTACATAGCTGTCCCTGTGGTTAAATTAGGATTTTTGGCATTCTCAAAGTTAATGTGGAGTTGTGGATATTGGGAGATTATACAAATGAGCACAGTGTTACAGGGACCTGGTAGAACGACACATACTTTGCTACAGTAAGTATATAGCAAATGTAAGGTTTCCTTACATTTTTATGAACTGTTTATATAAATCTATGTTTTATGTTTTTTTGTATTTTTCATTCCTAATCATTCACCTCTTAATGAATATCAAAGTTGTTAAGTACGGTTGTAATGTATTTTTTCTAAAAGTCATAAAAATTTTTCTTGTCACTTTGTTGAGACATCAGTGTATAATTTAACTTGTGCCGAGACTCTTCAGCTATTTTGCATTTTCATTTTAGTTTTTATATACTTTTGACATTCTTTTTTTGTTTGTTTGTTTTGGAGAGATTTTTTGCTATAGGGTGTGTGCACTTGCCAGAAAGAAAGAGACAGAAAGCGAGAAATCACCTCCCAGGGCGATGGCCAAGCCGCAGTCCTTTCTCCTCCGTTCTCCTCTCAGGATCTTGGGCACGCACACATGCCCAGCGTGAGTTTAAGCCACCAGGTCCGGGACTCAAACCACATGGGAGTCCAGCGACATAACCATTAAGCCAACTGCTGGTCCTTGATATTCTTTTTATGTAATCCAGGATCTTCCAGTATTTAAACTCAAGGTCCTTACTTTTTTAAAGTGTGTATATTTATTTATTTACTTCTCCCATGAGAGAGAAGTAATCTGGTTTTTTCTTTCATTGCTACGAGGTGCATGCACTGGCCCCACAGCACAGACACAGTTGTGCCTGGTATTCTCAGGAAGATCTCCAGGCTTGACCCAACCTTCCCACGTGGAATAGCCTCGCAGAGCATCAGATTATACCCCTGCACCACCATCTAGCCCCTCTGTAAGGTTTCGAAGTCCGAGTCCAGAGTTGAGTTTCATCAACTTCTCATAAATGGAAAATGCTTTTAGCATAATAAAGATAATTTTATTTTCTTACTAGCTATTGAATTATTGACTACCTCATCACCCAGAAATGTAATTACAGCTGTAGCACTAGCATTACATTTGTATCTCTAAAATTCTAGTTCATTTAATACTACATTCTTTTTTTCAGTTGAAATTTAAAAATATTTTGTAACAAACCACAGAATTCTCAAATTGAATGGTACATCTTATAATACAATATGGTCATTTTAAAAAAATTTGATCAGATGTTTTTCAGATTAATTTGTTAACTAATCAAACTTGGGCAGCAAAGCTTTCACTTACATTTAGAAACATTTTGGGCTAGTCCTCGCCCTGTCTGAAAGAGTCACGAGTGATATTTGCCGAGCCAGGATGCCAGGTGTGTTCGGGGAATGGTGACATCTGCTCTCGAGTGAGCCTTCTTGAGTCGTGTGCCTAGGTGTGAGCTCAGGAGTCGGCTGGTCCCCAAAGCATACAAAGAAACGGATATTGTTAATATTTACACTTAGAGGAGATTCAGTCAAAGCACAGAAAATACAATCTATACTATGTCTGAAAGTTTTAACCAGTTGTTACCTAATTTGGTTGTGAAGGTTATAGTTTCTCTGATTAACGACGTGCTATATTTCTCTTCCTAGCAGCTGTGCTTATAGTGTAAGAGAAACAGATGTAGACATGAAAATACCCTGTCTGCTACAAAGTAGTTTAACATTTAAAAGTTATTTAGATTTGAGCTGTGCGTCTGAACTGGTGGCAGTTTTGTTTACTGGACTTCTTTGGTATCTCTAGCTAGCTGCAGTTTAGAGTCCCATTTATGTAAAGATCGAAAGCAAAGGTAAAACTTCTGTAGCTGGCCTTCAAATCCCAGGTTTCCCCTTTAGGAATATGCTTGAGTTTTTTAGTCACGTTTACTGATCTGTGACTGGATGAGTTAAGGTGACTTCTTTGTTCTAGGAAGAATTTGGCTATAACGCAGATACCCAGAAGCTGCTGGCTAAAAATGGAGAGACTCTTCTTGGGGCCATTAACTTTTTCATTGCCAGTGTGAACACGCTGGTGAATAAGACCATCGAGGACACCTTGGTGACCGTGAAGCAGTACGAGAGTGCCAGGTAGGTGCGCTCCTCACTGCGCTGCTGTTTTACAGATGCACGTCGCTCTGCTAAGATTTCGGTCGCCAACAACAGAAACGCGCTCTGGCCCATAGAGCAGGAGAGTGTGCTGGAAGGCTATCGACGAGCCCACAGCACTGACAGAAAGGGAGGAGGACAAGAACCGGAGCCAAACGAGCCTCCGAAGAGGCTAATTAGGGCCCTGGAACTGGAGCCAGGTGCCCTGCTCCTCCATGCTCCTTAGCTGCTGTGCGTAATCTGCAGACGCGCCCCAAGGACTTGCCTGGAGAGGGTCCAGTCAGGCCTGGGTCCTGAACGCGAGGTGCGGTCATGAGCACAAATCCTGCCTCTAGAGCTGAGGGGCTGGAGCTCCAGCTTCTGTGGACGAAGACAGGGTCCTGTGCCCAACCAGGCAGATGCCATGTGGTCGCTGATGCGGCCTGTTACTGTCCCGGTGGTTACCCTGCTCCCATGCGGCCTGTTACCGTCCCGGTGCAAGTTACCCTGCTCCCACAGCAGCCTGGCCTGGCATTTCAGCTTCTCCTGACCACACAAGCTCATGTCGACCTCTGTAGTTTTATTTATGATCTTTCATTTATCCGGATTATAACCAGCCTTCAAATGCTTTCAGATTTTAATTATACATAAATTAAATATTTACCTTTTCGTTGTTGTTGTTTTAGTGTTTAATCTATTTTTTTTAATTGCCACAAGGTGCATGCACTAGCCAGAGAGAGTTGGGTAGGGGAGCACTCCTCGGTGGGCCTGGTCATGCCAGTCTCCTGTCTTCCACCTCTATCCTGTCAGGGTTTTGTGTATGTACACATATTTGCCTAGAGTGTTTTTCAAGCCTCTGGGACCAGGGTTCGAACCCCATGGCCAGCCATGTGGGATCCAGCTCTCTTCACTGCTAGGCCTGTTGACCTTATGTTTTGACAGCTGTTTATAATGCAGTGTTTTCACGTAATCTGTTTCATATGTATGTATGTATGTATGTATGTGTGTGTGTATGTGTTTGTGTGTGTGTGTGTGTGTGTGTGTGTGTATAAAATTTTCCTATCTGACAGCTATCATGTTAGGTAAATAAAATACATATTAATAGATACTTATAAATGTCTAAAAAATAACACATCCATAATAGCATTTTTTAACTTTTGATTTTAGACCCAATTTCTTTTCCACACTTCCTGCCAGTTTTATTTAAGTATCATTCCAGCCCCCTTTGAGTTTTTTCTTCCTCTGAACATGAGCAATTTTTATTTTCTGATCTACTTTGTACAGTGCGGTTAAAGATGGGTGTAGACTAGGAGCCAGCAGGTAGCGTGGTGGTGAAGATGCCGGACGCCCACGTGGCCGTCCACAGTTTGAGTCCCGAATGGCTCGCTTTCTCTCTCCGTCTCCATCTCTCTCTCTCGTACGTGAGCTCTGTAGCAAACTAAAAAATGATGATGAATAAAATTAAATAATTCTTAAAGAGTAAGTGTAGACTTCCTTTTCGAAGCATAACTTCACTTTCTGACCACTTCCCAAGTTGAGTGAGAAACGCCTGCAACAACTCCGCACTCTAATCTAGTCTCTTTGCGTTCGAGTACTTAAGTACATCTCGATATTTCCTTCTCCCTTAAATAAGGAAACGCTTGCATCACTTGGAAAGGTTAACTTTTGACCTTTTTACAGGAAGGAATATTTGTCTCATGCTATACTTATAAATTTCAGTTTAATATTAATATGTGAGGTTCTTAATTGACTCAGAAATGAAGATCCAGGTAGTTATCTGATGGGATAGGCAGGGATAGGATTTTAAGGTTTATTTCTGTTTAGGTCTTGATTTTTTCCTTTCTTTTATTGTTTGAAATATTTGCTTACATGGCTCAAAAATAAGAAAGTAGAGGGACCAGCAGTTAGCGTAATGGCTATGTCACTGGACTTCCATGCAGTCAACCGTGGGTCGAGTCCCTGACCCGGTGGTTTAAACTCACGCCGGGCACGTGTGAGTGTGCGTGCGTGCCCAAGATCCCAAGAGGAGAATGGAGGAGAAAGGACTGCGGTGTGGCCATCCCCCTGGGGGGTGATTTCTCACTCTGTGTCTCTCTCTGTCTTTCCGGCGAGCACACATGCTAATAGCAAAAAACTCTCCAAAAAAAAAAAAAAAGAGGACGAAGAAGAAAGTAGAAAGGAATCTAGGCATAGGGTGTTCTTCAGTAACATTGAAGGGCTCTTATCACTAAGATAGCCTTCAAGGGGCCAGGAGGTGGCGTAGTGGTTAAGGTGCTGGATTCCCACACGACCAACCACAGTTTGAGTCCTGGACAGCGGCTTGAAAATTACCCTGGGATTACAATGGGTGCGTGTATGCGTGTGCCCAAAATCCTGAGAGGAGGATGGAGGAGAAGGGATTGTAGCCTGGCCATCTCCCTTCGGAGGTGATTTCTCACTTTCCCCTCTCTGTCTCTCTCTCTCTGGTGAGCACATGCACCCTATGGCAAAACCCATCCCTCAGTAGGAACCCTTTCAGTGACACTTCTAGTGATTGGTTTTCCAGTCTCTATTTAAATCCTTTTGTGGACATAGTCTGTTTTTTTCCAAAAGATTCATCATGTATATGAATGAAAGTTTTTATTTATATAAATTTTATTTGGTTCTCTCTAAGTTTGTGCTTTATTAACGCTGTCCTAAGCCATTCATACATAACTGTGTCTTCATTTCACCTCCTTAATCATTTTCAGCAATCTTATCCCTAGTCTTTCTGATCATTTAATATTGGTGGATTTTGAAGACCACAATGCTTTTGTCCCAAAACTACTCCTACCCGCTTCCAGAGAAGAACCACTTAGATCTGCTGTCTCTGTGCTTCGTAATTGCCTGTCCTGAGACCCGCCTCAGTTACTTAGCTTCTGTGCTTCCTAGCCTTTACTCTAGCATGCTCTTCAAGGTGTTGACCCATGTCGGAGGTGAATGTATTGGATAAGTTACTGTTCCTAGTACAACATTTTACATTTAATTTAATGCGGATGTTTCTGTTCAGTTTGAAAGAAGGAAGAATGAAGACTTCAAAGGCTCGGTGGTTGGCTCACTGTGACCAGTTTCAGAGCAAGAGGCATTGTCTTTTACCATTTTACTCTTGGCCAATAGAGCTTAAACCTAAACTAGACTAGTCTCAAATTTTTACAGCTCATTTTGAGAAATAAGATTCATACCTCATAATGAAAAACCTAACCTAAAGTACAGTGAGGTATAAGATGTCGATTTATGTAATTTATAGATTTGATTAGAATTTTTGAATAACATGATAAATTATGTGTGCTTAGGAACTGGTTACTTCAAGGAAACAATCTCTTTAAAAATCATCAGCAATGGGGACCAGCAGATGGCATAATGGTTGCAGTGCTGAACTCCCATGTAGTCGACCACGGTTCGAGTCCTGGACCCAGCAGCTTAAAATTTAACGCCAGGCACATGTGTGTGGTGCCCAAGATTGTGAGAGGAGAAGGGATTGAGACGTGGCTGTCATCCCAGGGAGTGATTTTTCTCCAGCGAGCGCCACATGCCCTATAGCAAAAAAAAAACAAAACAAAACAAAACAAAAAAACAAAAAAAACCCCCTCTCTTAAAAAAAAAAAATCAACAGCAACGATCTCTCCCCATATTTTATCTTTTTTTTTTTCCGAATTACAATAAATGCCCTTATATTAAGCTTAGCTTGGGGTTTGGCTTCTCTGTTGGTTGTGAAATGAGGCTGAGAAACTGTGGTCGTAACACTGAAGCGTTGCCCGTGACGGGTAACATTCACAAAGAACCTCAGATTTAAAGTTTCTCAGTAGCTGAATCTTCTTCTCTGTCAAAAGCAGGATTTACTGACTTTCAGGGCAAGGGTCATCTATTTGATCAGTGCAAAAAAGTGGTCATTTAGGCAGATGCCCGGGTGGCCTTTCCATGCTCCCTCTTATGCATTGTGTCCAAGTATTTCCTCGCCCTCCGGTGCTTCACAGACCCAGTCTCACAGCGGCCCGTTCGGCGCCGCTCCACAGCCCCGACAGGGGAGGCAGTGTGGTCAGGGCTTCAGATGTGGACACCTGTCGTCCAGACGTTTCTCACAGCCAGAACGTAACCCTCACTGTCTGTCCACACGGACTCCGCTCAGGCGGCCACCCTGGCGAAGGAGTGCACTTTGAACACTCGGCACTTCCGCCCCACGGTGGCGAGCACCGCTGGAGAGCCGCGTGGGGCGTTTACTGTGATGCCGTCTGTCGGGACCACACTTCATGTTCACACGGATCACTGTTTAGAAATGTACCCCAGCGCTGTCGAAGGATGCTTTCATTAAATCACACATTGCTATTTACTTTAGCTCTATTTTTTTCTCTTTTGTTTGTTTGTTTCTTTTTGTTTTTTAACTTTCGAGCGAGGTGGTCATGCTACAGTCCCTTTGCCTCCATCTTCCTCTCTAGATTTTGGGCACGCACACATATGCACAAGCACCCGGCATGTTGTTCAAGCCACTGGGGCCGGGACTCAGACTGTGTGGCATCCAGTCGGCTCTGTGGGATCCATCTGCCTTAACCACCATGCCACTAGCTGGCCCCTCCCCGTTTTTAATGCTTGTGTCTAGCTATCCCTCTTCTGGTCTGGCCACAGTAATAAGCACTGTGAAGGTCTCAGCTGTGACCAGGTGGCCTAAGTCTTCCTTGTTTGTGTGGCGATTGTTACGTCGTTTACAGGAGGGAAACTCGAGCACGGAGAGGTGAGGTAACACAAGGTGTTAGAGCCGGCAAGGCCAGTGCTCATCCCACCTGGCTTCTGGACGGTGGGCTTCGCTACCGTAGCACTGCCCGGGCCTGAATCTTTTATGCCTGCCATCGCACCTACGCTGCATTCATTCTGCTGGGCGACTCGTCTCGTCTGTTCACGCTCTTCAGTTGTGTTTCCTTGCTTCTGAGTTCTTGACCTTCGCACCCACGTCTTCCTCCTCTGCTTCCATCACCTCTGCAGTCACCTCTCTGTCCTGGATGATAGGGTCATGTCAATTTCATGTCAGATCTGAGCTTTAGTGGCTCCCCACCCGCTGTGCTTCCCGACTGTAGTACATCCGAACCCTCTCCCCCAGCCTCGAGGGTGCTGGCCTGCAGTCCTGCCCACCCGCCATGCTTCCCGACTGTAGTGCATCCGTACCCTCTCCCCCAGCCTCGAGGGTGCTGGCCTGCAGTCCTGCTCGCCCGTCTGCTCTGCTTCCTTCCTGCTGCGCTCCAACCTCAGGTCCTAACATATGGAGTTAGCCCCAGATGTGTCATGGTATCCTATACATTCATGCCCTGGTCTGTGCTATTGTCCTTCTGGAATGTACTACCAATTTCCCTGCCCCAGTCCACCCAGTAAGCTTTTTCTTCTTAACCATCCTTCAGATTTTAGTGACCGTGCTTCGATTCTGTTCTGAGATGCTTTTTCAGAAAGCAGAACGAATTAGGTGGTTCTCCCATTGCTTTTCTGAGCACCCTCCTCTCCTTTGTGGTGGCCTCCGTCCTCTCATTTGGGTGTAATCACGGACGAGCGTCTCCCCCTCTAGACGGCAGCCTTTCTGAGGATAACTGGTCTGTTCACCTTAACTCTGCTTTCCAGAGCAGCGCCTGCAGCGTGGAAGTGCTGGCCTCGCTGGGTAGCTGCCGAACGAGTCAGTGTATCAGTGAACGGAGGGATGCTGCTTCTTTGACCCTGAAGGGGCAAGTTTGTTAAATCAGTACAAGTTAAACTATAATAGACTCTGTGAGGAACTGAGTTTTTTCCAAGTCATATGTACAATGTAGCTTGTTATTTAAAGTATTCTTAGTTCCCAGAACACACGTGAATCCCACTATGGATATCTGAGTAAAAACCATGAGTCTTGGGGCATAAGCTTTGTAATTCTGATATTTTACCGAATTGGAGGTCACTCTGCTTCTCCTTGGCTGTGTAACTAAATAGCTGAGATTATGGGGTAAATCTTCATTTCACTTTTAAAAACAAAACCAGACAACGACCGCACTTTCGAGCTGAGTGGTGGATTATAGAGTGCGTGGGTCGCGGAGATGATGGTGGGGTGGCTGTTTCAGGGTCTGCTAAGTGCTCTGGTGGGTGCAGTCGTCACAGCGTGAGCTCCTTTCCGGAAGCCCAGCCGAGCAGGGATGGCATGCTGTGGCCACTGGTGTCTGTCGAGTACTCGGCATGTGGCTAGTCCAAACTGAGACTTGGCGGAAGTGCCGAGCACACGGTGGCCTTCAAAGCCCCACTACCCACCTGCCCCCAGAACATAAAGCAGCCCATTAAAGTATTCTGTTCGTTGTATGTTGCACTGACAATATTTTAGGTATGTTAAATACAGTATCTTGTAAAGAAGGTGAAGTCCATAGTTATATATCCATGTATAGTCAGCTATTCTCTACTAGAAGAGGTTCACGTCTTAGGCTCCCCCCCCCCTGGCTCTCGCCTGCCTCGCCACAGCTCCTCTGGGTGGCTGATCCTCACCCCCGACCCAACGTGCTAATTTTGACTTCTGATGTTTTAAACTGACTTTTAAATTTCGGCAATTTTACTTGTCAGTTAATACTGAAGTTTGGGAGGAATCGTTACAAGGTTAAGAAACAGCCTTCCCCCGTTCTTACATGAATAGCTTTTTCTTTTTAAAGAAGTGATTTCCAGAGCATCAAGTGTAAGTATGTATGAGCATGTGTGTCACCGCACAGTCTGAGAGTATCACGTCTCTCCAGCCTGTCCCCCGCAAGCGTCCCCGCGTGTCACAGCCTGCTCCCCTCGCCCTCTCTGTAGGATTGAGTATGACGCCTACCGCACGGACTTGGAAGAGCTGAACCTCGGGCCGCGCGACGCCAGCACCCTGCCCAAGATTGAGCAGTCGCAGCAGCTGTTCCAAGTGCACAAGGAGAAGTACGACAAGATGCGCAGCGACGTTTCCATCAAGCTGAAGTTTCTGGAAGAGAATAAGGTGAGTTCAGCCTTCATCTTCCAGATGTTTATGTGAAGTCACTTTGAAGAGAGGTAAATAGGAAGTGTTTTGTTTTGGTTTGGTTTTACTTTTGTTTTTGTTTTTAAGCTACTGAGTCTGGGACTTGAACTGCATAGTGGACCATGTGAGATCCACCTGCCTCAAGGTGGCCTGCAAGGTTTTTGTTTTTATTAACTTTCTTTTATGAAAATTAAAGACTTTTGTTTATACATATGTGGAGTTGTATCAATGTATTGCCAGAAGACACAAGTGCTTGCTAAAGAGAGAGAGAGAGACCTCCCTGTGGGGCAAGGCCATGCCACAGTCCTGTCCCCTGCATTCCCATCCCATCAGGACTTGGGGCACACATGCCCAGCATGTTTTTTAAGATACCAGATCTGGGTCAAACTGCATCAGCCACGTGGGCTCTAGCTCCCACTGCACAGCCCTTACCACTGCACTGTGGGAGCCCCGGAAGTCCACTTATAATCAGGGCTGGAGCGGTGCGGGCTGAGGTGGGCCTGTTGGACACTTCACCTGGAGATGAGCTTTGTAATTCTGATATTTTACCGAATTGGAGGTCACTCTGCTTCTCCTTGGCTGTGTAACTAAATAGCTGAGATTATGGGGTAAATCTTCATTTACCTTTTAAAAACAAAACCAGACAACGACCGCACTTTCGAGCTGAGTGGTGGATTATAGAGTGCGTGGGTCGCGGAGATGATGGTGGGGTGGCTGTTTCAGGGTCTGCTAAGTGCTCTGGTGGGTGCAGTCGTCACAGCGTGAGCTCCTTTCCGGAAGCCCAGCCGAGCAGGGATGGCATGCTGTGGCCACTGGTGTCTGTCGAGTACTCGGCATGTGGCTAGTCCAAACTGAGACTTGGCGGAAGTGCCGAGCACACGGTGGCCTTCAAAGCCCCACTACCCACCTGCCCCCAGAACATAAAGCAGCCCATTAAAGTATTCTGTTCGTTGTATGTTGCACTGACAATATTTTAGGTATGTTAAATACAGTATCTTGTAAAGAAGGTGAAGTCCATAGTTATATATCCATGTATAGTCAGCTATTCTCTACTAGAAGAGGTTCACGTCTGTGGCTCGCGTCACATTCCT
>NW_006159766.1:852658-860247 GCF_000334495.1 Tupaia belangeri chinensis
GCTGTCGGGACCGGGCCGCGAGGACGCTGACCCCGGCGTGCCGCCTTTCCCCGCTGGTGGTGTGCGTCCGTGTGCCGTCCCGGAGTCTGCTTGCTCTCGCCTGCCTCGCCACAGCTCCTCTGGGTGGCTGATCCTCACCCCCGACCCAACGTGCTAATTTTGACTTCTGATGTTTTAAACTGACTTTTAAATTTCGGCAATTTTACTTGTCAGTTAATACTGAAGTTTGGGAGGAATCGTTACAAGGTTAAGAAACAGCCTTCCCCCGTTCTTACATGAATAGCTTTTTCTTTTTAAAGAAGTGATTTCCAGAGCATCAAGTGTAAGTATGTATGAGCATGTGTGTCACCGCACAGTCTGAGAGTATCACGTCTCTCCAGCCTGTCCCCCGCAAGCGTCCCCGCGTGTCACAGCCTGCTCCCCTCGCCCTCTCTGTAGGATTGAGTATGACGCCTACCGCACGGACTTGGAAGAGCTGAACCTCGGGCCGCGCGACGCCAGCACCCTGCCCAAGATTGAGCAGTCGCAGCAGCTGTTCCAAGTGCACAAGGAGAAGTACGACAAGATGCGCAGCGACGTTTCCATCAAGCTGAAGTTTCTGGAAGAGAATAAGGTGAGTTCAGCCTTCATCTTCCAGATGTTTATGTGAAGTCACTTTGAAGAGAGGTAAATAGGAAGTGTTTTGTTTTGGTTTGGTTTTACTTTTGTTTTTGTTTTTAAGCTACTGAGTCTGGGACTTGAACTGCATAGTGGACCATGTGAGATCCACCTGCCTCAAGGTGGCCTGCAAGGTTTTTGTTTTTATTAACTTTCTTTTATGAAAATTAAAGACTTTTGTTTATACATATGTGGAGTTGTATCAATGTATTGCCAGAAGACACAAGTGCTTGCTAAAGAGAGAGAGAGAGACCTCCCTGTGGGGCAAGGCCATGCCACAGTCCTGTCCCCTGCATTCCCATCCCATCAGGACTTGGGGCACACATGCCCAGCATGTTTTTTAAGATACCAGATCTGGGTCAAACTGCATCAGCCACGTGGGCTCTAGCTCCCACTGCACAGCCCTTACCACTGCACTGTGGGAGCCCCGGAAGTCCACTTATAATCAGGGCTGGAGCGGTGCGGGCTGAGGTGGGCCTGTTGGACACTTCACCTGGAGATGGAGCCATGCAGTAACAGGCTTCCTGGGTGTCATGAAGGACCTGTTCCCATGTGCGGCCTTAGCTCCATCTCCTTCCTTCTTGGGTTGTGTGAGGGGTCACAGTTCTGGGAGTGGAGAGCTGGTCTTGAGCGTGAGTAGGGGCAGGTCCACCCAGGGAGGGGAGCTCAGAGCAGGGGCAGGTCCACCCGGGGAGGGGAGCGCAGAGCAGGGGTAGCTCCACCCAGGGAGGGGAGTGCGGAGCAGGGGTAGGTCCACCCAGGGAGTTGAGCGGAGGGGAGCGCAGAGCAGGGGTAGGTCCACCTGGGGAGGGGAGCGCAGAGCAGGGGTAGCTCCACCCAGGGAGGAGAGTGCGGAGCAGGGGTAGGTCCACCTGGGGAGGAGAGCGAGGAGCAGGGGTAGGTCCACCCGGGGAGGTGAGCGGAGGGGAGCGCAGAACAGGGGTAGGTCCACCGGGTGAGGGGAGCGTGAAGCAGGGGTAGGTCCACCCGGGAAGGAGAGCGCGGAGCAGGGGTAGGTCCACCCGGTGAGGGGAGCGCGGAGCAGGGGTAGGTCCACCCGGTGAGGGGAGCGCGGAGCAGGGGCAGGTCCACCCGGGGAGATGGTGCTCCCATTGCACCTTGGTGGTCTCCCCCTGAGCTGGTCACATACTCTGAAGTCCTACAGGGGCCACGCTTTCTCTTAGGTACCCCTTTTAAAGTTATTTGTCAGCTCTCCCAGGAAGGAGTAATGTCTCTGTTCTCCACAACATAAGAGGACTTTATTAGCTTACTCTGTTGGTATCTTCTTGTTTTTCTTGACACTTCTTAGCCCTCTTCTGGCTCCCATAAGCCCTGCACAATGGTGCGTTTCCTGGGAATCTCCCATGTCCCGTGTGATCGCTCACGTCTTTTTTTGCTACTTACGGGTGAAAATTCGTCACTAGGAAGCATCACAGTGGCAGCGAAGGGAACCTCAGGCGCGTCGTCAGGCCCACGGCCGCATCGTTCAGACACCAGCACAGAGTGGCCGCGGCCTTTTAGCACTGGCAGCGAGACGGGAGCTTGCCATCACTGTAGTCAAACGTGCATGGGTCACGGCGCCCAGTGACTGTAAGTGCTTAGACGTCGACATAGTGTTTAAATGCAAAAGTACCTTTGCCATTCTACCCTGTCATTGCATTTTGTGTTGCAGTGAAGGGGTAGGCTAGAGTGATGCGTGTGTTTGATGAGGAGGTGGTGCTCTAAAGGAAGATGGAATCAGAAAGTTATTTGGAAGCCACATCGCGTAGTGCCTTGATGGCCTCACGGGTGCACTGAGCAGAGGGGAGAAGGAAACTCCTCCTGCCAGCCAGCTGTCGGTCAGGTGGCCTGCCTCCTAGCTTTATCACACAGGCATTGAAGAATGTTTTAAAGGGCACAGAGAAAACTTGATCTCAAAGGCCCCTTCAGACACATGGCTTAAAGGAGGGAGGAATGTGGAAGCACAGACCAGCAAAGTCTTCTGTGGCCACACGCAGTGACAAGAAGCCCACACGATAACCCTAGGGAGGAAAGAGTATGGCAGTTCTGGGGCCATGTGACAGGGATCAGAGAGTCAAAATAGGAAGCCGGGGTAGCTCGCAGGGGTGAGGGTGAGGGATGGGAATTCGTTCTGCATGACCCTCTGTTTAAGTTTGCGATGGCAAAATAGCCGAGTGGAGACAATTGGTAGGAAGTCAGTGATGTGTGTTTGCAGTTTCTGAGAACAGTCAGGCGTCAGAGATACAGGGTTCAAAGTCGTTGCTTTGAGAATAATGTTATCATTATACATCTTGTCCCTTTTTTACTGTAAAATAATAATAGACAATTTCTTCTGTTCTCAAGTATTTTATGTTCTCGGATGGTGTCTGAATCCATTCAGGCTGCTGTAATGAAATGCTGAATGAGCTTGATTTCTTACAGTCGTGGAGACTGAGAAGGCCACCATCAAGATCCAGTGTGTAGTGAGGGCCTGCTTTCTGGCTCCCAGGTGGCCCCTCATGGTGGAGAGGAGAGACCTTTCTCAGGCCTCTTTATAAGAGCACAGATCTCATTTGTGAGGACTCTGCCCCTGTGACCTGATCACCTTCCACGTTCCCCACCTCCTAATACCGTCACCATAGGAGTAAGGATTTCAACACATTTGTGGAGTGAAGGGGGACACGTGTATTTGGACCCTAACAGATGACCTAGAGATGTTTCTTCTTTTTCTTTCCACAGTTGTCATCAAGCAGAGTTTCAGTTTGAACTCAGTAACCTGAGTTTAAAACCTATAAATAAACTTTTATCTATTTTATTTAACTTCTCGAAACTATAAAAGAGTATTGTCGGTTTGTTATTTTAAAAGCAATCACTGTAATTTGGTTGAAGACTCAGCTCCAAAGGAGAATTTTCCTTTGTTTTTTGTTATTGCTGTTGAGCAATTTTTACCCTTTCCTCTTATTTTAATAACTTTTTTAAAAGGGAGGAAAAGCAGGCCTTTAGGCCCTAGGAAATGTCTGTCATCCCTGTTTGCTTTCTTAGCAGTTTGAACTGCTTCACATCTAGGGTTTTTTTGGTGGCGGTTCTTTTGTTAAAAGACAGCTGAATTTATACCATAATATCTCTTTTGTGCACAGTTGTCAGGAAATCTACTTAGCCCTTGAATTTTAACAAAATAAACTCTGCTTATTTCTTAAATATTGTGTGTGTGTGTGTGTGTGTGTGTGTGTGTGTGTGTGTGTATGTGTGTGTATGTGTGTGTGTATGTGTGTATGTGTATGTGTGTGTGTATGTGCGTGTGTATGTGTGTGTGTGTATATATATATACACATATATATACATTTTAATGTGACTTGAAGCGTCAGCGAGTGTGCAGTTTCAGAACTTAATGTCTAAGGCTCCTGCAGTATATAGATTTGTTTTGCAGGGAGTTTTTTTTTCCGCTTTGTGTTTGTTCTCCTATCATGACTTTTGGAGTGTCTTTCCATAGTAACATTTCTCTTGTAAACTGAGAGGCCAGATGACCAAACGGCTAGGATACTGTAGCGTAAAAGCAAACAGTCCCTGAGTAAGAGACTAAGAGCCGTCCTGCGACCACAGCAACAGCTGCTGATGTTCAGAGTCTTGTTTCTTCTTCGAGCATTTTTTTTCACTTTGGTTTTGTTCCTGAGAGGAGTACACGCAGGTGCACATGAGAGAGAGGGCAGGAGAGAGACAGGCGGCCTCCACAGCCCTCCTCACACAGCCTCTTCCCAGCCCTTTGGCCCGGCGACCTTCAGCAGGGCCATTCACACCACAGCGTGCACCAGGGAGGCTGGACTGGGACTGTTTTGTTTTTAATTTTGAGGGGAGTCAGTGGTTGGGTTCCTAGCTGGCTGTCTACCTCTTTGTCTGTATTTAAGGTTTTTGCCACAGGGCACGTGCATAGGCCAGGGAGAGACAGTGTCTCAGGGAATGGCTACTACAGTTCCTTCTCCTCCCTTCTCCTGGGATTTGGGGTGCACACACCACAACACCCAGCATGAATGTGCAGCCACCAGGCCCACGACTCAGACGTTGACCGGCCCTTTGGGTGTCCAGGGCCCTAGCCAGTGCGCCCCCTGCTGGGCCCTCCGTAGCTGTGCTCTGGGAACTGAGGTGCGACTGTCCTTGTCCAGCCTTCTCTGGGGAGACAAAGAGGGGCAGGTGTGTGTGCGTAGGGGAGTGCTGAGTGATCAGTACACACATCTGCATATTTGTCACTTATCCTTAAAGGAAGAACTTCAGCGCTTCCACTGTTTATAATCTATGCTTTTTTTTTTTTTTTAATTTGCTAGAGAGTGTGTGCACTAGCTGGAGAAAGACAGAGAGAAGGAGAGTCAGAAAGCACTCCCCGACAGAGGGTGGCCACGCGGCAGTCCTGTCTCTGTCTCTCCCTCCTTTCAGGATTTGGGGCACATACATGACACCTGGCATGTTCCTCAAGCCGCCAGGGCCAGGACTGAAGCATGCAGGCGGTCATGTGGGGTCCAGCCACCATCCGCCGCACCGCTGGTCGGCCTAGTACCATGTCTACTTCCTGTCTCTCCAGCCCGGTGATACCTGATTGCCTGTAACCTGAACGGTTCTTAGTCCTGCCCAGTAGTCTCCTCTTTGTGTACTAAACATCCACTGGCATAGCCGCGAGGGCCTAGTTCATTAGATTCTTCTAGTGTTTCTCCTTTCATCACTATTCCCCTTTTTGAGACCTTTAAATAATATGACTTAATGCAGTTATTTGTATGTTATTGTTCCTTCAAGATTCAAAACAAAGGCTATTTTGGAAATTTGGAAATTAGGGGGAAAATGACCTTTTTGATGCTTTATAGACTTTATGAGAATAGGCATTATGCTGTCTCTTCTCAGGAAGAGAAAAAGAGAAAGGAAGAGAGAAGAGAGAAAGGAGAGACAGAGATAGGTATTTTGACAGGATCGCACCATGTCTCATTCTCCTGCAAGCACGTGGTGTGGTGGTTGAGGTGCTGGACTCCCACATGGCTGACTGCGGTTCAAGTCTCGGACTTGGCAGCTTGTTTTCTCACTTTCTCTCTCTCTTTCTCTGGTCAAAATAAAAAAAAAAATAATAATAATAATTTCTTAAAGTAAGGATCTCATTAATTTTATTAAAGTCTTATTTAAAATTTGGCTGTTATTAGTATATTCTTATTTTAAGGTAATATCAGTTGATTACCTGTAACCATCAAATGTAGTTCGTTTCATTATTATTTTATATTTTAGTGACTTAAAGGATGACAAGGGGATAGAAAAGGATGAACTGTACCTCGGAGCTATCCTGGACATATAAGTATACGTACTATAAGTATATGATTAGTATTAAAGTACTTAATTTAAAAGTTTTCTTAAAAATCAGCCATTCTGAATCTTAAGTTGAGGTAGAACTCGTTTTTACAGTTTATATTAGGATTTATGTAATACTTTTTTTGTAGTATGTTACAAACTTATTATGAATTTAACTTTTCAGAGATTAGCTCAGGGAGCCAAAGTGGTGGGGTGGGAGGAAGTAGAGAAGACACAGAGGATAGAACCTAGACTGAGACAGCACCCTCGCGCGTACGGACAGCCCGCCTGTAGCCGGGGTGGCCAATTCCGCACAAACGCGGACCGTGATGGGGAGAGCTCAGCGCTCGGTAAGCACCGTGGTGCTTGGGAAAGCTTGGAGGGCAAAGCCAGTCTTTGTGTACTAAAACTTCTCTTTGACAGGAAAAACTATAAACCTTTGAATTTAAAAAGTAGATTATTATCGGGGGACCAGCAGTTAGCGTGATGGCTACATCGCTGGACTCCCATGTAGTCGACCGCGGTTTGAGTCCCAGACCTGGTGGCTTAAACTCACGCCGGGCTCGTGTGCGTGCGTGCCCAAGATCCCGAGAGGAGAATGGAGGAGAAGGGATTGAGGCGTGGCCATCCCCCATGGGGGGTGATTTCTCGCTTTCTGTCTCTCTTTCTGGCGAGCATCCATGCCCTATAGCAAAAACCTCCAAAGGAAAAGAAAATAACAAAACAGTAGATAATTGTCGAGCATGGTATTCATGACCCAGTATATGCAAGCAGGTACATCGGTGAGATCACTCCCCGCTGTCAGAGAGAAAGCACCCTGACTTCTCCCACCGTGAGCACCCTGTGGTGCCCGTGCTGCTGGCTCAGTGCCGTGTTGAGCTTCAGAGCAGAGGCGTGAACCACAGCAGTTCTCAGCGTGCGCCGTAGGGAGGTGGGCTGGGTCACACAGCAAGAGCCCGCCTGGCTCTGAGGCCAGCGGAGCCCTTCGGTCAGTGGTCGGCTCAGAGGCAGCCGTCTTCACACCATCCAGTGCGACTGCCTGCTCTGGACCCTGGGACACACTCTCCCGCGCAGCTTTACACCCAGACTTCGTTCCTGAGTGCAGTCTGTCATGTACTTGGATGCATTTCGTGTTGTTTCTAACAAGCTGTCAGGTATAATGCTGTGTACGCGGGAGTGTTGTAGATAGTGATGACAACCCAGTGAATTAAAGTAAAAACAAATTCTACCCTCAGAGGACGTAGAGCCTGCCATAGAGAAGCAGTAGTCATCAAATATTAAATATTAGTTTAAAAAACAAACATGTAAAATGCTGGCTGTGACCAAGGGTGGTCAGGAAGCGTTCACGAGGAGGTGGTGTTGGACCACTGCAGTGAGAAGGGGGGTGTGTCAGGCGGGCAGAGCACGTGCAGCAGCCCCGCGGCAGAGCGGGTGCGGCACGTTCAGGGAGCGAGTGCGGCCAGAGCACAGAGCGGGCTGGAGGTCAGCGGGGCCAGACCCGCAGCCTTCTAGTCCATGTCAAGGAAAAGCCCGTTCATCGCAGCAGCAGTGGGAAACCCTGGAAGGGGTAGTTAGCGCTTGCCGAGGTCTGAAACATGGATGAACTATGGATGGTAGCACCTGAGTGCAGTCGTGTA
>NW_006159766.1:860278-860639 GCF_000334495.1 Tupaia belangeri chinensis
GACGTCAGAGCTTAGGCTCGGGCGGCGGTCAGGGGCACAGTGAGGTGAAATAGCACACCTGTAAGACAGAGCGGGGCGAGGTGTCGTCAACACTTTCGGCGTTTTATTCCGTTACCCAGCAAATATTCACAGATGGTTTTTTTTCCCTTTTCTTTCTTTTTAAAAAATGTATTTATTGTTATTTTTGTTAATTTTGCTGTAGGCACATGCACTCACCAGAGAGACAGAGAGAGAGAGGGAAAGCGAGGAAGCATGCCACCAGGTCCAGGACTAGAGCCGCAGTCAGCCATGTGGGAGTCTAGCATCCCAAACACCATGCCACCTGCTGGCTTTTTTTTTTTTTTTTTCCAACCAAATGGGG
>NW_006159766.1:860652-882340 GCF_000334495.1 Tupaia belangeri chinensis
CAACCACATGGTGCATGTGCTCACCAGAAAGAGGGAGAGTAGGAAACATTCCCTCTGGGGTATGGTCAGGCCACAATCCCTTCTCCCTCTCTCCTTCCTTGCAGGGTTTTGAGCACACACGCATATGCACCTGCCGTGTTTCTCAAGCTGCTGGGCCCAGGACTCAAACCGCATGGTCAGCCATGTGGGACATGGGTGCCTTATCCATCAGGCCATGGAGCTAGCTCATGGCTTGCGTTTTATTGACCAGTCACACAGTTGGGTGATAGATGGTCTTCCCCTCAGAGAGTTTCTAGTGAAGTGGAGAAAATGGGTTAGCCAAACAGCTACATATAAGCTACCAAGTATTGCAGAGGGAACACAGAGGGTCATGTGAGTGTGCAGAGTGGAACTGAAGCTGAGATTTAAAGAGATGGAAAGGAGTTATTAGAGAGCTGGGCTCCTTCCCAGATTTTTAAATAAAGGGAACAACCTTCGCGAAAGCCAGCTGAAGGTCAGTCAGGCCAGAGCATAATGGGCCAGGCTTGGGGAGCAGGTAGCTGTGAGGCAAGCTGGAGGGGCAGGTGAGGGCTGCAACTTACCTGTAATAGCAGAAGATGAGAAGCCACCTGCTGGGTCAGCAGCCAAGGACTCGTCGAGGGAACTGGTGCCTACACACACTGGAGTGCTTTGTAGCTATTTTATTAAAACAAGGAGGATGCTATTGATAGGAAAACTCGCTGGACATAAGATCAATGACGAGAATAGAGTGCACAGCCTCGTGTATGTGGTGCAGTGCTTTGTGCAGCAGGAGGAAGGAAGGAAGGATGTGGCATTGTATTTTCTTGTGTTTGCATAAAGAAAAACTGAAAGGATTAACTAATAAAATCAGTTACCTGTCTCCTGGAGACAGGAGTGAACGTGAGACTTTTTAATATCCTTTCAAGTTTGGACCACATGAAGGGCCTGCCTATTCAAAAAATGATTTACTGAAGAAAGAAGAATACAGAAGAGTAGAAATTTGTTTTTGCTATAGGGTGCACATGCTCACCACAGAAAGACACAGAGAAGGAGGGAAAGACACATCATTCCCTGGGGGGGAAATGACCACGCTGCAACCCCTCCTCTCCCGGTCTCCTCTCGGGGTTTCGGGCACACGTGCCTACCTATCCACTGTGATTTTCACGTTGCTGCGAGCCTTGTGGGATTCAACACCTTAACCTCCACGCCACCTGCTGCTTCCTTTGTTTTCTTTATTTTCTTAAACTTTCTTCCTTTCTTTAAAGAGGCAGGTACCCTCAGCAGGGTCTCGTGGTGTCAGAGGTCCTGGCCCTCCAGCCAGCCAGGACTGCACCTGCACCTGGTATGTTCCGGGGGCCAGAGTCCACACCAGGCCCCCCATAGGCTGCAGTGCCAGGAATCGGCACCCCACCGCCTGTGGCACCATGGCTGGGCCTAGAAAATGTACCTTAAGTAGTGAGCCTTACCTTTTTTCCAAAATGAAACTCAAACATAGATTTCTATTTTCCGAATGTTGTCAGAACCTATGATTTTCTTCTTAAAGTCAGAGGATCAGTTCTGTGTTGGAGAGAGTAGAAAAGCAGGGAACGTGCTGGAACATGCACCCCCTACATCGTTTTAAATGGCAGGTTAGAAAAAAAACCTCTCACTTATGTAAGAAAATAGTTTCAATATTTTCAATATGGTGTAATGTTCGCTGCTATTCGTAGTTTGCCTTCCAGAGCGCTTTACAAATTTTCCTAGGCCCACATGGAGGAGGAACATTCCCTTGTGGTTTGGACTGCCTCCTTAGAAATGAGGCAGAAATGAACTATCTTTATATAAGCCAGGAAACTGAAAAGACTTGTGAGTTGTGGGTTGATTATGCAATTAAATTAGACTCGCCTGAGTAATACCTATGCAGGATCGATCAGTGTAATTGAATTGTCACAGGGTGAGTAGGGACGAGTCCGGATGGGTGCCAACCGGTGTCTTGGCCAGCTGTGCTGACCGTTCCAGCATGGTGGTTTTGTGATGGAGAGGTATTTTGAGCATGAAAGTTTAAAGCCCTCCAGGAGGCAAGCTTTATACTCATGAATGCAGTTTTCATACACATGACTTAGTTCTTTTTTGAATACCAGAGGGTACTTAATCTGTTTACTGACTCTCTTGGGTCAGGAGCAGTGAGCTTATTTGTAGGGTATGTCAGAGTTTCATTTTTATTTCTGTATGTTAGAGGAGTGTGACTTGTTTCTTTCAAATTGAGTGGAAAAGGTTCACTTTAACAGTTTTTTTTAAGGAGGGTTTTGTTTTGTTTGGTTTGGTTTTGCCTTAGAGTATGTGTACTTTCCAGAGAGAGACCCATAGACAGTGAGATAAAAAGTGAGAAATTGCCCCCTGGGGAAATGGCCACTCTTCTCCTGGGGTCTTGGGCACGCATGCATTTGTGCCTGGTGTGAGTTTTGAGCCGCTGGGTCTGGGACTCAAACAGTGGTCCGCCATGTGAGAGTCCAGCAATGTAACTGTTATGCCATCTGCTGGTCCCTAACAGTCTATTCTTTTCTTTTCTTTAAAAAAAATAAATAAATAAAATAAACCTATTTATTTAATTGTATGTATGTATGTATCTATTTATTTATTTTAATTTGCTATAGGGCACATGTGCGAAAGAGGAAAAAAACGAGAAAGCAAGCTATAGGTCCAGGACTCGAACCGTGCTCAGCCATGTGGGAGTCTAGCACCTTAACCACCATGCCACCTGCTGACCACCCTAACGATCTGTTCCTAACCACTATTGCTGTGATGTGTCTGTGCTGTAAAATGATGACACCTGTGTACGACCCACGGCGCACATCTGCCAGCCTGGAGCGTTGCTGGGCTTTGTGATGAAAGGTGAGCTTTAACGTGCACAGTGTGAGGTTTGAGCGGGTCGCTGACGGTCCGCACTGGTTCTGGAGTGGCCGTGGTGTTGATGGCCATGGCCATCCTATTCTGTTTTGGTTCTTAGTGGTCTCTCCTGTAATGAGTATTGCTGAGTAAAGCCTCAGAGAACACTGGCAGTGTCTGAGTTTGACTTTGCACTGTTCTTTTCTCCTTTCCTTGACATTCTTAGAATGACTCAGTAGTTTCATGTTGACCCTAGATTCTTACCATGACTCATCAATAACTTTGCTTGCTTAGGTTTAAGAAATCATTTGATAACTATGTTTTTTTCCTTCTTTTTTTTGTGGTCCTGATTTTCCTTTCCTTATTTCTTCCTTTTGCTTTCTGTTTTTTGTTTTGTTTTGTTTTGTTTCCTACAAGGTGTGTGCGTTCACCAGAGAGAGGAGAAGGGGAAAGTGAGAAGCACCCCCAGTGGGGATGGCCATGCCTTCTCCTCCCTGCTCCGCTTGTGGTTTTGGGCACACACGCGTGCGCATTGTTGTATTTTCCAGCTCTGTCGGGTATGGGACTCAAACCACATACTTGGCCATGGATCCAGCCTCCTTAACTACTGTGTCACCTGGCTAGCCCACAAAAGTTTTTATTTATTTATTATTATCCATTAAGTTTTTAAGGTGCTTATTTTGAGCCGTTCTTATAGGGAACTCTAAAGAACTACGTATAGAGGTATTATGACAGACTCTCTCCTGATGCAACTTTTTTCTCTATTTTTTGGAGGTTACTTTTTTGTTTTTTTTTTTTTGCTATAGAGCACATGTGTTCGCCAGATAGAGAGAGACAAAGAGACAGAAAGCGAGAAATCACCCCCCCAGGGGGGATGGCCATGCCGCAATCCCTTCTCCTCCATCCTCCTCTCGGGAGCTTAGGCACGCACGCACACGCGCCTGGTATGAGTTTAAGCCACCGGGTCCGGGATGCGAACCACTGTCTACTACATGGGAGTCCAGCGACATAGCCATTATGCTAACTGCTGGTCCCTGGTTTAGATTGATGCAACATTTTTTTTTTTTTTGAGAGGTTTTCGCTATAGGGCACGTGCGCTTGCCAGACAGACAGAGACAGAGAGACAGAAATCACCCCCCAGGGGGGATGGCCAAGCCGCAGTCCCTTCTCCCCCATTCTCCTCTCGGGATCTTGAGCATGCACACACATGCGCCAAGTGTGAGTTTTAAGCCACCAGGTCCAGGACGTGAACCGTGGTCGACTACGTGGAAGTCCAGCGACATAGCCATTACGCTAACTGCTGATGCAACTTTTGACCTAAGGGAGGACATTTAAATAAACTCTGTTATGGGCCAGCAGGTGGTGTGGTAGTTAAGGCGCTGAATCCCACATGGCTGCCTCTGCTGAGTCCCAGACCTGGTGGCTTACAAAACGCCTGGAGTGTGTGCCCAAAATCCTGAGAGGAGACTGGAGGAAGAAGGATTGCAGCATGGCCATCCCCAATGGAGGGTGATTTCTCAATTTCCCTGTCTCTCTCTTTCTCTTGCGAGTGCACACACTCTGTGGCCAAAATCTTAAGTACATACATAAGTAAAATCTGTTACGTAGAAAACGCAAAGGAGGCATGAGAAAGGAGCTGCAGAAGCTGGTGAAGACATGTCAGCGTGGGCTCCCGGTGCCGTTCTGCAGGGTGGCAGTGGGGTGTGAGGAGGGTGGCACAAGAATTGCTGTGGTGTGTATGGGTGGGAACGGGTCAGAAAACCAGTCCTGGAAGCCCTGGATCGTGTGTTTAATGGTCTGTAGACTTTTCATTTCCTGCCCTCTCCTTAAAGCAGATCGTAGCATGACTGCTCTATAGACTTTTTAAAAAGAAGAGTATTGGGTTTTTTCATAACAGATCTTTATAAACTTTTCCACCCCATTTATAAGTCGTGGTCAAGTGCGTAGGATCGGAGTTTTGTAAGTGGCATAAGAGATTGAGTTCTGCTGTGAGGACCGGCCCAGAAGTGAGACGTAGCGGTGCACACGCAGGCCTGCCGTGAACAGGAGGGGTGTGGGCGCTGGCGTCGCCTGCAGTCGTCAGAGGCCCGTGAGCACAGGTGGCCCCTGTGCCAGCCCACTGCCCGTGCTCGGCCCGCTTTCGAGCTGGGCACTTGAACTCTGCCTCTTGTCTACATACGGGATTGGGTGACTGCCACGTCCCCAACCTGCCTAGAGGTTTCTCGCCTTTTTCCGGGCATCGTGGGGATTTCGTGAGTACCTGAAGGAGCAGAGACTAACTCTGAATGTGAGCTCAGAGAACCTGGGATGGGTGCAGGAGGGAGTCCCCTCCCCGTTCCCCCTCTGGCTTCCTGAGCCACTCCTGGCCCCCTCTAGCCCCACGTCTGTGTGGAGGCCCCTGAGTGGCCGTGAGGGTGCGCGCAGGGCGCAGCTGGCTTTTCAGGCATCTCTGTGGTTAGCCGCAACCTCCTGGCTCCTTTGACAGTGACCCTCATGTCTCTGCCTGCTTGATGAAGGCACGTACCTAATTGCTTAACTACTCTTCTGGCCATCTTGCTCTTAGACCGGGGCGCACACATACTTGCACTGATTCATACTGCTGTTTCCTTCTTCCCCGTGCATTACCTCAGTGCCCAGACCTGTCTGCAGTTGACGCACACGGCCGGGCACCGGCTGAGCTCCTCTCCCCTTCCCCCGGGGCAGCCCTGGGCGCCCGACAGGGCGGGGTGGGGGCGAGCCGCCTTCCCTGAGATGTGCATTGGTCAGGGGACACTGACCTGACCGCTTTCCTATGGAGAAAGCTTGCTGTAAGGGTCTGTGCTGCAGGGTCCGTGTTGATGGTGCTGTAAGGGTCCGTGTTGATGGTGCTGTAAGGGTCCGTGTTGATGGTGCTGTAAGGGTCCGTGCAGGGTCCGTGTTGATGGTGCTGTAAGGTCCGTGCAGGGTCTATGCTGATGTGGTCTGTGATCCAGGTCATTGTTCGCCAGTGGACAGATGGTGTACAGAGAGGTTCAGTCTTTTGCCCAAAGTCTCACAGCCAGACTAGGATTTATTTTTAAGAAGTATTTTTTTAATTTGTTATTTTGATTTGGTATAAGGGACCTGCATTTACCAGAGAGAGAGAGAACACGAGAGGGCAAGCTGCCAGGTCTAGGACTTGAACCGCAGTCAGCCATGTGGAGTCCACTGCTTTAACCACCGTGCCACCTGCTGGTTTCCCATCAGACTAGGATTGGCATCTCGATCTGGCTCGAGAGGCCCGCTCTTACTAAGTACAGTGTTGTAATGCTGTTCAAGGCAGGGTCTCGAGCCCGCTGAGCGAGAAGCTAGAAAGCCTGCCTTGGAGAACAGAAGCCATGCTGGTCACAGTCAACCTGGAGCTCGGCGAGGTGGGGGAGACGTAGAGTCTAGACCAGAAAGGCAGTGGTACCCGTGCTGAGGCCGAGGGAGCGTCCCTGCCTGCAGAGTGCAGAGTTAGAGCCGCGCCCGCAGTTCCGGGACCGACTGGGACTGGGACTTGGAGATTACGTTTCGCTGGCTCTCTTCTGTGGAGAACACAGCACTGCATTTTTTATTTTTTTCTTCCGAAGGGCTCTGTTGTTTTTTTTTTTTTTTTCCCTTTAACCATCTCCTTGTCAGTGATTTGTTGAAACTTATCCCAATGAGTCAGAAAAATAAAATCCATCCTTCCACCCCCACGGTCGCTCCTGTTTGTCTTTCCTTCTCTCATTCCCTCCCCTCTGCCCACACCCATATTTTTGATAGTGTTCCTCTTTCTCAACTGGCAGCTGCTTTGACAGGACAGGCATTTCCAAAGCTATTACGGACTAATAAAATGAGACTCGACAAACCCAGTGGAAGGCAGGCCACATCTGCTTTTCTGCTGTGACTCTCCCGGGCTGTGCTTACTGGGAGTGGATCGGTGGTGAGCAGGGGAAGGAAGCACGGAACTACCTTTTTAGATAGCGTGGGACGGAAGGGGCGATACTGCACACGTCAGTGACCCGGGGCCTCTTACACCCCTGTTCCTTGGATTGCTGGCAGAGCCACTCATGGCTTTAAGGGACAGTTGTACAGATACTAAA
This sequence comes from Tupaia belangeri chinensis, assembly GCF_000334495.1. Taxonomy (NCBI): domain Eukaryota; kingdom Metazoa; phylum Chordata; class Mammalia; order Scandentia; family Tupaiidae; genus Tupaia; species Tupaia belangeri. The sequence continues at coordinate 867,603 of NW_006159766.1, forward strand.
ACCTAACTCACTCGATCGGGGAAATGACCCTCCCCCTTTAATTCAGTGCCTCTGAATAAGAAGGCATATAGCTAAACTCAGTTTAGGAAAGGAGTTCACGGGGGAGAAAAACATGCCTTTTTAACAGCTTTGAAATCTACAGAGTATCGTTCCTCCTCAGGTTTTTCGGTCAGTACCTCCGTAGGTGGTGTTTATCTTCACGGATACACAGTGTAGACAGGAGCAGGTTTTAGTGTAACCCACTTGGCACTGCCCGTCCTGTCCTCACCTGCTCTCGCCAGTTCCGTGTACGGTCCCAGCTCATGCCCCTGCCCGGCGGTCAGGGTGGAGCCTGTGACCGTCGGCAGTAGCGGCCCGTGTGGCCCTGCCGTTCTCGCTGCCTGTGGGCGCTGGCGGCTGCTCGGGTCTGATCGGCCTGCTCGTCGTCTGCAGTGTATGGGAGTTCTTCTTTGGGGGGCATGGTGATTTCCAAGTGACTGTGGTCATTGGTAATGCCAGGTTTTGAAATTGGTTAGATTCTGCCTAGAGTAGGTCTCCTTTGGCTATTTCAAATCTCAGCTTTTCTGATGTGTTTTATTTTTCCTTATAACGCTTTTAAGTCTTTTCTGAGTAAGGGAATAAATAGTTCAATAAAGATTTTATCCCGTTTGTAAATATGGAAAGACTACATGCAAGTGTAATACTGTATTTCTATCTCTGAAAAGAGTGGACTTTCAGTTTTCAGCCTCTCTAACGCCGGTTAGACCATGTCCCGGCTCCGTGTTAAAGCCCGGGGGGACTTCAGTACGTGCTCAGTACTCTACCCTGCTTCCAGCACTGCCTCCCTTCCTGTTCTTGCCAACTTCGAAACTGAGCATCTCCTTTTCCTCAACTGTAACATGGCGGTCCGAGCAGAGCCGAGCATAGGAGGGGTGGCGTGCCGTCTCTCAGAGGAGGTGCTTCCCGAAAGGCGGCACCGCCATGTCCAGGCATCGTCTTCCCGATTTGTGACACGTGTCCATCTAACATACTCTCGGCTCTCGGAAAAGATGTGGCACATTGTTGCATAGAAAAACACTTTGTCGGGACCAGCAGTTAGCATGATGGCTATGTTGCTGGACTCCCATGTAGTCGACCACGGTTTGCATCCCGGACCTGGTGGCTTAAAACTCACACCAGGCGCGTGTGTGTGCGTGCCCAAGATCCCTGGAGGAGAAGGGATTGCGGCGTGGCCATCCCCCATGGGGGGTGATTTCTCGCTTTCTGTCTCTCTGTCTCTCTCTGTCTGTCTGGCGAGCGCACGTGCCCTATAGCGAAAACCTCTCAAAAAAAAAAAGTCATCATTTTTCACTTGACCTGGTATATGTTTTACTTACTTTTTTCTTTTTCTTCCCGCAATAGTCTATAAACTCTTTTTCTTTTTTAAAGGAAACTTCTTGAGAGCAGAGATGTTTGTCTTGTTTTATTTTGTATTTTCTTTTTTTTTTAATAATTTTTTAATTATTTATTTTATTTTATTTATTCATTATTTTATTTTTTAGTTTGACCAGAGAGAGACAGAGGGTGAGAGTGAGAGAGAGAGGAAGTGAGAAAGCAAGCCACCAGATTCAGGACTTGAACCCTGGTCGGCCATGTGGGAGTGTCCAGCGCCTTAACCACCACGCCACCTGCTGGTCCCCCTTTATTTTGTATTTTCCCAAAGGACGTGTACACTCAGCAGAGACGGGGGTGGGGGGGGATAATACCCCCTGGTAGGCATGGAAGAGCTGCAGTCCCTTCTCCGTTTGTCCACCCTGTCAGGACACGGGGCACACACGCGAGCACATATGTGTCGGTGTGTTCTCTGAGCCACCGGGATTGCGCCGCGGTTGACCGTGAGGGATCTGGCCGCCTTCCACTGGGCTATAGGCTTCCCCGTATCAGCCATGTCCTTCACAGTGTCCGGTTTGCTTGTCCTTGTGTAAGGGACCCTGACAACCCTGACACACCGAAGGCGATCCAGGAGCTTGCCAGCCTGTGTAAAGCACGCTGCCCTTGACCGCTCCCTTGACCACACCCCTGATAGCCTGTTCTCTGGACGAGATCGCAAGCCCGACTCATGTGCACGCCTCTCACACACACACGCACACACGCGCCTCGGCCATGGTGGCAGAGGCATAGAGCAGCTCAGGGTTAGAAAACACTTTCAGGGGCTGGCAGGTGGTGTGGTGGTTAAGGCACTGGACTTCCACATGGTTGATTGTGGTTTGAGTCCCAGACCTGGCAGCTTGCTTTCTCACTCTCCTTCTCTGGTCATAATTACTATTATTATTATTTAAATTTTTTTTCAGAGATGGCTCAAGAGAATGTGTATAAGACAGCAACTATAGGTATCAGGTCACTTATAAAATTTTATATTCTTTTTTTTGGCAGTTAGCATCATATTTCAGATGTTTTTAAATTATTAAAATAGTTAAAGCTTAATATTTTAATAAATATTGAAGTAGATAGATAAATCAGAATATATTTTATAATTTCTCTTATTGAACCATTTGCAGTTCTAAATAAGACTTCAGTAAACAAATTAATTCAGAAATCTTTGAGGCTTTGCTTATTTCTTTAAGAATGAGTCATAGGGGCCAGCAGGTGGCATGGTGGTTAAGGTGCTGGACTCCCATATACCTGACCCTGGTCCAACTCCCAGATCTGGTGGCTTGCTTTCTCATTTCTCTCCCTTTCTATTTTTATTTATTATTAATAATAAATAAAAAATAGTTCTTTTAAAAAAGAATGACTCATAGAGGCAATATTACTTGGTTAAACATGCTTTTGATATCATTAAAAATAATAAGCCTCTGCAAATAACTGAGTCATCTGGACTTTAAGCCAATTGACTCTCTGGGCAGCCCTTGCTGCCGCTCGCTTGATTCTCTAGAAAGAAGCGCTGTCCTGAAAGCCGTGGGCGCTGGGCTCCATGCAGCCGAGTCATGCCCGTGCTCAGCGTGTCGCACACTCGGGGTGTTACATGTCATTCCCTCTTCAGCGTCTCACAGTCTTGAATATACCTTGCGTGAACGGGAATTTAAGGATATTAAGTAATGCTATCAATAGTGTTTGGAAATGGTCAACAGAGCGTATCGTTTCTTTCTTAAACCCCTATTACCGTCAGGATAGTTAAAAAGTCACCAAAGGGCTGACCCCGTGAATGAGGGAGCTGGCTCCCACACGGCTTACCACGCCATGAGAATCGACCGACAGCTTGAGAAACACCCCGGGTGTGTGAACGTGCCCCAGATTCTGACATGAGGTGGAGATGGAGAACAGGCAATGCCGTGACCCTGCCCCAGTGGGGATACCTTCCCCCCTTTCTGTCTCTTTGTCTCTCTGGCAAGCACATGCGCCCTCTGGCAAATAAAAAATAAGTCACTGAAGGTGAGGGACGCTGCAGAGCATGGTAGGTATGTGTGAGGTGCTGCCGTTACTCGAGCAGCGTTTCCTGGGAGGCGCCCTCAGGTAAGGACTCCAGTGAAGCATCATTTCGTTGACACTGGCCCTAACACTGGTCTCGTGACTCTGCCCTGTCCGCAGGTTAAAGTGCTGCACAATCAGCTGGTCCTTTTCCACAACGCCATCGCCGCATACTTTGCTGGGAATCAGAAGCAGCTTGAACAGACACTTAAACAGTTCCACATCAAATTGAAAAGCCCTGGAGTCGATGCCCCGTCTTGGCTTGAAGAACAGTAGAACCACACCTGGGAAGCAAAGGCAGTCGTGTTGCTCTGTTTCTAAACCAACCTAATGAAAATGAAACCGAGGTCGAGGGGAGGGGAGGGCTGACGACCATTGCTGTGACCATTGCACAAGTGGCTTTAATTTCCCTTGTTCATACTGTAACACTCGAACTGTTCAATTTGATGGGAAGGCGGGTGGTTTTAACGCAAACATCATTTCTATAATCAGAACACAAAACTTTTCCTTTTTGAGAAATCCTTTTGTACCGTGAGGGTGGATGGCTATTTCTGTAGTTTGAAAACATCTAATATAGATTTGCACTGACCTGATATAAACTCTAGGTTTTTGGTCCTGGGACTGAGGACCAGTTGTAACTTTTCCAAAGGGAGGTTTACATGATTTGTATCCACATCAGATATTTTATATACGAATATATTAAACATCTTTAAGAGATTCATTTTCATGTATTATCTTAAAGAAAAAGAAACTATTTTGCAGAATAAAATTATATGGTGTTCCTTCAGCGTCCACACAAGAGGCAGCAGCTCTAATGACTGACTGGTTTGTGGAGTTGGGGCAAATACCTTTTTAAAAGTGACTCCGTACCATTGTAATTTTGTTGAGACTTTTTTTTTTTTTTTAAGATACAGGAATCATGGGCGCGTGTGCGTGCGTGCCCAAGATCCCGAGAGGAGAATGGAGGAGAAGGGATTGCGGCGTGACCATCCCCCCTGGGGGGTGATTTCTCGCTTTCTGTCTCTATGTCTCTCTCTGTCTGTCTGGCGAGCGCACGCGCCCTACAGTAAAAATCTCTCCAAAAAAAAAAAAAATACAGGAATCACACTCATTTCTGCGAGGCTGTTAAGCTTATGAATTTTTATCACCCAAAGTCATTGAATGGTTACGTTAGCGATTTCTTTCAGTTCATAATGAAACCTGCTTATTGGATTTTTTCTTTTTCAACAGGTGGACTTGGGAATGGAAATTCTTAATGGTTTCTAAAGTAGAAATTTGTTCTTAGAAAGTTAGCTTTTGGTAACTCCACACTGAGAGTAGTGAACTGCTAGACAGCTTTCGTGGACTTCCATAAGTAACAATACCAGTTAAGCCTTAAATCACAGATATGTGCCTTCTCAGATACGTAATTCTTGTTTAGAATCAATAATCCAATGTACATAATCCATGAGATGCTCCTTCGGATAATGTTCTACGTGTCTGCTCCTTCCCTGGAAAGCAGCAGTGTATAAATGTCGGGTTTCTTTGTACTCGCTAATCTGTATTTAAGTTTATGGGGAAATCAACTTTTGGGTCTGCTATTTGGTTTTTCTTGACTCCTTCAGAGGAATGGGAAGGCTTAAGGAGTTTTTCTCTGGGGTCCTGAGAAGCTTCTGTGGGACAGGGTGGCGGGAACCAGAGGAAGGGGATGTGAAGGGTCCCACTGCTCCCCTAGCACCGTCGGTTTGTCGTCGGTGGCCGCCCGGTCTGCTGCGGGGTCCTGCCAGTCATGTAATCCTTTTTAAATGTAAAGTTCTTTTGATTTTTGTCATAGACGTAAATTAATGTCCGAGAACCCTCTCCACGTTTGTTTCTTTGGTGTTGAAATGAAGTACTTAAAATTACCATTGCACATGAACTTCGTGGACTCTAGGATGTTACGTATGTTCAGATGCCTTTTTAGCTGGCTTTCGAGTAACGTGCCTGTTCGTTAATTAAACTGCACTTCCTGTGCTGTAACGTGACTGCGAGTCCTAAGCCTCCTTGCCTCCTTGCCTCCTTGCGTGTTCGCGCCCTGAGGGAGCCGGACCTGACTCTCCCAGCAGAAGCACCCTGGGAGAGCCCTCACATTCCCCAGAGGGGCCTCTGGTGCGGGCCCCCACTCCTATTCAAGTGTTTGCTGATGTACTGTGCTTCTCTGGCCCTCTGTAGTCTCTGAAGTCTCTGTTTGGAAAATCTGTGGATATATGATTTGTCTTTTCTGAACTTTAAAAATAACAAACAATGATGCCTCTGTCACTTCCTGTTCTCAGTTCGTCATTCTTTGTCCTCCGTCTGAAGCCTTTGAAAATTGAACGTTTCTAGTCTTCCCGTGTTGCCGTAACAACTGAAGCAGCCAAGGAGCTAAGTGGTTCCATGGGGCGACCGTGTTTGAGAATAAGCTAAAAGCATCAGCGGTTCTGAGTGGTGGGCACACGTGCTCTGGGAATGGTGAGTGACACAGCAGTACCTCGTGGCGCGTTTACTCGTAAGAAAGCAGTTCATGTTCATTGTGGAGAAAGTCAGGACATTTCGGAAAACGGAAATAATAATGCACAAGAGAAGAGAACGGTATCGTCCCCAAGGAGTAAGAACTGCATAGAGCTTCCTACCTCCCCTGCGGCTGGGTCATTTTTTTTAATTGCCAGAAGCCAGACGCGCTCCGCTCCTCCAAGAGAGGGTGAGGAAGCATGGGGAGGGGGGTCACACACAATCCTTTCTTCTCATTTCTTCATCCTTTCGGGATTTGGGGCCCACACACACGCCTGGCATGTGCTTTTCAGACCACCAGACCAGGACTTGCGCTGCATTCGGCCAGGTGGGATCCGCCATCCCTCAGCCACCACGCATGGAGAGCCAGCCCCTGAAGCGGGATGTCTCGTTAAGGGGTTTACGTTGAGGTCCGATGTCACTGTCCTCTGACATGCTCGCACTTGTGTGCGCTCCCTGCGCCTGGCTCTCTGGTCAGGCTGTATCCCTAGAAGTAAAAGTGGGTCTTCAAAGTCTACACACTCGTAGGATTTTGTGATGTGTGTCTTAATTGCTTCTGGTAGAGTGTACCAGTTTACACCACGTATGTACACGTGCCTGCTTATTGTTTAACGCTAGTGCGCGTAAAACGAAGTCACGCTGAGCACCAGCAGGGCCTCACTTGTAAGTGTTTGGTTTGGAAAGGGAAGAGCTGTCAGGAAGGCTGGACATGGGGACCTGGGGAGTTTGGAGGTGTGGAGAATAGGGGTAGGGGATAGAGGGAGATGGCAGACTTTGCTCAAATAGAAACAGGGAGGGCCGGCAGGTGGTGGGGTGGTTAAGGTGCTGGACTCTCACACGGCTGATCACCGTTCAAGTCCCGAACCTGGCAGCTTGCTTTCTCGCTTTCTCTCTCTCTTTCATCAAATTGAATAATAAATAAATAAATAAAATTAAATCATTCTTAAAAATAAAAGCAAATAGATGCAAAAATGTGTTTAATGCACTGGTCTGTCAGATTGAGCTCTTCATTCCCACGCTTTGAAATCTTAGGGCCCAGCAAGGACCTGGATTTGCAGAGACTGTTTTAGCTGGTATCTAGACATATGTGCTCACTGGAGAGAAAGAGAGAGAGCGCGAACACCCTAGAGGGAATGGTCATGCTGCAGTCCCTTCTCCATCCTGCTCCCAGGATTTTGGCCATGCATGCACACATGCCCAGTGCATTTTGCAAACTCTGGTCCAGGACTCAAACTACATGGGGTCCAGCCACCTCAACCTCCACACCATCTCCTGACCCTGCTGGAAGCTAGACTTAAAGAAATATCTTTCTATTTTCAAAACACATCGAGAGTGCTACTGAAGTTGATCACATAGAATGTGAAACTAGATTGCTTAGAGGTTAGCTAACATTTCACTTTGACAGATGAAGGTATCAGGGCCCCCAAATATATTAAGCTGGTTTAGCCAAACATGTCTCCAATGTAACGCCAGGTGATTGTTTCCAACTAAATACACAATCCCCCTTCCACTCCTGCCATTCGAACTGCATCATTAAATCAGTGTGTCCGAAGTGTTAAGTTTCTTCTAAATTTAAGTAGAATATGTATTAAATGTCTTCTAAGTTGAAAAAAGGGATCCACCCACCCCTAAATGGATTCATATTGCAAAGTGTATGAGTGATCATCCTTGTTATCCTTGGTCTTTAACTTACAGTATTTTTCTTTCTTCCTTGTTATTTATTTATTTATTTATTTATTTATTTATGAGAGGTTTTTGCTATAAGGGCGCGTGTGCTCTGCAGAAAGATAGAGACAGACAGTAACAAAGAAACAAACCCCCAGCAGAAAGCTGCAATCCCTTCTCCTCCATTCTCCTCTTGGGATCTTGGGCACGCACGCACCGGCGCCCAATATGATTTTAAGCCACCGGGTCCGGGACTCGAACTGTGGTCAACTATGTGGGAGTCCAGCAAAATAGCCATTACGCTAACTGCTGGTCCCTAACTTATAGTATTTTGCAAAAGAAATTTCATGAACCTGAAAAGTGTCTTTCATACACACACACACACACACACACACACACAACACATACACACAGGTCTATCCAAAGTAAGCACTCATTGGAAAAGCCAGCGGTAAGTTTTAATCCTGAAGCTGTTACTTGGAAGAATGATGTGTCAGCCTAAAACTATGCCAATTTTCACTGGTCTCTGTTAGTGTGAAAAACAAAAATTACCAAAATTGTGAGTTCAGTGCAACATCTATGTATAATTTGTGCTAATTCTTATGAAGTGCTTACCTAGAATAAGATTGGAACCAGCAGGTGGCATGGTGGTTAAGGCTTTGGACTCCCACATGGTTGACCGTGGTTTGAGTCCCAGACCCGCACTCGTCAGCTTGAAGTTCATACAGGGCACAAATGTGAACGTGCCCAGAACCCCAGGAGGAGAATATAGAAGAAAGGATTGCAGTGTGGCCGTCCGCCATGGGGGTTGGTTTCTCACTTTCCCTCTCTCTGTATGTCCCTGTCTCTTTCCTCTTCAGCAAGCACATGCACCCTATAGCAAAAACCTAAAAAATAGTAAGGTTATTTTCTAATAATTCCACGTTGTTTTTTCCCCCAATAACTCCTTTCAGTTGCCTGGGAACTTTGAGAGCACCAGACACTCTTCGTCGGTCAATTCTAACTTGATTCAGGCCGTTAAATACGTGATCCAGGGGTGGCACAGCGGTGGTGCTGGGCCCACTCCGGAAGATCCCAGGTCCCCGGCTGGGCGTCTGCTCTCGCCCTTGATCCTGGCTGGCTGGAAGACACCATTGGGAGTGCCCATCTCTCTCTCTCTCTCTCTCTCATGAAGTAAATACATTTTTAAACCATCTGATTCTCAGGCCAGCAGATGGCATGGAGGTTAAGTTGGCTGGATCCCACATGGCCAACTGCACTGTTCGAGTCCTGTACTCAAGGGGTGAATGGAGAAGGGATTGCAGCAGAGCCATCCTCCCTAGGGGGTTATTTCTCACTTTCTCGACAAGCACATGCATTCTATAACAAAAACTTTATTAAAAACAAAAACAAAACTGATTCTCGGGCCAGCAGGTGGTGTGGTGGTTAAGGTGCTGGACACTCCCACATGGCCTACCACGGTTCGAGTCCCGGACCTGGTGACTTGCTTTCTCACTTTACCTCTCTGTCTGTCTCTGGTCAAATTTAAGTAAATGAAGAAATTAAAATAATTCTTTAAAAAAAAAATCCTGATTCTCCTTGAAGATTACAAATTGTTATATTGGTTAAGACCATCCAGTTTTGAGTAGGCTATTTTATCCAAAGGCCACGGTTTGATTTTGCATTAGTTCAGAGCATTTCCGAGGCCACGGGTCTTTTGCTGTTTTTCACAATCTAGCAAGACCTGTTCCAGCAGAGTGGCAGTGCAAACAGCTTTCCTCTTTTGAGGATTTTGAGTAAATGCTGTTGTGCCCTTCCAGCTGCGGGCTTCCTTCCAACAGGTTTCCTGGCGTAAACAGACCTCTGTACTCGGTTGCCGGGGGCCTCCTAACGCTCAGCTCTGCGCTCAGCTCTGCCCTCAGCTCTGCGCCTGGATGCAGGCCCGCCCCTGCTGCTCAGCGTGGGAGGTGAGACGTGTCTGTTACTTGGGGCTCACTCTGCCACAGGCAGGGACTACCAGCACCAGGGAGGAAAAGCAGGGCTGGCACTGTTCCTGTGCAGTTCATTGATGAATATGCCATCAGCTGAGAACTCCAGTGACGCTTTTACAAATAAAAGTGTTCTTCAGTAACTGAAGCCAAGGTTGGTTTAGTCTGGGCCCGAGCTGGGGTCTGCCGCCCACACACACAAGCACCGCGAGCTTTCTGCGACTGCTTCACGGGGATTGTTGACCCCTGAGGGGCTGGAAGAGCAGTGGACGATCATTTTGTTAATCCTGAAAGTAGTTCTCTGGGCCAGCTAGTGGCATGGGCCTCACATGGCATAATGCATGGTTCGAGTCCCTGCCCTGGCATCTTGAGAAACACGCCAGGGGTGTGTGCTTGCATGCCCCAAATCCCAGTCGCGGGATGGAGAATCCATCTCACTTCTCTCCAGCAAGCCTGTGCGCACACACACACATAGTAGCTTTCTGCGTAGTGGCAGGAGAGTGGTGAGTTTGAAGCCATCCTGGGCACCGTAGCAAACCCTGTCAACTGGTCCATAGCCTGCTTGTTAAGGGTGCTGGGTCCCAGTTGGCTGCCCACAGTTTGAGTTCCAGCCCTGGTGGCCTGAAGGACCCAGCTGGAGTGTGTATGTGCCTGCCCCAGATCCCGGCAGGATGGGGAAGTGGAGGGACTGCGGCATGGCCACGCCCCACTGCATGACCACGCCCCATTGCATGACCACGCCCCACTGCGGTCTGTTCTCCCTCTGCCTCTCCGGTAAGCCCACGTGCCCTCTGGCTAATCGAAGAAGCAGTAACGTGGACGTGGTACTTGAGATACTAGGGTGTTTAAAGAAGAGCCGATTTTAAAATGTAGGAGCGGCAGAATTAGATCACCACTTTGTAGCCCTACCAAAGAAATTCACGCACACGGATCCCCAGGGATGCTAGACTCATCCGATGAAAGGTGAAAGCAGTGTTTCCCTGGTCCTGAGTACTGCCCTGCACGGTGGAGACTGACCCTTAGCAGGAAGGGGTGCTCGCCGTCCTGCTTGGACGGTCACCCTGAGCAGCACTCAGGCCCTGTGACCGCGCGCCTCGCGCCTCGGGTGTTAAGCAATATCAATTATGCAACATCACCTGTGAGGCCCTCCTGCTGGAATTGTTTAACCTGAGTCTAATGAAGTCTTCTGTTTTCGATTCCAGGGCACAGGAGGAGCAGAGGATTAAGAACAAGTTAAATAACACTGTGAGAGATCAATTGGACTAATCTAGAATGTGGCACTCTCAGCAGATTTATTGAGCACTTATTGAGATTGGGTCTCTTCAAAAAGCCAGTCACGAAAGAAAAAAGAAATATAGAAAAACTGGTATAAAATAAAAAGACCAGTCATTCCAAAAAATGATAGAAAACTTTGGGGAACACAGAGCAGTATATTTGTGGCGGCGAGGGTCTTGTTGATTTCTTAGATTTCATATTTTATGACGGTAATGCAGGGGAGTGCTTTATTAGGAGATGTCTGCAGTTTACTTTCAAAAAATGTATTTGAGGGACCAGCAGTTGGCGTAATGGCTATGTCGCTGGACTCCCACATAGTCAACTGCGGTTCGAGGCCCGGACCCAGTGGCTTAAACTCACACCGGGCGCCTGTGCATGCGTGCCCAAGATCCCGAGAGGAGAATGGAGGAGAAGGGATTGCGGCGTGGCCATCCCTCTGGGGGGTGATTTCTCGCTTTCTGTCTGTCTGTCTTTCTCTCTCTGGTGAGTGCATGTGCCCTATAGCAAAAATCTCTCTTTAAAAAAGGATGTAATTTTTCTTTCTTTTTTGTTTTTGACATGGCGTCTCTGTAATGGTCTGCCTCTTCAGCCTCCCGAGTAGCTGGGAACAAAGGCGCGTGCCACCCCCCTCGGCCTGTGAGGCAGCTCTCAGGGCAGCTCTGTGGCTCAGCCGTATTGTGCTGCTCAGGAGGAGCCTGCGCCCCCAGGGTGACCGATGAAGCCCAGGCCCAGTCAGCCTGAAGCACGCCCAGTGTGTGTGCGTGCCCGGGATCTGCTGGCCCGGAGGACTAGAGGGGCCAGGCTGTGACTAGGCCCCGTGGAGGGCGCCCTTCTCTCTGTCCTCACTCCCCAGTGTGCAGGCGCGTGCTCTGCCTGAATGAAGGAGAGTAAGAAGACACGGTTTGGCTGCGAGGCCCAGACGAGCCAGCCTTGAGCTCAGGACCCTTCCTCCTCAGCCTTCCTGAGACACTGGGATGGTAGACACACGCCACCACGAGAAATGACACTTTGAAAATGGGCTATTGGGGGAGTGGCAGGTGACATGGTAGTTAAGGGCGCTGGATTCCCACATGGCCGACCATTGTTCGAGTCCCGGACCTGGTAGCTTGCTTTCTCACTTTTCCTCTCTCTCTCTCTCACTCTGCCCCTCTCTGGTCAATTTAAATTAATAAATTGAAATAAATAAAGTTAAATAAAATCATTCTTTTAAAAAAACAAGCTATTAGGTCCAGAAAGACAGCACCCTGCTCACTCTTCCCTCTTGGACCAGGATGGCAGTCGGCCTTCTGCGGTAGAGCCAGTGGCACCATTTTTTCTGTCCTTGGAGACACCAGAACCCCTGCTCAAGCACGGGAAATAGGAGTGTGCATTAAAACACATTCGAGTTAGCAGGTGCGGCCATTAGGGAGCTGGATCCCACAGGGCCGACTCCAGTCTGTGTTTCCAGCAGCTGGGGGCGTGGGTGGGGGTGGAGGCGTGGGTGTGCGTGTGCAGGCTCAAGCTCCCACAGGAGGGAGGAATGGGAGAGAAGGATTGCTGCGGGACCATGCCCCCTCAAAAGGCTCTCTCTCTCCAGTGAGCACCTACACTCTCTCCCCTGATGATAGAAAAAAATTAATTAAAAATAAATAAATAAATGTGAGCTTAAAGTCGAACAGCTTTATTCTTTGTCAGTAAAGATTACAGAAACGGGACAAGTGACAAGACAATACTTTAGAATATGAAACTAGTTAGAAAAAATTCTGGGGACCAGCAGTTGGCGTAATGGCTATGTCGCTGGACTCCCATGTAGCCGACTGTGGTTTGAGTCCCGGACCCGGTGGGTTAAAACTCACGCCGGGTGCGTGTGTGTGCGTGCCCAAGATCCCAAGAGGATAACGGAGGAGAAGGGATTGCGGCATGGCCATCACCCCTGGGGGTGACTTCTTGCTTTCTGTCTCTGTCTCTGTGTTTCTGGTGAGCGCACGAGCCCTATAGCAAAGACCTCTCAAAAAAAAAAAAAAAAAAAAAAAAAAAACCGAGGTAATAATGGCTGTTTACCATTGTCCTGAGATCCTCTTGTTTCCACGCTGCCACCCTCTCTCAGATAAGAACAAGGAAAACACTGTGGGTTGAAGTTTCGAGGTCGTTTGTATGAGCAGTACAAGCTGCAGAAAGCGCACTGTTTGGAGAGCTCAGTTTTAACCATGGCAATGGTCGCCCTATGATCACTCGTACTGTCGAGAGCTTCCAAACGCACGTGCGCTAAGTTTAAACATCAGGAGTATTTGCTGAGCAGCCGGTCCGTTTGCCCGTGTTGACTCTCATCGCCTGATTCCACTCACACCCCGCGGAAGCTCAGAGACTCCTGAAGTGGCACTAACGGTCTCTTCTCGGCCTTTGCGTTCATCATTGAGGGTCCCCGGGGCCTGGTGTTCGACCAAAGCATCTGAATGCCTTTCCTGAAAATGTCACCTCTCTAAAAAAGGCTCACCCTGCTTTCTTAGTGGCGCTTAGTAAGCATCTTCCTCCCTGGAGGCACGCCGTCAAAGAAGAGGAATTAAAATGAGTTAAGTCTAATGACAATTTTTTTTTTTCCTTTTCGTGTGTAAGGGACCTTGCCTAAACTCACAAGAAGGGAAAGTAAAGGATGAAAGCTTCGTAGCAGCTTCTGGTCCTAACTTGCCCCTTTGTCTTTTAATAAAAAAATAAATCCGGGGACATAAGAAGGGGCCGTTGTGCTGCGGTCGGGTTCTCAAGCCCTCGGAGTTACTATTTGTGTTCACGACTGGAGCCATGAAAACGTGTCTTTTTGCCCCAAACACAGGCGGCTTCAGTCAAGCCACCCCAGACTTCCTCGCCAGCGACCCCAGCAGCGACCTTGGCTTACCCTGGGAGGGGTTCTGCCTGCGTAGTCCTCCTGGTATATTTCATGTGAATTTCCGCTCGCTGGCAGTGAATTGGGACCACTCACTTCATTAAGGAACACTTTGTGATTAATCGACTTTCAGTCTTCTGACTCCATTATTATCCTATCGCTCTGCCTTACCGCAGCCTCTGTGGAACCGCGGACACCTCACCTCACAGAGCAACGAGACGGATACTTACCAAGGCCAAAACGGGCCTCCATTTAAAATCAAGACTTTCTGGGCCACTCCGCAGCCTCATGGTGAAGGGAGCCGGATCCCACTCGACTGATCACGGTGCAGGTCTCGGCCCCGTCGCTCAAAAGCTTGAAAAACATCCCAAGCACAGACAAGAGCATGCCCCACATCCCCACAGGATGGAGAAATGCAGATGGGGTTGTGGAGTGCATCCCCCATGGGAGGTGCTTCCTCCCTCTCTCTCTCTCTCCCTCTCCCTCTCCCTCTCTCCTTCTCTCTCTCGCAAGCACGTGCACCTTCTGGCAGTTAAAAATAAAATCAGGGCTGGCAGGTGGTGTGGCGGTTGGCCCTGGACTCCTACATGGCTGACCGCGGTTCAAACCCTGGACCTGGCAGCCTGCATTCTCACTTTCTCTCTGGTCAGATTTTAAAACTAATAAATGAAGTTAAAATAATTCTTTTTTTAAAATTTGTTTATTTTTTATTTTATTTATTATTATTATTTTAAATTTGACTAGAGAGAGAGAAAGGGAAAGTGAGAAAGCAAGCCACGAGATCTGGGACTAGAACCATGGTCAACCATGTGGGAGTCCAACAGCTCAACCACCACACCACCTGCTGGCTCCAAGTTAAAATTATTTATTTATTTATTTATTTATTTATTTATTTATTTATTTATTTTCAGAGAGGTTTTTAGGCAGAGAGAGACAGAGAGACAGAGACAGAAAGTGAGAAATCACCCCCCCGGGGGGCTGGCCACGCCGCAATCCCTTCTCCTCCATTCTCCTCTCGGGATCCTGGGCACATACACACA
>NW_006159766.1:882644-891893 GCF_000334495.1 Tupaia belangeri chinensis
CCTGTCCCGCGGGGCTGGCCTGTGTCAGCGCCCTAACCACCGCACCACCTGCGGCCGCAGTGCCGCTACTTCTTTTAAAAAAAATAATCTTTTTTAAAATTTAACTTTATTATTATTATTATTTTTAAAATTTGACCAGAAAATGGAGGAAGAGAAATAGAGGAAGTAAAAGGCGTGCCGTGGCCATCGCACCTCTGGCCTGCTCCCCACACGCTCCGTCCACCTGCAGCAGGAGCCCAGCGGGAAGCGGGAACGGCCTTCTGCTCATGCAACGCCCCCCGACCCCCACCCGGGGCCTCCCCATAAAAGGCACTCCCTGATTGTCACTGCTGGGGCCTCTCAAAGGAAAACAGAATCTGGATGCTGGGGCCAGCAGGTGGTGTGGTAGTTAAGGTGTTGAACTCTCACATGGTCAACCTCAGTTTGAGTCCTGGACCTGGCAGCTTGCTTTCTCACGCTCACTCTCTGGTCAAATTGAAGAATAACTATAATATATATATATATATGTGTGTGTGTGTGTGTGTGTGTGTGTATAATATATATTAAAATCTGGGTGGTAAGAAATTTGCAAGGGAGTCAGAGTCTCCACGCCTGCTGTCTCCCTCTGCCTGTCCCTGCTCCGGCCTCTCAGTCAGCCCTCTGATTCCTTTCTGATGCCTTGACCTGCCTGCCACACAGGGCAAAGAGCTTTGGACCGTCAAGTAACTTCCGTAGACTCTGAACCGTGAGCACAGCAATCACAGGGCCCCCTTTGTACGGGTGCCGTGCAGAGCCGTGGGGGCGGAGTGGGGCTCATTTCTTCTCTGTCCCCTCCCAGGACAAGGTTTACAGGGCTCAGCAGGCGCCCTTGGGACTTAGTCTCAGGAGAGAAAGCATACACACTAGAAGATCTGCTGGGACCTTTGTAACGGGGCACCCAGCGGGGGATGGAGACGTGACCTAGTACAGGGGTCTTTAGAAAGTTCATGGAAAATGCATGTTATGAAAAAAAGTGCATGGTTTTCAGAACTTTTTGCACCAAAATAAATTTGTACTTTTGTACTTTAATTTTATTTTTTTCACAGATTTTTTTCTTACTTTATTATTTTTTTTTTTTTGGAGAGATTTTCACTGTAGGGCGCGTGCGCTTGCCAGACAGACAGAGAGAGACATAGAGACAGAAAGCGAGAAATCACCCCCCAGGGGGGATGGTCACACCGCAATCCCTTCTCCTCCATTCTCCTCTCGGGATCTTGGGCACGCACGCACACGTGCCCGGCGTGAGTTTTAAGCCACCGGGTCCGGGACACGAACCATGGTCGACTACGTGGGAGTCCAGCGACATAGCCATTACGCTAACTGCTGGTTCCCTTACTTTTTGTGAGAGATATTTGGTATAGGGCATGCGCACTCACTGGAGAGACAGAAACAGAGACAGCAAGGGAGAAATCACACACCCACCCTGGGGTGGCCACACCGCAATTCCTTCCCCTTCATTCTCTTTTTGGGATTTTGGGCAAACATGCACATGCACCCAGCATGTTTCAAGCTGCCGGGTCCGAGACTTGAACCACGGTTGGCTACATGGGAGTTCAGGGCCTTAACCACCATGCTGGCCCCTCCAGAGACCTTCTGAAGCCTCTTTGTGTTTCCTCTGCTTTCCCTTGTCCATCGTCCCTTCAACATCGATGTGCCACTGTGACTTCTAATTTGGATACATTGGGATCCTCGAGAGGATTTGTAATTCTCCTGGGGAGGGAAACTGTCTGTGTGTGTGTGTGTGTGTGTGTGTGTGTGTGTGTGTGTGCACACGTGTAAATGCATTTTGTGTTGTAAGTTAAATATTCTGAGTTTAACTGTGCCCTTGCCCTGCCTAGCACTCCCCTCCCCACCCCTGTAAAGCAGACAGTGCCCGGCAATCACGCTCTTGGGAGCAGGGCACCATTCAAGCCCCAATTTTTAGAAATTTGTTTCCCTGCCTCGTCAGCAGCTGGCAGGGCGGTGGGAAGCTTAGGGTATTACGTCGAAAACAAGCACGATCTCAAGGAGAACGAAATGTAAAGTTATTTGCTCCTTCCTGTGCCTTAGTCTGACACATCACCCATCGAACACACCGTCCGGGGCCGGCCTGGCGTGGCGGTTAAGGCAGCGGGATCCCACCTGACCGACTGCAGTTCAGGTGCCGGACCCCGCAGCCTGAAAAATACACTGGGGACACACACGCGTGGGCACACACCCAAACCCACAAAAGGAGCTAGAGAGAGGGAGAGGGAGAGGGAGGGCATTGTGACCAACCCCCACGGACACTTTCTCACTTGCCCTCGCTTTCTCCAGTGAGCGCCTGTGCCCCTCTAGAAGTTAAAAAGAAGAAAGAATACCTTATAGATAGATTTTACTCTATTTTATCATCTCATATACAATGAATACCTAATACACCAAAGCTGACACTGTACACAAAAACACTAGATAAAAGGGTTTATTCAGACAAGCGAAAGAAAGTTTCTACATCTACTTTAGAACAGGAATGGCTGGGACTAGCAGGTGACATAAGCTTGAGGCACTGGATCCCACGTGGCCTGTGTGATGCGGGTCCCCATCCCGGTGGCTTGAAAACCATGTCGGGCCTTGCGCATGCGTGCCCAAGATCCCGAGCAGAGAATGGAGAAGGGACGGCAGCGTGGCCATCCCCCCGGGGGTGCTTTCTCACTTTCTCTGTCTCTTTGTGTTGAGTACATGCACTACAGTAAGCTAATTAACTAAATTAAAGTAGGAATGGGTGAATGTTTCAATCCCAAGCCCCTTAAGTTACATGGAATGTAGGAGCCTCTTTCTGCAGGAGGGGCGGCCAGTTAGGAGTCAGGGTGTAGAGGAGAAGTCCTGGGTGCAACCCCAGCGTGCTCTGGCCAGGCCACAAAAGGACAGAAGTGTCTAATTGTGGTGCCGAGTATTTCAATGGGATCTTTGTGTCCGTGGCCAGTCAAAACTTCAACTGTATTTCTAACAAAAAGTTGGACCCCTTTCCTCCAAACATGGTACATTTTAATTTCTCTAAACCTTGAGAAATATCCAAAAGTCTGATTGTTCTGGACTGGTTCGTTATTTGCTGTCACACACAAAGTATTTTCCTTTTTTTTTTTTTTTTTTTTAAACTTTTTGACATAGGATGCGTGAGCTCACCAGAGAGAGACAGAGAGACAGTGAGAAGGAAAGCGAGATTACGCCCCAGGGGGATGGCCACACTGCAATCCCTTCTCCTCCATTCTCCCCCTAGGACTTTGGGCACGCGTGCATGCATGCCTGGCGTGGTTTTCAAGCTGCCAGGTCCAGAGCTTGAACCACAGTTGGTCATGTGGGAGTCCAGAGCCTTAACCACCACACCATGACCTGCTGGCCCAGGATTTTCCTTCTTACTGAGAAGAGAAGCCTAGAGCCAGCGGTGGCATGGTGGTTAAGGCGCTGGATCCCACGTGGCCCTAAGTGTGTGAATTGAGTCGTGGATCCAAGGGCTTGAAAATCATGCCGGGCACGTGTGTGTTCCTGAAATCCCAAGAGGAGAATGGAGAAGGGATTGTGGCATAGCTGCCCCCTGCCCCGGGGGTGCTTCCTCACTCCCTCCACCCCTACCCCAGTCCCATTCAAGCCCTCTGGCAAAGGAAAGGAACAGAAGCCTAGTGAGAGAATTGTGGGTACCTGTCCACTGAGCTAAGTACACACTCCATCTCCAGGGGCAATGGCAGCCGGACGAGCCTCGCAAATCACTAAGTTGCCCACCACCCACCTGTAAGTACCCTAGAAAGTTTAGCGTGGGATGTGCACACAGTATTTCCCCAGGGAAGCACACACACACACACACACACACACACACACACACAGTGGTCGATTCATTGGTTTGTTCGGGAACGGTGTGTTACGGTTTCAAATGACTGTTGACTCTTCTAAGAAGTTAGAATTGAAAACAATGAAAACCAGGAGCCAAAGACATGGCCACCTGACATACTTTCTAACTTCTATTCTTTGAATTCAAACACTTGGTTTTGATCACGGGTCATGGAAAAAACGGGGAAGGCTTCCTTCCATACTTCACGGCTACTCTTCTCCTTGAGGTTTGACTCTTCTAGCAGCCAGACCCTTCACGTAGAACTAAGAGCAACAAGACATTTTGGATGAAGAGAACTCAGTCTGTGTCTCCTTCATCGCCTTTCCATTCTGCAGTTTCACACACGGGCGTGCGCGCGCGCACACACACACACACCCGGTCAGAGAGAGAGAACGGACGATTTGCTCCAAGGAAGTGTAGACAGGCAGGGAGGAGGGCCACGGGTATCTTATTACCCCATTCCTGTGGGTCGGGTAGGGATGTCTTTAATCTCCCCTACACGTCATGCATCATTATTGACAAAATACCTGTGTTTACTTCTGGAAGGGAAGTGCCATTGGTGGATCTCAACAGGACATGGGGAAGCATCTTCTACAATGGTTCAGGCTTTCAGAAATCACTCCTTAGCATCCAGAAAGAAAAGCTTTCTTCTTAATGATGAGAGCTTCCTTCTTAATAATGAGAGCTTCTTAATGATGGTAGTTTTACTATACTTAAAGGCAATTTACTGTTTAAATGTCTCGTCTTCGGGCCAGCCAGTGGTGTGATGGTGAAGGAGGCTGGCTCCCACATGGCCCTCTGTGTGGCGTGAGTTCCAGACCTGGCGGCTACAGGGACATGTAGGCACATGTGCATGTGCACAAGGGAGAGTGGGGGAGAAGGGATTGCGTGCGAGCATCTCCCTTGGGGAATGTTTTTTCTCTCTCCATCTCTCGCCAGAGAGCACATGTGCCCTATAGCAAACATGTTTTAGAGTTTGTTTTGTTTTGTTTGTTTGTTTTTAGATTTTTGCTATAGGGTGCATGCACTTGCTAGAGAGACAGAGAGACAGAAAGCAAGAAATCACTCCCCAGGGAGGATGGCCACAGTGTAATCCCTTCTCCTCCAGTCTCTTCTCGGGATGTTGGGCACGCACGCACACAGCGCCCAGCATGAGTTTCAAGCTGCCAGGTTTGGGACTTGAACCATGGTCGACCAAGTGGGAATTCAGCACCTTAACTACATGACACCTGCTGCCCACCCATTGCAAATGAACAAAAAGAAAAAGACAAACATTCTTACCTTGCAAAAACAAAGTATTATTTTGTTAGTTCAAAAGTTGTGTGCAAAATGATCATAATTAGACTTTTTGTATTTTGCCAATAGGTTCTTTGGATGCAGATTTTTATTGACAGGGATAGTAACACTTCTGCAGATTTTATTTCCACTTGCCACCTTTTGAAGGAAACAATGTCTAGCGGTTTCTGTTAGCGCGGCCTTACGAGGAGAGGGCTGGTGAGTCTTTGCGTTTGTGGGGCTGTTTATAGAGTTGGCAGAATCTGTCTCTGCACTTTGCAATTTTAAGAGGCAAAGACACAGCCTATAATCTAAATACCGAACAACTGATCTCACCAGATATATATTTTAAGAAGGACAAAAATAAAGTAAGCCTCTGTATCATGAGAGGAGGAGGGAGGGAAGAGGTGGGGAGTGAGAGAGAAAGAGAGAGACATATTTAAAATCAGTTCAAAAGGCCAGCAGGTGGTATGGTGGTGGAAGTGCTGGCCTCCACATGGCTGACTCTGTGGTTCAAGTCCTAGGCCCAGTGACTTGAAATTCACACCGGGCACATGTGCATATGTACCCAAAGTCCTGAGAGGAGGGGAGAGAAGGGACTGCAGCATAGCCATCTCCCCTGGGGGATGCTTTCTCACTTTCCCTCTCTGTCTCTCTCTTGCAATCACACTCACCCTGTGGCCAATAAAGAAAGAAAGAAAGAAAATAAAAATGATTTGGATCCCTTAATCCTGTGCAGAGGAACTGGTTCCGCTGTACCCAGTGTGCTTTCCTTAGAGGGCCCATGCTTTATGCTTTGAGCAAGTAAGTCTATTTTAGAACTGTAAGGGAGTCTTTAGAATGGATCAAGAGATTGATTGCTTTGGGGTTGAAGGTTTTGTTTCGTGTTGTAGTTTCTAAGGATGGATTCAAATACAAAATACTAGATGCAGGGGAAACTGACAGCCTCTTAGAGCTGAGGAGATGGAAGGAAGAAGAAAGAGAACCAGAAGAAAGAAATGGAATATTCCAGAAAGGACAGCCGGGAGACAGGGCAGAGCAGACTAAGCAGAGTCAGGAAAGCAGAGTTCTGAGGGGCCGGGTGCAGGCACCTGACCAGGCTGGAGGCCCTGCTGCACCCGTTGCCAACGCACGAGTGAGAGGCTGGGCTCCTTGGACAGGCTCGCTGGAAAGCCCAGCGCTGGACTCTGGCCGGGAGGTGGCTCACTGCTCAGAGCCCCGCGGTGGCTACAGCAGCCACCCCCTGGCCACCGAGTCCAGTGCTGGGTGGACTTAGGCACTTGGCTTCAGGAGTCTTTCCAGCCTTCCTGGGGACACAGAGGAGCAGATGGTCCTCCCTCGTAAGGGAGCCGGGGCATGGCTACCAGTCAGGGCATCAGCAGGTGCATGATCGCCTTCTGGCGGCTGCCCTGTCAACCCCGAGAGCCGTGCTTTCCCTGAGCCCTCTCTGACTGCATACCGCTACAACACACGGCATGACAGGGCTGGCCCCACAGCCCAGGGGTTCAGGGAGCAGGATCCCACATGGCCAACTGCAGTTCAAATCCCAGCCCCAGCAGCTTGAAAACCATGCTGGGCATGTGCGTGCCCCAAATCCCAGCGAGAGGGCCAGCAGGTGGTGTGGTGGTTAAGGGCACTGGACTCCCACATGGCTGAAGGTGGTTCGAGTCCTGGACCTGTCAGCTTTCTCTCTCTCTCTCTGTCCCTCTCTGGTCAAATTTAAATAACTAACTAACTAAATAAATGTTAAATAAAATAATTTTTCAAATCCCAGCAGGATGGAGAAATGGATGAGAAGGGCTTGTGGTGTGACCACGCCCCACTGGGGCACGTCCTCCCTCTCCCTCTCTCTGTGGCAAGCACACATGCCCTGTGGCAACTGAAAAAGAATCGATGTGGCACATTCCGGGCAGCGTGCCATACTGCTGGAGGGACATGGCTGTGCAGCTGTGGGAGAGGGAGGCAGGGGCTGCCAGATCATCCCACTGAAGAGTACCTGGGAACCTTGGTGCGAGGTCTTTATAAAGCTCACGGAAACGTGTTTGTGGGGGTCAGATGATGGTGCAGTGATGAACACACGACTCTCCTACATGGACCCACACGGGAAGGTCCCAGGTCCATACGCAGAGACCCCCCCAGTACTCTGGATGGACATGCGTGTGCCTACGAACTGGGGCCGGCTGAGCCTGGGGCTGGATTGTGGCCACAAGACTCTGCTGGAAGAAATAAATAAATAAACTTTTAAAAAGGGGGAAACATGGGGCCAGCAGGTGGCATGTGGTTAAGGTGCTGGAGATTCCATACAATTGATCACAGTTTCAATTTCGAACTGCAGCTGGAAAATTATGCTGGGTACACGTGGGTGTGTGTCCAAGATCCCAGGAAGAGAGTGGGGAAGGGATTGTGGCATGGCCACCCCCGGGGGATCGCTCACTTTCACTCTCTTCCTGCCTCTCACCAGCCTGCGGATCTGCTCCATGACAAAAACCTGACAAAGGGGGGGATGGAATATATATTGTGAAAAAATATACATGGATTTCAAACATTCTTACACCCAAATAAACCCTTACTTTAATTCTGTTTTTCCGTGAATTAAAAAAAAAAAATTGCTAGAGGGCATGCATGCTCACTGGAAAGAGAGGGAGAGAGAAAGCATCTCTCCCTCATTTCAACCCTCTGTCAGGATTTTGGGCACACACGCACATGTGCCTGATATATTTTTCTTTTTCTTTTTTTTGAGAGGTTTTTGCTATAGGGCGCATGCGCTCGCCAGACAGACAGAGAGAGAGAGACAGAAAGCAGGAAATTACCCCTCCCCTGGGATGGCCATGCTGCAATCCCTTCTCCTCCATTCTCCTTCCAGGATCTTGGGCACGCATGCACACACACGCACCTGGCGTGAGATTTAAACCACCGGGTCCGGAACTCGAACCACCGTTGACTACATGGGAGTCCAGGGACATAGCCATTACGCTAACTGCTGGTCCCTTTTCCTTTTTTTTTTTTAAAGGATAATTTTTATTTAACTTTATTTATTTATTTAAATTTGACCAGAGAGGGACAGAGTGAGAGATAAAGAGAGAGAGAGGGAAAGTGAGAAAGCAAGCTGCTAGGTCCGGGACTTGAACCACGGTCAGCCATGTGGGAGTCCAGCATCCTTAACCACCTGCTGGGACCTATGTGCCTGACATATTTCCAAGCTGCTGGGTCTAGGCAGCTGGCCATGTGGGACCCAGCTGCCTTCACCACTACGCTACCTGCTGGCCTTGAATTAAATTTTTGTTTTTTTTTGCTGGAGGGCATGTGCATGCTCCTACGAGAAGGGAGAGGAGGAAGGGATGAGAGCGAGCGAGACGGAGACTGCGAACGCCCGGCAGGGCCTGGTCACACCGCGATCCTTCTCCCTCTAGCTGTCCATCCCCGTACGATCCTGAGACGCGCATGACACCGTCCTTCCACCAGGGCCAGGATTTGAACCCTAGTCAGCCACGTGGGACCCGCTTCCTCTGCATAAGGCCTAACTTCTGCTGCATTCTGGTCGGGCCCTCCAGGAACTTGGTGAAGTCCTTTCACAGAAGGTTTTGAATAGGCTAGTAACGCGGTGAAATCAGACTTCTCCAGACAGTGACCGGCTGCAGAGCTGTGGGCGGAGGTGTGGGTGCAAGCAGTAGGGAGCTCTCTAAGCCAGACGTGACGGGGGGCTTCCTGGGGTTACTGTGAGCATCGGCTCTGGGGCCTTTCACATGGCCAACAGCAGCTCAACGCTGGGTCCCCTTCCCTAACCGGGGCTAGCGTGATGGCAGTGATAATTACTTGGGACAGAGCAGCATATCTTGCAAATACTTAAACATAAAGAATTTAAGACAGGGAACCAGCAGTTAGCATAATGGCTATGTCGCTGGACTCCCACGTAGTCGACCGTGGTTCGTGTCTCGGACCCAGTGGCTTAAATCTCACGTCGGGTGCGTGTGCGTGCGTGCCCAAGATCCCGAGAGGAGAATAGAGGAGAAGGGATTGCGGCGTGACCATCCCCCCTGGGGGGTGATTTCTCACTTTCTGTCTCTCTGTCTCTGTCTGTCTGGCGAGCGCATGCGCCCTATAGTGAAAACGTCTCCAAA
>NW_006159766.1:893724-897603 GCF_000334495.1 Tupaia belangeri chinensis
GGGGGCTGGATTGTGGCCACAAGACTCTGCTGGAAGAAATAAATAAATAAACTTTTAAAAAGGGGGAAACATGGGGCCAGCAGGTGGCATGTGGTTAAGGTGCTGGAGATTCCATACAATTGATCACAGTTTCAATTTCGAACTGCAGCTGGAAAATTATGCTGGGTACACGTGGGTGTGTGTCCAAGATCCCAGGAAGAGAGTGGGGAAGGGATTGTGGCATGGCCACCCCCGGGGGATCGCTCACTTTCACTCTCTTCCTGCCTCTCACCAGCCTGCGGATCTGCTCCATGACAAAAACCTGACAAAGGGGGGGATGGAATATATATTGTGAAAAAATATACATGGATTTCAAACATTCTTACACCCAAATAAACCCTTACTTTAATTCTGTTTTTCCGTGAATTAAAAAAAAAAAATTGCTAGAGGGCATGCATGCTCACTGGAAAGAGAGGGAGAGAGAAAGCATCTCTCCCTCATTTCAACCCTCTGTCAGGATTTTGGGCACACACGCACATGTGCCTGATATATTTTTCTTTTTCTTTTTTTTGAGAGGTTTTTGCTATAGGGCGCATGCGCTCGCCAGACAGACAGAGAGAGAGAGACAGAAAGCAGGAAATTACCCCTCAGGGGGGATGGCCATGCTGCAATCCCTTCTCCTCCATTCTCCTTCCAGGATCTTGGGCACGCATGCACACACACGCACCTGGCGTGAGATTTAAACCACCGGGTCCGGAACTCGACCCACCGTTCCGGAACTCGAACCACCGTTGACTACATGGGAGTCCAGCGACATAGCCATTACGCTAACTGCTGGTCCCTTTTCCTTTTTTTTTTTTAAAGGATAATTTTTATTTAACTTTATTTATTTATTTAAATTTGACCAGAGAGGGACAGAGTGAGAGATAAAGAGAGAGAGAGGGAAAGTGAGAAAGCAAGCTGCTAGGTCCGGGACTTGAACCACGGTCAGCCATGTGGGAGTCCAGCATCCTTAACCACCTGCTGGGACCTATGTGCCTGACATATTTCCAAGCTGCTGGGTCTAGGCAGCTGGCCATGTGGGACCCAGCTGCCTTCACCACTACGCTACCTGCTGGCCTTGAATTAAATTTTTGTTTTTTTTTGCTGGAGGGCATGTGCATGCTCCTACGAGAAGGGAGAGGAGGAAGGGATGAGAGCGAGCGAGACGGAGACTGCGAACGCCCGGCAGGGCCTGGTCACACCGCGATCCTTCTCCCTCTAGCTGTCCATCCCCGTACGATCCTGAGACGCGCATGACACCGTCCTTCCACCAGGGCCAGGATTTGAACCCTAGTCAGCCACGTGGGACCCGCTTCCTCTGCATAAGGCCTAACTTCTGCTGCATTCTGGTCGGGCCCTCCAGGAACTTGGTGAAGTCCTTTCACAGAAGGTTTTGAATAGGCTAGTAACGCGGTGAAATCAGACTTCTCCAGACAGTGACCGGCTGCAGAGCTGTGGGCGGAGGTGTGGGTGCAAGCAGTAGGGAGCTCTCTAAGCCAGACGTGACGGGGGGCTTCCTGGGGTTACTGTGAGCATCGGCTCTGGGGCCTTTCACATGGCCAACAGCAGCTCAACGCTGGGTCCCCTTCCCTAACCGGGGCTAGCGTGATGGCAGTGATAATTACTTGGGACAGAGCAGCATATCTTGCAAATACTTAAACATAAAGAATTTAAGACAGGGAACCAGCAGTTAGCATAATGGCTATGTCGCTGGACTCCCACGTAGTCGACCGTGGTTCGTGTCTCGGACCCACTGGCTTAAATCTCACGTCGGGTGCGTGTGCGTGCGTGCCCAAGATCCCGAGAGGAGAATAGAGGAGAAGGGATTGCGGCGTGACCATCCCCCCTGGGGGGTGATTTCTCACTTTCTGTCTCTCTGTCTCTGTCTGTGCGCGCGGCTGCCCCCCAGAGTGAAAAAGGCCCCAAAAAAAAAAAAATAAAAAAAAAAAAAAAAAGAATTTAAGACAGAAAAAAGAACAAAACAAAACAAAACAAAAACAAAAAAGAAAGGCCAGGATTTCAAATTTAAAACTGGGGCCAGCAGGCGGCATGAAGGTTAAGGCAGTGGATCCCACGTGGCCAGCTCCGCAAACCTGTGGACCCTTTGTGACCCAGACCTGGTGGCTTGAAAAACACGCCAGGTGTGTGTGCATGCATGCCCAAAAACCCAAAAAGAGAAAGGAGGAGAAGGGATTGTAGCGTGGCCATCCCCCATCGGGGGTGATTTCTTACTTTCCCCTCTGTCTCTGTCTCTCTGTGTCCCTCTCCGGTGAGCAAAAATGGCACCCATGGCAAAAATCTTTAAAAATAAAAAGGGTAGCCCTGTGTTCTGGGGGTTGAGTCAGATCCGACATGGCCAACCACACGGGTCTGAATCCGGCCCCAGCTTCTGGAAAACACATCCGGCATGAGTGTCTGCCACAAATCCCACAGGATGGAGAGATGGGGAGAAGGGGTTGCCACGTGGGCACGACCTCGCTTGGGGGCGCTTTCTGCCTCTCTCTGTCTCTCTGCTGAGCACATGTGCCCTCTGAGAAATATTGACGAAAAATAAGCTGAGTTTTAGATAAAGCAGGGGGTTTGGGGAATTGGGGGATGGGAAGAGTGCTAGTTTGGAGAAAGATCAGGTGACTTGGGGGTCACTGAATTTGAACCTGAACGTCACAGGAAGACGAGGACTCCGAGTCCTGGACACAAGTGGATTCACCTGGAAGCCCGTTCCCACGTCCCTTCGTCCCTTCGTCCCTTCGTACCCTGGGCCCTGCCAACGGGACCTACCTAGGGCTGTGAGTGTCCTTTCATTGCTTTTCTTTCCCAAGCTCCCTCACAAGGCTTCAGGCCCCACAAAATCTGGCCTGATTCAGGTTGAAGTCAGAAGGCGATACCCATGGGAAAATGGGGGCTCAGGACATGAAGAACCCCCTCATGGCCCTCAACGACAAGAAAGGTCAGCTCAGAGGAGCCGAGGGCAGGCCAGCCCCTTGGCCCAGGGAGATCAAAGCCACCGGGGTGAGATGGGTCACTGGTCGTGACCCCTCAGACAGCACTGACTTTAGCGCCTGCGCGCAGTACCGGGAGGGGGCCATGCTCCTGGGCAGCAGGCGCAGAAGCATAGGGGCGGGACGCCTCACCTGGCACAGGGACCCCTCCTCAGGTCATGCATCCTTTACCTTTGCCCGAGCAGAGAGTACTCCCTCGGGGTTACCGCCAGCCCCTGACCACCGGCTTCCTCTGTTACAGTTGCCCCTCTCGTGATTTCTGAGGTCTTGGTGGCCCCGTGTCTCTGGTGGCGGGGACAGGGGCAGGTGGCTGGGCAGTGCTGGCTTTTCCTTCTCAAAGTGTCTTTCCTACCCGCAGCTGGCTCTGTAGGGAGCTCGGGGTTTCTGCGCTGGGAGGTCAGGGCCCAGGACCGAGGAGGCGGAAGCCCTGAGGCCGCAGCGGCTGCAGGCCGGGTCAGGTCGGTTACGGTGGCCCGGCCAAGGTGGCGGTGACGTCACCCCGCCCGCCTCCACGCCCGGCAGCTGATTTCTGAGCCAGTTTGCCCGGGATCCTTTGACTAGCGCTCCTCGCTGCCTGGAGTCACAAGCCATTTTAGAAAGCAAAAAGAAAAAAAAAAAAAAAGAAAAAAAGAGAGAGAGAGAGAGAGAGAAAAGATGCTTTTTTAACCGATTCGTTCCTCCCGTGAGGAGCATACGAGCCTGGCCCAGAGTCCGGCCATCCCACCAGGCCTGGCACGAACTTTCCCCGTTCTTTTTGTGCCTTAATAAAACGGAGAGGTTCCCGCGACCGTCACCACTGGGACTTAAAACCACACTGCGGAGGTGGCCGTGTCCAGGTCGGCAAGGCCCCGGGAGGCCC
>NW_006159766.1:899285-905903 GCF_000334495.1 Tupaia belangeri chinensis
CCCAGTCCTTCGGGACCAGGCGGCCAGCTCCCAAACGCGCTCGCCCGGAAATACTAGTAGCAGCGCTCGGCCCCTCCGCGGAGCACGTTGTCCGCCCGGATGCAGGAGCCAGCGCCGCCTCCCCTCTCTCCCCTGCATCCATCTCGGCTTGGGGACAGCGAGGGACGCTGGAAACGCTCTCAGCCGCGCAGAAGCCTGCGCCCCGCCGGCTGTGCGGTGAAGGGCGGGCGCGCACCGTCCGGGCTCTCTGGCGGGGCTGGACTGCCCGGGGGCGGCCGGCTTTGGCAGCTCTGCGTGTTTCGGGGGTGGGGGTCCTGAGCGGCTCTGTGCTTCGTAATCAAGGCAGGTTTTGAAAGCGAGGTGATGTTGCAGCAGCCTCTTAAAAGCCAGTGAGTGGAGCGAGAGCAAACTCTCCGTGTTGTGGACAGGCTCTGCCATCCCCGCCCGCCGTCTCCCCAGCAGATGCGGTCTCCACAGCCCACCTGGCTTGCTCCTCCACGGTCCGTCATGACATGGTGTGGGCCGGCGCTTCCCTGACGGGGCCAGGAGTCCAGGCCACCTTGCTGTCACTTGTGATGATTATACCAAGGGGGCCAGTGGGTGGCGGGACAAGGCCCCATGGCCCTCTGTCAGGGAAGCCCTGAGCGCCGACCCTCAGGGCTCCAGGTGCTAGGACTCTCTGGCGTCCACTCTTCAGAGGAGAGCTTGGGGCGTTTCTGTCCCAGGGCAAAGTGTGCCGGCCTTGGTGCAGAGTTTAGGAGGAGCCAGAGGGCCCCTTAGAAGACCTGTCTGAACATCTCATTGGAAGACCCGTTTGTGGACTCACTAAGGGTTAGGTACAGGGTCACAGCATCCTGGTGTTAAAGTCTCACCTTAGTTCCCTGGTGCTAAGCTGAGCCACCCTCCCCACCCGGCCAGCCTTCAGACACAGGCCTGATCCCTGGGCCTGGCCAGATCCCTGGGCCAGGCCAGATCCCTGGGCCAGGCCAGCTGGGGGTTTGGAGAGACTTCCTCAACCTCAGAGCCTGACAGACAGCTGTGCGTTTTACCCTGGGCCGTTGGTGTCAGCCTTAGTGTCCCCCCTCCTGCTGTCGTGGTCCTCAGCCTGCAGGTGAGATGCGGAATACAAGCTGGCTCTGTCTGTCCCCAGAGATTGATGGGACGCGTTTTTCAGACAGAACTGGGGCTAATTCCATGTTCCCTGGGACACCGGCTGACTGGCAGAGACAGGCTTCGGTGTCCTCCAGTGGGACCGTGTGGTCATCTAGTGTACCCCGAGGGTGCATGGACCGTCTCGCTGTGGACAGTGCTGCAGAACGTCCCGTGTTGTCTTTGCATCTCTTGTGACTGGAAAGGGGCCAAAGTCCGTCTGAGCTTCCCTGTCCTACCACCGTGGGAAGCCTGGGTGTAAACCCGACTTATCATTGGTGAACTGGCTCATTAGAAGATGTTGGGGGCCTTGTATGTTACCTTGGAGAAAATGAACCAGATGAGACACCAGGGACAGTGTTGGGCGTTTTCTTTTACCTCTTTAACTTTTTTTTAAAGAGAGATTTTTGCTATAGGGCGTGTGTGCTCACCAGAGTGACAGAGAGAGACAGAGAGAGAGAGAGTTACAAAGTGAGAAATCACTTCCCAGTCCCTTCTCCATTCTCCTCTTGAGATTTTCGGCATGCATGCACACATGCCCTGTGTGAGTTTTAAGATGCCGGGTCAGGGACTTGAACCGCAGTTCACTACACAGGAGTCCAGCAACATAACCATTACACCATCCCCTGGTCGCTCCCTTTAACTTTATAACAGTCATTCTCAGCAGGGAGTAGTGGTTAGAATCAAACTAATCCATAAGGAAGACAGTCACTCATACCTTTGTTTTTGGTCAGGGTTAGCATTTATTTTTAAAGAATTATTTTTTATTTAATTTTATTTATTCATTCATTTAATTTGTCCAGAAAGAGATAGCGAGTGAGAAAGCAAGCCACCAGGTCTGAGACTCGAACCATGTTTGGCCATGTGGGAGCATCCAGCGCCTTAACCACCATGTCACCTGCCGGTCACTTTTTTAAAAGGAATTATTTACATAATTTTGTTCATGTATTTATTTTTTAATTTGATGAGAGAGAGAAAACAAACCACCAGGCCCAGGACTCAAACTGAGGTCAGCCGTGTGGGAATCCGGCACTGTAACCACCACACCACCTTTCAGCCCCGGTCACTTCCTACTTTGACAAGCCGTTATCTGGTATCTCCCCTGGGCAAAGGGCACTGCTCAGAAGGATTTGCACGAGCCGGACTTCCAAGCGTGCGGTCTTTCTCGCTGCCCATGGATCTGCCCGCCCGCCCGCTCTGCGGTTTCACCTGCGCGGACTCCCGCAGCACCGCACCCGTGCTGGCTCTCTGGGTTGGAGACCACGTCAGCTTATCACCATTCCTGAGAGGGGTAACCTGTAAACAAGTCAGCGTCTCTGGGATTGGAGATGAATTGGAGGGTTAGCAAGTCTCCTGCACATGAGATACTCTATGTTGATGTGTTTTAAATATGTAAGGAGAAACGGCCAAAATGACCTGTACAGTCTTGAAAAAAGAGTTCAAATGTAACTATAAACTGTAATTGACGATGAGTCATTTGCTTTAGGGGTGCCAGCTATGAAAACAGGGTAGTTATGCCCCTAATGATAATTATGAAAACTCCCTCTAAAAGCCTGCTGCATTTCAAGTGAACTGGATGCTACTTTGGATAAATGTTTTTAATTTCACTTATTTAAAAAGCACCTAGTGATGATGGCTCCACCACGACACTGTGAATGTGTGTGATGTCACTAACTTGTACACTTAAAAGGGGCTGGCCGGTTGGTGTAATGGCTATGTTGCTGGACTCCCATGTCGTTGACCATGGTTCCAGTCCCGGACCTGGTGGCTTAAACTCACGCCGGGTGTGTGTGCGTACGTGCCCAAGATCCCAAGAGGAGAATGGAGGAGAAGGGATTGCGGCGTGGCCATCTCCCTGGGGGGTGATTTCTCGCTTTGTCTCTCTGTCTCTCTGGTGAGC
This sequence comes from Tupaia belangeri chinensis, assembly GCF_000334495.1. Lineage (NCBI taxonomy): Eukaryota > Metazoa > Chordata > Mammalia > Scandentia > Tupaiidae > Tupaia > Tupaia belangeri. The sequence goes on from NW_006159766.1 coordinate 902,335, forward strand.
ACACCTGTCCTGTGGCAAGAACCTCTCCAAAAAAAGAAAGAAAAAAAGAGGGGGCTGGCAAGTGGCGTGGTGGTTAAGGCGCTGGACCCCTACATGGTTGACCATGGTTTGAGTCCCAGACCTAGTGGCTTGCTTTCTCGCATTATTTCTCTCTCTTTTTGGTCAGATTAAAAAATAACAAGAACAATGAAAGGACACACACAAAAAACACCACCACACGCACGCACAAACATACTCATTTAACAGTTGGAAATGCCATTTTCAGTCCATCTACAGACAATTTTCAGAACTTAAATATTCAAATGTTTCATAAGAATACTTCTTACAGAGCCAGCTGATGGTGTGGTGGTTAAGATGGCCGGATCCCACATGGCTGACTGCATGGTTTGAGTCCTGGACCTGGCAGAATGAAAAACATGTCAGGTGCATGTGCACGCATGCCCACAATCTCAAAAGGAGAATGGAGGCGAAGGGATTCTGGCATGGCCGTCTCCCATAGGGGGTGCTTTCTCTCTTTCTCTGACAAGTTCATGCACCCTATTGCAAATTAAACAAAAAACTCCTTGTAACCTAGAGACAATTCAATATATAATCTCTGAGCCTTGACAAAGGGCAGATCTTACAAGCCACAAATGTCAGTAGCAGAGAATGGAAGAATTATAGGTATGTTCTAGCAGCCAGGGTATCTTGGCGTTTTATCTATAAACCTAATACACGTTTTTTGTTTTTATTTTTTTTAGAGTTTTTTTTTTTGTTATAGGGCACATGTGCTCACCAGAAAGACAGAGAGAGAGAGACAGAGAGAGAGATAGAAAGTGAGAAATCACCCCCCGGGGGGATGGCCACACCACAATCTCTTCTCCTCCATTCTCCTCTCGGGATCTTGGGCACGCACGCACACGCGCCCGGCGTGAGTTTAAGCCACCGGGTCCAGGACTCGAACCACAGTCGGCTACATGGGAGTCCAGCGACACAGCTATTACGCCAACTGCTGGTCCCCCAATACATGTTTTAAGGCAAAGGCAATGCCGAGGACAACGGTACCAGTTTGCATCGCTCTTAGTAACGGCTGCCTTGCGCCATCACTCTGTGGGGACTGTCCGTGTTTCAGCCAGTTTATTCTCACACAACCATCCAGACTGACATACGTTCACACTGCGGACCAGGTTGCTGAAGTGTAGACTAGACTGTCCTCTTCTGCTCGGGGTGCACATCTGTGGAGCAGCAGAGCTGGGTTCTGAGAAAGAGTCTGTTTCTAGACCCTCCCTCGGACCCCCTGGGTGGCCCTGCCCTTTATCTGTGCTTCTGTGTAAAGCATCGGCTGAGGTTGGAACGAGTGACATGACAGCGTTGGCTCCTGTGTCATCCGGTGTCGTGTGCCCACCTTGTGTTTGTAAGCGTGGGCTTTGACAGTGAGGCAGTCAGAGGAAATTGCACCCGAAGTCCGGTGGGAAAAGCCCTAACGTGTGGCCTTTTGTGATCTGGAAGCAGCAGCTCCTTCACTCCCCCGGTCCGGGTGGCCCCTCAGTAGCCTGAACAGGGTCCCTCCCTGTTTCCCTGTCCTTGTGTCTCAATACACTATTATTATTATTGTTATTATTATTATTAACTTTGCTATAGGGTGTGTGCATTCACTGGAGAGGAACAGAGAGAGAGGGAAAGCACGCCACAGCGGGGAGGGCCATGCCACCGTCCCCTCTCTTCCATTCTCCTCTAGGGATTGTGGGCATGCACGCATATGTGCCTAGCATGTTTCCTTGTTGTTTCTGCTGTAGGGTGCATATGCTTCCCAGAGAGAGAGGCAAAATAGAAATCACCCCCCAGGGCGGTTGGCCACACTGCAGTCCCTTCGCCTTTCTCCTCTAGGGATTTTGGGCATGTACATGCACATACTTGGAGTGATTTTCTTTCTTTCTCTCTCTCTCTTTCTTTCTTTTTTTATTAAATTTATTTATTTACATTCATTCACTGTTCTTTTTTTTTTTTTTTAAGAGCTTTTTGCCTTAGGGCATGTGAGCTCACAGGAGAGAGAGAGAGACAGAGAGACAGAGAGGGAAAGTGGGAAATCACCTCCAGTCCCTTCTCTGTTCTCCTCTTGGGATCTTGAGCATGCACACACATATGCCTGGTGGGATTTTCAAGCCACCGGGTCTGGGACTCAAACTGTGTTGGCCACATGGAAGTCTAGTAACCCAACCACGACCCCACCTGCTGGCCCCAGGCTGGAATGGTTTTGAAGCTTCTGGGTCGAGGACTTAAAGCGCAGTCAGCCATGTGAAGGTCCAGTGCTTTCACCGCTAGGATACCCGCTGCCCCAGGTGTTTTCTAAGGTGCGGGTCTAGCCACGCAGGATCCAGCTGCCTTAACCATCACACCTCTGGCTGGCTCACGGTGTCGTTCTGACGCCTGTTTCACAGCGGATTGGTGACAACCCAACACCAGAAACAAACACTTCAAGTTCTATAAAATATAAGCCGCCAAAATAACTCGGGACCGCGCGGATAGGGGTGGCCCTCCGGCAGCTGTGCTATGGGCGGGAAGTCCTGTGCTGTCCCTTCTTTGCCAGCGGGGTCACAGGAGAGGGGGCCTGGTGGTTGTGAAGTTCCAGTGATTTCCAGAGCTGGCCTCGGGATTGACCGGTGGGGCAGTTAAGGGATCCTCCTCCTTAACAATGAGGAACTGAAGTCTAGGGTGCCCAGTGGCATTGGGGCCAGAGAAGCGCAATTGAGAACTGGGCCCTCTCGGGAACCAGCAGTTAGCGTAATGGCTATGCCGCTGGACTCCCACGTAGTCGACCGCGGTTCGCGTCCCGGACCCGGTGGCTTAAAACTCACGCCGGGCATGTGTGCGTGCGTGCCCAAGATCCCGAGAGGAGAATGGAGGAGAAGGGATTGCGGCGTGACCATCCCCTCTGGGGGGGATTTCTCGCTTTCTGTCTCTATGTCTCTCTCTGTCTGTCTGGCAAGCGCACGCGCCTTATAGCGAAAACCTCTCCAAAAAAAGAAAAAGAAAAAGAGAGAGAGAGAGAACTGGGCCCTCTCGTCCTCACCCCGGCTTTCTTTTCTTTTTGCAAGTAGGCTGCACTCCGAAGGGAGCAGGCAGGTCAGGTTGACCCTGGCCCCCAACGCCCTACCTGTTCCATGCAGTTTAGACCTAATGGGTAGGAGATAGTGTAGACCGGACACCAGCTGGGCCCTAACTGACCTTCGGGGATGGGGTAGTTTCCCTAGAGGCTGGGTATCCACTGCCCAGAGAGGATGAACCGGTTAATGAACAAATAAATGGTTTACTCGTCAAGGGAGCAATCCTGCAGAACCTATAGTGAGCTCTCAATAAATACACATTTTATTAATGGGGAGGTTTCCATTATTAATGACGGCTGCTGCTTTGGCATCGGTTCTGGCTGGTACAGTCTGGCTCACACTTGGACAAGTGTCGGCCCCTTTCAGTGCACTTTGGGGTAGGTCACTGCTGATCGCTTTGTTGTTTTGGGATGGATTTCTGCTACAGGGCACGTGTGCTTCCTGGAGAGGCAGAGAGAGAGAGTGAGAAATCCCCGCCCCCCCCCC
>NW_006159766.1:906011-906333 GCF_000334495.1 Tupaia belangeri chinensis
TTTATTTTAAGTGGACTGGGATGGGGGTGGAGACGTGGGGAGGGGGGTTAGTGAGAAAGCAAGCTGCCAGGTCCAGGAATTGAACTGCAGTTAGCCACATAGGAGTCCAGCACCCTTAGCCACCATGCCACCTGCTGGCCCCTGCGGGGTGTTTTTTTCTTTTTTTAAGTAATTTTTAAAAGTAATTATTTAATTTTATTTATTTATTTTTCTTCAATTTGAATAGAGAGAGGAGAGAGAGAGAGCGAGCAGCCGGGTCCAGGCTCGAATCTGGGCGACCCTGTGGGAGTCCAGCACCCTAACCACCATGCCACCTTCCAGC
>NW_006159766.1:906406-906991 GCF_000334495.1 Tupaia belangeri chinensis
GAGAGACATAGAGACAGAAAGCGAGAAATCACCCCCCAGGGGGGATGGTCACGCCGCAATCCCTTCTCCTCCATTCTCCTCTAGGGATCTTGGGCACGCACGCACACACGCCCGGCGTGAGATTTAAGCCACCGGGTCCGAGACGCGAACCGCGTTCGACTACGTGGGAGTCCAGCGACATAGCCATTACGCTAACTGCTGGTTCCCTCGGTGTGCGTTTTAAGCCGGGACTCACACAGCGGTGGGCCATGTGGGAGTCCAGAGCCATAACCCCCAGGCCACCTGCTGCCCCCCATAGACTTTAATATCCAGCCAATCCGCAGGGCTGACCCCGCCCGGGAGAGCTCGCGGGCCTTGCTCACCTGTGCTGATCCGAACCTCGTTTGCTGCCCGCAGGTGTGAAGATGACGTGCAGCCAGTCGGCGTTTTTCCTGGTGGCAGACTAGCAGGTGAAACAGAATGACGCGCGTCTGATGCTCGTGTCGCTCCCCCGAGGCCCAGAAGCGTCCCGAAGGCGAAGGCGGCGGCGGTACTATGCATGTTATGAATTGTGTCTCCTCGGTCAGCGAGAAGGAGAAGGGGACA
>NW_006159766.1:907057-914471 GCF_000334495.1 Tupaia belangeri chinensis
GGGCCCCCCTCCTCCTCCGGGACTGCCCCCCGCGGCTCACATGAACGGCTACAGCCACCTTGGCAAGAAAAAGCGCATGCGCAGCTTTTTTTGGAAAACCATCCCAGAGGAGCAAGTTCGGGGCAAAACCAACATCTGGACGTTGGCGGCCAGGCAGCAGCATCACTACCAGATCGACACCAAGACCATCGAGGAGCTGTTCGGGCAGCAGGAGGACACGGGCAGGGCGACCCTTTGTAGGAGAGGGGGCCCTTTCAACTCCTCGCTCAGGGACGCTCGTGAAGAGGTGAGAATGGGAATGTCCCGGGCGGGCATGCGTTTCCAGCTGTGGTTGGACGCCACCCAGAAATAGCTAGTGGGTACCGTGCTCTGGAAATGCTGGAGAGGGGCCTGCCGGGGGCTTTTGGCCTGGTAGCAAAGGAGTGTGTCCCCTGCTCCCACCATCCCGCCTCCTCTGACCTGTCCCCAGCACACGTGCTGTGGACATGTCCTTGCTAAGAGACATCCCTGACCTGTACACACCCTGGGCGCCGCGCCCCTGTTTCCCTCCCAGTTTTCCTCTGCTGAGCAGTTGGCCTGTATTCCTCAGGTCTCGGAATTACATCATGGCGCTGCAGAGCAGACTTCCATACGGCTCTTTTCAGAGAGACCTCAGGAGGCGAAGGCCCAGTTCACATTTAAATTAAAAGCCTTACTTTGAGAATGAAATAAAGCTACTGAGTTTTAAGGGGAAGCGAGAGGGTCCAGAACTTGCTACACATCACCCTAGGGGAAGGAAACCCCCACCAAGGTGCTGAAACGTTGACATTAAAGTCTGAGTTTATTTTGGTGCACATTTTAAAAAAATTGGCCAGAGAGTCCAAATTGAGAGAGACAGAGTAAGAGAGGGAAAGTGAGAAAGCATCCCCAAGTGGAATGACCGGGCCGCAGTCCCTTCTCCTCCATTGTGCCCAGGATTTGGGGGGCACTTACGTACATGCACTCAGTGTGTCTTTCAAGCCACCAGGTCTGGAACTTGAACCGCACGATCGACCATGTAGGATCCAGCCGCTATAACCGCCAAGCTGGTGTAACAAACTTTGGAGATCCACTCATAATTCATTCATCTTGTGCATTTTCCATGTTTGTTTGTTTTTTTCTTTAGTTTTGCTATAGGGCACGTGCAGTCACCAGAGAGAGAGAGGAAAAGTGAGAAAGCCCTGCCCTGGGGGAATGGCCATAGCGCAGCCTCTTCCTCCCCATCCTCCTCTTGGGATTTTGTGTATGCGTGTACATGTGCCCAGTGTGACTTTCAAGCTGCTGAGTCCAGGACTTGAACCATATAGTTGGCCATGTGGGACCCAGCTGCCTTAACCTTCACACCACCTGCTGGCCCCTCCATGAACTTTTGGAAGACCCCTTGCATGTTACAGACACTGAATCAAAAATCGAATTAGTAAATACACTCGAGAAACAAAGTCAACTAAGAAACCTCTACTTGCTAGAAGAAATAATGAGGACATTGTAAAAGGGAAGAGTACTGTCTAAGAAAGAAAGGGAGGAAGGGAGGAAGAAAGACAATGCACATTTATCATTTAAATAATTTCTGGTTTACATGTAATCCTTGTACATCTTTGTGGGTAAGTTGTGGATTTTCAAAGCCTGCATATGGGGTGTGATCATCAGATGAAGGATGTTACCATAGTCGTCGTTTTCGACCGCACATCATAATGCATACCTTCAACTTTTGCAAGGTTTATGGAGTTGTCTTGAGATAGATGTATGTAAGATTGGCAACGTCAGTCTTGTCCACTCAGTAGTTGTGTGCTGTTAAACTCGTGCTCTGTCTATACGCATTCCCGTGTCTGTTAAATGCCTTTTTTTTTCTGAGTCCTTCCCATCTCGCCCCATCCCCCAAATCCATCATCTGGAAAGAATTATTGCCAGAGAGTATGTGCACTTGGCAAAGAGGAAGAGAGAGAGAGAGAGAGGAGGCACCCCCCCCAGTGGGGCATAGCCAGGCCACAACCTTTTCCCCATCTCTCTATCCCCTCAGGATGTTGGACATGCACACACATGTGCCTAGCATGTTTTTCAAGCTGCGGGCTAGGATTCAAACTGCAGTCAGCTATGTGTGATCTGGCTCCCTTAACCACCGCACTGTGTGGCTGGCCCCATCCTTTTAAAACAAAAAAATTTTTTTCTAATTATGGATTTATGTTGTCTTCCCTCCTTCCTTCCTTCGTTTCTTGGAGAAGAGCAGAGAAAATAGGTCAGAGATGGAGTTGGGCAGATAAGAGAGTGGGCGGGCAGGCGGAGTGGCAGCTCCATGCATTATTGAACCTCCAGCCAACAATGTTGACCTCTTTTCTCCTTCCGGCTCAGCAGAGTGTTAACTCCTTCAACTCCAGCTCACTGGGGCCTGGATGCTGCTGGTATATCCCCGTGGAAATAGCCCCATGCCTGTTGCGAAATGCAGAGTCCTGGGTGGAGGCTGTCCGATATGGACTGAGAGATAGATCCTAGGGGGAATTCTGCAGACGCCCCCTCTGTGCCCCGAGAGCCGAACAAAGCCCCTCCACTTCCTTCCCCCAAGTGCTTTTACCTGCTAACTTCCCCTTCAGAGCTGGAGGGAGCCCGAGGGCCTTTACCCCGATGTCCAGCAGGGGCTCTTTAGCACCCAGTTGACCTGGTTCTCACCAGGGTCTCTCACCCCTCCTTAGGAGAGTCAGGACTATGAGAGGAACGATCCAGGGAGCACCTGTGGTGGGCGCAGCCGAGGCTTTAGCTCACGTGTCCCTGGGGGCGGCTGGCAGCTCAGGGCGGGGCAAGGGCCATCAGGGAGGGAAACTTGTGCTTTACTTTGGGAGATAAAGGCCAGCAGAGGACCTCGCGGAGGCCCAGCACGGTGGCGCAAGCGTAAGGGCCACGCTGCGGGCGCCTGGGGCCACTCGGGAGGCCGGGTTTGGATCCTGGACCAACCTGAATAGGCAGGGTGTGGCGGCTCGTGCCTGTGATTATAGCGAGCTGGGGCCCGGGGCGGAGGACCGCAGGGGCAAGACCTGCCGGAAATGACCTCTTTCTTTCCCCTTCTCCATGCTCACGTCCTCTCTCTCTCATTAAAAAGAAGAGGAAGGGATCAGCAGTTAGCGTATATGGCTATGTCGCTGGACTCCCACGTAGTTGACCGCGGTTTGAGTCCCGGACCCGGTGGCTTGAACTCACGCCAGGTGCGTGTGCGTGCGTGCCCAAGATCCGGAGAGGAGAATGGAGGAGAAGGGATTGCGGCGTGGCCATCCCCCTTGGGGGGTGATTTCTCGCTTTCTGTCTCTCTGTCTCTGTCTGTCTGTCTGGCGAGCGCACGTGCCCTATAGCAAAAACCTTTCCAAAAAAAAAAAACGAAAGGAAGGGGAATAGAAATAGCACTCAGAGAGGCAGGAAGTGGCAGGGGTGAGGTGTCTTTTCCCAGTTATGGCAGCAGCAGGAGAGCTCATTTCCAGGCCAGAGAGAAAATTCAGGCGAAAAGCCTCTTTCCTCACTACCCTCCACCCCCTGCACCCTTTTTAAAAATTATTTATTTATTTATTTATTTTTAAGTTTATTTGATTTCTTTCTTTCATGAAAGAGACAGACACAGGTCTCACCACGCCATGATCCTCCCCCCCGGTAATCAGAGGTGCACCCTGTGTGTGCAGGCCGGCCTGGATCTGAGTGGGGCCTCCCACGTGGCTCCAAGTGTGATATAGCCACACCCCACTCCTGTGCCACTGCCACTAGGCCAGGAAGTATTTTTTCGAATAATAAATTTTCAGCTGTGGTCAAACAATATATTACATCAAACTTACCATCTTTTTTTCCCCCAGTCTTAGGTTGCATGCATTCTCTGGAAAGAGACAGAGGGAGGTGGGGGAGTGAGAAATCACCCCTCGGGGATGGCCACTCTACATTCTCTTCTCTGTCATCCTCTTCTTGGGATTCTGGTCACTCACGCACATGCACCTAGAGTGACTTTCTTTTTCTTTCTTTTTATTAGAGGCTTTTTGCCTTGGGGTACATGCACTCGCTGGAGAGAGAGAGGCAGAGACAGAGGGAAAGTGAGACATCACCCTCTAGAGGGGGCGGCCACGCCACAATCCCTTCTCCCATGTTCTCCTCCCAGGGTCTTGGGAATGCACGCGCACACACCCGGCGTGATTTTCAGGCCACTGGGTCCAGGACTCGAACCATAGTCAACCATGTGGGAGTCCAGCAACATAACTGTTATGCCATCTGCTGGCCCTGGGTCTGGGATTCAAACCGCGAAGTCGGCTATGTGGGCTCCAGCTGCCTTAGCCCCCCCCCCCCCCCCACCTGTTGGCCCACCATCTCGCCATCCTTCCCCGAACAGCTGAGCAGTCTTCGGCATCGGCGCATTTTGGTGCCATCATTGCCTGTCCTTCTCCAGAACTCTCATCGGTCAGAACCGAAACTCTGTCCCCGCTGAACACTGACTTCCCGTCCCCTCTCCCCCAGTCTCTGGAACCGGTCCGTTTTCCATCGCTGAGTGCGACTGTTCTAGCATCTGATACGAGGGGACCCGACAGCACCCCCACCCCGAGAGAGAGTGTGTTTGACAGGATCTCACCACCGTCCCCTCTGCCCTGGACTCCCACTTAGCTGGGATTACGGGCACACACCCCCAGGCCTGGCCTGTTTGGTTGGTCCTGGATCTGAACCTAGGCCTTCCATGTGGCCCCAGCCTTTTCCGGCTGTCTGCATCACCCCGGCTGAGCCAGAGCGTGCTGTTCGGTGACTGGCTTACGTCACGTAGCATCAGTGCCTGAGGGCCGTCCACGCGGGAGCATGGCCAGCGCTCTAAGGCTGGGCAGGACCCTGTCGTGTGTGTAGGCCACATGTGGTTTACCCACGCACCACCCACAGTCGGTTACTTCCACTGTGGGCCGTCAGGGAGGCTGTCACCGTGAACATGGGTGTGCGAAGTCTTTATTTATTTATTAATATTACTCGTTTTTTCGGGAGAGATTTTTGTTGCTATAGAGCATGTGCACTCGTTGGAGAGACAGAGAAACAGAAAGTGAGAAATCACCCCCAAGCGGGGATGACCACGCTGCAATCCCTTCTCCTCTATTATCCTCTTGGAATTTTGTGTACACACCCACACACACACACACACACACACGCATGCACGCACACATACCTGGCATGAGTTTCAAGCTGCTGGGTCCAGGACTCGAACCATAGTTGGCCATGTGCCAGTCTAACGATGTAACCACTACACCATCTGCTGGTCCCTATTTTTATCATTATTATTATTATTATTATCATCACATTATTATTATTTTTAAGGCTTTTGCCATAGGGTGCGTGCACTTGTCAGAGAGAGGGAGAGAGAGACAGTGAGAGAGACAATGAGAAATTACCCTCTGAGGGGGATGGCCACACCACAATTCCTCCATTCCCCTTCTGGGATTTGGGCATGCACGCACATGCACCTGGCATGATTTTCAAGCCACCGGGCATGGGACTGAAACCGCGGTTGGCCCCGTGAGTCCAACCCCTTCACCACCCCGCCACCTACAGGCAGAGATGTCTATTATTTCTTTATTTTTCTTTATTTTTTGTTTTTAAGAGTTTTTTGCTGTAGCGGACATGCCCTCACTGGAGAGACAGACAGAAAGTGAGAAATCACCCCCAGGGGAATGGCTACCCTGCAATCCTTTCTCCTCCATTCTCCTCTCGGGACTTTGGGCACACACACACATACGCTTGGTGTGTTTTAAGCCACTGGGTTTGGGACTTGAACCATAGTCGACTCCGTGGGAATCCAGCGATGCAATCGTTACCCTGTCTGCTGGTCCCGAGATGTTTATTTTTAACGTCTGTCTAAACAGCGCACTAGGAGGAGAAGTCAGGTCACATGACCGTGTCCCGCGGGGTAATCTGACTCCTGCAGGCATCGGCACTCAGGTGTGATAAGTAGTTCAGATTTGCCCACTTCAGTGCATGGGAGGTTTCCCAGAGTGATTTTAAATTTTCATGTTATCTCCATAGGGGAGGAGGTATTACATGTACTTTTTTCAGTCAAAGCGTGGTGCTATTTTCAGCGCTATTTTCTTCTCTCAGTAGATTTTCTTGTATGAAGGCTGCAACTCAGCACTGTGGCCCAACAAAGATCGCTGAGAACTTCCAGCTCACTCTGCAGCCGCTGCAGTCCAGAGTCAAAGGTCATAGGTCCACGTGCCAGGTGGACGTGCCCAGCCCGGCCCAGTGCACGGCCTCCACACGTTACAGCACGGGCTGCTGTTGGGCTTGTGTCCCCTTGAAATCTAGGGGCCTCTGACAGACCTGGCCTGGCCTGGCCTGGCAGAGTTGGCTTGGACTTTGACAGGCTTATAGCGCATTACGACGGAGTCCCACGGCACTGAGAAGGAAGGGTTGCTGGAAGGTGGGGAACACTTGGGTTTGGGAATGATTAAACTTAGAACGAATGTTGGACCAGTACATGGCATAATGGCTACGTCACTGGACTCCCATGTAGTTGACTGTGATTTGAGTTCCAGACCCAGTGGCTTAAAACTCACACCATGCATGTCCGTGTGTGTACGTGCCCAAGATCCCTGGAGGAGAAGGGATTGCTGCATGGCCATCCCCCTAAGGGGGTGATTTCTCACGTTCTGTTTTTCTCTGTCTCTCTGATGAGCACATGCACCCCATAGCAAAGGCCTCTCTCTCACTAAAAAAAGAAAAAGGAAGAAGGTGTGGGCTACCCCATGGCCTGGTGGTTAAGGAAGCCAGATCCCACATGGCTGACTGTGGTTCAAATCCTGACCCTGGTGGCTTGGAAAACACACCGAGTGATGCCCCAAGCCCCAGCAGGTGGAGTGATGGAAGGGAAGGGATTGCAGTGACTGAAGGCCGTTACGAGGTGCTTTCTCCCTCTCCCTCTGTCTGGCAAGTGCATATGTCCTTTGGCAATTAAAAAAAGGAAAAAAAAGGGGGGAGGAGGGAAAGAAAGCAAAGACCTGTATGGGAAAATGGGAGCTCATGACCGGAGGTTTTAGCAAGAGGGTGCTACAGCCACGCACAGCCTCGGGGAGTAGCCCAGAGCTGCTGGCTCCGTGTCGCGGAGGGTATCAGAATGACCCTGGCCACTGGCCATCATGGGGCACTTGTCACCAGGGCCAGATCTCCTCACCGCCTGCTAGGCAGTCCTTGAAAGGAGCTGCCCGTGTGCCCTCACGTCACCTGCTGGTTCTGCTCCCTGGTCTGCCAGCTCGGTGGCCGATGGCCGAGCTGCCCCCCACCCTGGAGAAGTGAGGGGCTAGGGTTGGAACCGGCTGGAGGGAAGCAGGAGGCGCAGCCCGTTCTCCAGCCGGGGCAGCTCACCCCGGGACCGGGAGACGGCGACACTGTAAAACAGTGTCAAACTACTTCC
>NW_006159766.1:914891-940776 GCF_000334495.1 Tupaia belangeri chinensis
CCCCCTCTCTCTCTCTCTCTCTGGTCAAGATTAAAATTAAAATAATAATAATTGTTTGTTTGTTTGTTGCTACAGGGCCCATGCACTCGCCAGAAAGACAGAGACAGAAAGTGAGAAATCACCCCCAAGCGGGGATGACCACGCTGCAATCCCTTCTCCTCTATTATCCTCTTGGAATTTTGTGTACACACCCACACACACACACACACACACACGCATGCACGCACACATACCTGGCATGAGTTTCAAGCTGCTGGGTCCAGGACTCGAACCATAGTTGGCCATGTGCCAGTCTAACGATGTAACCACTACACCATCTGCTGGTCCCTATTTTTATCATTATTATTATTATTATTATCATCACATTATTATTATTTTTAAGGCTTTTGCCATAGGGTGCGTGCACTTGTCAGAGAGAGGGAGAGAGAGACAGTGAGAGAGACAATGAGAAATTACCCTCTGAGGGGGATGGCCACACCACAATTCCTCCATTCCCCTTCTGGGATTTGGGCATGCACGCACATGCACCTGGCATGATTTTCAAGCCACCGGGCATGGGACTGAAACCGCGGTTGGCCCCGTGAGTCCAACCCCTTCACCACCCCGCCACCTACAGGCAGAGATGTCTATTATTTCTTTATTTTTCTTTATTTTTTGTTTTTAAGAGTTTTTTGCTGTAGCGGACATGCCCTCACTGGAGAGACAGACAGAAAGTGAGAAATCACCCCCAGGGGAATGGCTACCCTGCAATCCTTTCTCCTCCATTCTCCTCTCGGGACTTTGGGCACACACACACATACGCTTGGTGTGTTTTAAGCCACTGGGTTTGGGACTTGAACCATAGTCGACTCCGTGGGAATCCAGCGATGCAATCGTTACCCTGTCTGCTGGTCCCGAGATGTTTATTTTTAACGTCTGTCTAAACAGCGCACTAGGAGGAGAAGTCAGGTCACATGACCGTGTCCCGCGGGGTAATCTGACTCCTGCAGGCATCGGCACTCAGGTGTGATAAGTAGTTCAGATTTGCCCACTTCAGTGCATGGGAGGTTTCCCAGAGTGATTTTAAATTTTCATGTTATCTCCATAGGGGAGGAGGTATTACATGTACTTTTTTCAGTCAAAGCGTGGTGCTATTTTCAGCGCTATTTTCTTCTCTCAGTAGATTTTCTTGTATGAAGGCTGCAACTCAGCACTGTGGCCCAACAAAGATCGCTGAGAACTTCCAGCTCACTCTGCAGCCGCTGCAGTCCAGAGTCAAAGGTCATAGGTCCACGTGCCAGGTGGACGTGCCCAGCCCGGCCCAGTGCACGGCCTCCACACGTTACAGCACGGGCTGCTGTTGGGCTTGTGTCCCCTTGAAATCTAGGGGCCTCTGACAGACCTGGCCTGGCCTGGCCTGGCAGAGCTGGCTTGGAATTTGAAAGGGTTATAGCGCACTAAAGGAAGGGTTGCTGGAAGGTGGGGAACACTTGGGTTTGGGAATGATTAAACTTAGAACGAATGTTGGACCAGTACATGGCATAATGGCTACGTCACTGGACTCCCATGTAGTTGACTGTGATTTGAGTTCCAGACCCAGTGGCTTAAAACTCACACCATGCATGTCCGTGTGTGTACGTGCCCAAGATCCCTGGAGGAGAAGGGATTGCTGCATGGCCATCCCCCTAAGGGGGTGATTTCTCACGTTCTGTTTTTCTCTGTCTCTCTGATGAGCACATGCACCCCATAGCAAAGGCCTCTCTCTCACTAAAAAAAGAAAAAGGAAGAAGGTGTGGGCTACCCCATGGCCTGGTGGTTAAGGAAGCCAGATCCCACATGGCTGACTGTGGTTCAAATCCTGACCCTGGTGGCTTGGAAAACACACCGAGTGATGCCCCAAGCCCCAGCAGGTGGAGTGATGGAAGGGAAGGGATTGCAGTGACTGAAGGCCGTTACGAGGTGCTTTCTCCCTCTCCCTCTGTCTGGCAAGTGCATATGTCCTTTGGCAATTAAAAAAAGGAAAAAAAAGGGGGGAGGAGGGAAAGAAAGCAAAGACCTGTATGGGAAAATGGGAGCTCATGACCGGAGGTTTTAGCAAGAGGGTGCTACAGCCACGCACAGCCTCGGGGAGTAGCCCAGAGCTGCTGGCTCCGTGTCGCGGAGGGTATCAGAATGACCCTGGCCACTGGCCATCATGGGGCACTTGTCACCAGGGCCAGATCTCCTCACCGCCTGCTAGGCAGTCCTTGAAAGGAGCTGCCCGTGTGCCCTCACGTCACCTGCTGGTTCTGCTCCCTGGTCTGCCAGCTCGGTGGCCGATGGCCGAGCTGCCCCCCACCCTGGAGAAGTGAGGGGCTAGGGTTGGAACCGGCTGGAGGGAAGCAGGAGGCGCAGCCCGTTCTCCAGCCGGGGCAGCTCACCCCGGGACCGGGAGACGGCGAGCCTGTCCGGCCGCTGTGACTCCAGCACCACCCAGTCCCACAGGAATTTGGATCTGTTTCTGAGCGGCCGGCTTTGAGGCAGCAGGCCTTTGGGAAGTGAGATAAGCCGATGTACACGTGTAGTGATAACCCTCTTTAAAGGACAGCAACAAACGCTTTCACCTGCTCTAGGATGGCGTCTGATAACCAAGGGCAAGTGGCAGCTCCGCCGGGCGGCCCAGCAACGTCCCCGGCACCGTCCCCGGCACGTTCTCGTGGCTCATGGCGTGTTGTTCGGACCCAGTGCCGGTGCTCAGGTGTGGCCAGCCTGGGCTTCGAACTTAGGAGTCTCACTGAGTTCTCTCACATGGTGACCGGTTTCTGAAACACGCTTACTCACAGAGACGACTGCCCCTGGGGGCCGCAGGTGCCCCGTGAGAGCGCGTTTGGCTGGGCCTGCAGGGCCCGTGAGGGGTTCCTGGGACTCTTACCCAGTGACAACGTGGTCGCCATTTACCATCCTGCGGGTGCAGCTCTGGGGTCACCAGGGCACCTGACCAGGCACCACGGATTGCTTTCTATACCTCCGCCCTCGTCCCGGGAGCACCAGGCGGGTGGGGACACTGGCTGCGTCTCTGTAGGAAGTGGAGGTATCAAGCTCACAGCCCTGTAGGGAAGGGAAGCTGAGGGACCCGGGCTAGTGTTCCGGTTCCAGCCTGCTTTGGGGAAGTTATAAGACGACAGCTCCGAGGTCCGGCTTCCTTATCTAAGGATGAGGGAGAGTAAGGGGAATTTTCTCCATGACGTAACTTTTCTTTTCTTTAGTTCTGCCGTTGGACACATGTGCTCACCAGAGAGACAGGGAAAGTGAGAAGGTGAGAAATCACCCTCTGGGGGATGGCCACACAGCAATCCCTTCTCCCCCATTCTCCTCCCAGGATTTTGGGCACGCGTGTTCGTGCGCCTGGTGTGAGTTTTAAGTCACTGGGTCTGGGATTCGAACTGCACAGTTGGCCGTGTGGGATTCGGCCATCTTCAACTCCACACCACCAGCTGGCCCTCCATGACTTTCCAACACCGATAGCCATGGACCCGGGCCTTGTGTGGAGTCCCCAAAGGGTGGGGAGGATCGGGACACGGATGGAGCTGTGAGGGACCTGGAAAGAAGCTTCCATGACGGCCGAGCTGTAGCAGGAGGGGCGGGCTTTATGGTTTCTATTTTTAAGAGAGAGAGTTGGGCCAGCCAGGTGGCACAGTGGTTAAGATGGCCGGACCCCACGTGGCCAACTGCACGCTTCCCAGACCAAAGGCTTGAAAAACACTCCTGGCCTGTGCACGTACACTCGAAGCCCTGAGAGAAGGACGGAGAAGGGATTGTGGCGTGGCCATCCCCCCTGGGGAGATTTCTCACTTTCCCTCTCTCTGTCTCTCTCTGGTGAGTGCATGTGTCCTACAGCAAAAAATGAAAGAGACAGAGCCTTTGTTGCTAGGCCAGCCTCGAACTCACAATCCTCCTGCCTCAGCCTCCCTGGTAGCTAGGATTTTTTAAAATTTTTAATTTTTTTGGAGAGGTCTTTGCTACAGGGCACATGTGCTCGCCAGACAGACAGAGAGACAGAAAGCGAGAAATCACCCCCCAGAGGGGAGGGCCACACTGCAATCCCTTCTCCTCTATTCTCCTCTCAGGATCTTGGGCGTGCACACACACGCGCCTGGCGTGAATTTAAGCCACCAGGTCCAGGACGTGAACCGCGGTTGACTACGTGGGAGTCCAGCGACATAGTTAGTATGCGCTAACTGCTGGTCCCGGTAGCTAGGATTACAGACACATGCCGCTGGGCCAATCTGGAGGTGGTGATTTAATGAGAGAAATACAAAACAAGTTGCTTCCCATTCTGGGTAGAGGTGCAGGCAGAGGATGTTCTTTATGTATATATGCAGCTATAGCATTTCCATGTTCTGGGCTGGCTCTGTGGTCTGGCGATTAAGGCAGCTGGATCCCACGTGGCTGACCCCACGGTTCGAGTCCCAGACCTGGCAACTTGAGAACCATTTATCTAGTTGTGTGTGTGTGTGTGTGTGTGTGTGTGTGTGTGTGTGTGTGTGTGTGCCCAAACTGTGAAAGGAGGGAGAGCTGGAGAGAGGGGATTGTGGCGTGAACAGGCCCTATGGGGAGTGCTCTCCCCCTCTGCGTCTCCATCTCTCTGTCTCTTTCTCTCTCTGGCAAGCCCATGTGCCCTCTGATAAAATTTTAGAAAGTATATGCAGGGAACCAGCAGTTAGCGTACTGGCTATGTCACTGGACTCCCACGTAGTCAACCGCGGTTGGCGTCCCGGAGCCGGTGGCTTAAAACTCACACCGGGCGTGTGTGCGTACGTGCCCAAGATCCCAAGAGGAGAATGGAGGAGAAGGGATTGCGGCGTGACCATCCCCCCTGGGGGGTGATTTCTCACTTTCTGTCTCTCTGTCTCTCTCTGTCTGGCGAGCGCACGCGCCCTATAGCGAAAACCTCTCCAAAAAAAAGAGAGTCTATGCACATTCTTACTTGTGGTCTTTTAAGTTATGAATTATAATAAACACAACGTTTTCTGTCTTAATAAATCAAAATCCCTCCCTCTTTTTGGTTTAAAAGGTGTTAGGTTCTGTGGGTTTTATTCGCACCCTTTCTTTTCCCCTCCTCTCCACTCCTCTGCCTTCACACTGAATTTGAGACGCCATCCCTGGGTAGGATTCCAGCAAGGGTCTGCTCTTCCAGCTTGGGAGTTTATTTTATGGCTGGCAGGTGATTGTGTTAATATGAAATAAACCCTAGGTTAGTAAATAATGTGATTGTTCAAGATTAGTCTTCAAAAGACGACAGCCATTCTCTTGTAAAAATTTAACCTTATGGCCAGGAAGTGATTTGAACCTTGGGTAACTCTCTTGGTGCCTCTTACTCACTCAGAAGCAGGCCCAGAGGTGGGGATTACAGAAACCCGATTCTCTGCTCACTGTGATCACATAGATCTGGAAAGGAATTCCGTCCTGACAGCATTCCTATGCTAGCTGATCCCCTTATCCCAAACAAGTGGAAGGGCCTCAGCGTCCCGGTCTCCTTCCTGCACGCACCCTGGCACCCTGCGACAGGAAGGACAGAAAGACTCCGGGGTCTAGCAGCCAGAGAGGTGCTGCTTCCTGCTCTGACGAAACCCTCCCCAGGGAGTGCTTCCCAGCAGTCGAAGCCTGTGGTAGCCCCTTGTTTTGAGGGTGGGTTAGAATAGCTATTCCATATTTCATTACATCTAAAGATGCTGGGGCTGGCAGGTGGCGTGGTGGTGAAGGCTCCGGACTCCCGCATGGCCAACCGCAGTTTGAATCCTGGACCTGACAACTTGCTTTCTCTCTTGAGTCAAATTAACAAATTAATTAAATAATAAAAAAGATGCCATGTGTTGTAAGATGCGTGCTTATCCCAGAGATGTTAAAATGGAAGAAAAATACATCTTTGACTGGGTAAAATATATATGGCAAGGCTTTTCTTTGTAAAATTTTGAGTAAATATACGTAAGACGTTTTCTTACCCTCCTCATCAAAGAGGTATTGAACCTAAACTTGGGTAGTCTTTTTCAGTAAAACGAAGCTTTTTCTTTTAGAAAAAAATCAAGGGGCCTATTGGTGGCATGGTAATTGAGAAGGCTGGATCCCACATGGCCAACTGCGCGGTTCATGGCCTGGGACCGACAGCTTGAAAACACGCTGGACGCGTGTGCGTGTGCGTGTGCGTGCCCAAAATCCTGAGAGGAGAAGGGACTGCGGCATGGCCTTCCCCCGGGGAATGATTTCTCACTTTTTCTCTCACTGTCTGTCTGTCTCTCTCTCTCTCTCGCTCCGTAGGGCACATGCCCTATAGAAGAAACCTCTGAAAAGCCAAAAAAAGTACATATAGTAAAAGCGATACAATATTAAAGTAGACAAGGTGTCGTGATGACAGTTAAGCACGTAGCACCCCCCTGCAGACACGTGGGGGTGATGCTGTGTCCGTATCCTATCCCGCAGCAGATGTGCAGCTGAGGATGCCTTCTCTCGCACGCTAGCCCTGCACGTTGCTGGAGTCGAGCACCCTCCTTTCCCCAGCTCTTTCCATTGGTATGTTCATAATTTCCCGTGTCCCCGTTTATTTCCAGATTACTCTCTTGGATGCAAAGCGGAGCATGAACATCGGGATCTTTCTGAAGCAGTTTAAGAAGTAAGCTTTTCACACCGTGTGGGTGTGACCCAGCTGAAGGTCACGGCCCTGGACCAGTGAAAGTCATCCCTCATCCCCTCTGACCTCTTAGACCTCGCTCCACGAGTCCTGGTCTGTCATGCACCTGTTCTCCTTCGTGAAAACATAACTTGGTGACTTAAAGCGCAGGAGAACGGCCTTGGGGCATCCACGCAAGCCTGTTGTGGGAGGGAGGGATTTCAAGAGTCATTCGGTGACCCCCCCCCCTTTAGTGACCAGCTGATGAGTCCAATTGGGTCTGAGGTCACCAGAATAGGAGGGGTTCCCATTAGACCAAAGTGATTGTTTCTCTTCCCCCCTAAAAAGACTCCCGGGGGCTATGGCCTCGTTCAGCCCCTCTGGGATGCCCAAGGCGGTGTCAGGGTGAAAGGCCCTCTGAGCTATGTGTCCCCGGGTCCCGGCTACGTGAGCGCTCACACAGAACTGCGGCCAGCCCGGAGGCAGCGAGGACAGCAGGTGGCGGGGTCTGACTGGGTTCCCACTGGCTGGTTCTCTCGGCTCCAGCCCCGTGCCCAGAACACGCATCGTCTCTCCCCAGGTCCCCCCAGTGCATCGTGGATGACATCCATCAAGGCCGCAGCGAGCACTATGGGTCGGAGACGCTGCGGGAGTTCCTGAAGCTCCTGCCGGAGTCGGAAGAGGTGAGGAATTTGGCGCCTGAGTTCTAGAGGCAGACATGATATGCACTCTTAGTGTTTTCCTGAGCGTTGAAATACACGGGAAGGGCGCTCTCCCCCAGAACCCCATGTTTTCTCACATGAAAGTAGAATGTGGGGCCAGCAGGTGGCACGGTGGTTAGGGTGCTGGGCTCCCACATGGCTGACCGTGGTTCGAGTCTTGGACCCAGAGGTTTGAATCCCAGACCTGGTGGCTTGAAACTCACGCCGGGTGTATGTGTGTGCATGGCGCAAATCCTAGGAGAAGAGTGTAGGAGAAGGGAGTGCAGTGTGGACATTCCCCAGGGGGTGAGTCCTCACTTTCCTTCTCACCGTCTCTCTCTGTCTCTCTGGTGAGTGTGCACACCCTATGGCAAAACCCATAAAGAAGAGAGAAAAAAGAAAAAGAGTCGACTGTGTGGGGCCTGGCAGCAAGGGCGACACCCTGCAAGCCTGACGCAGATGGGAGGTTCCGGGTTCGAATCTGGAGCTCTCCCTGAGCTCACTGGGTACACATTTGCCTGTGATCCGGGGCTGGCTGAGGCTGGGGGTCAGTTGTGGCATGAAGACCCCTGGGGGGGGGGGCGCTGCCTCCCTGCCCCTCTCACTGTGTCTCTCTTGCTCATGAAATAAATAAATAAAAGTAAACTTAAAAAGGAGCCAGATGGGAACCAGCAGTTAGCGTAATGGCTATGTCGCTGGACTCCCACGTAGTCGACCACGGTTCGCATCCCGGACCCGGTGGCTTGAAACTCACGCCGGGCGCATGTGCGTGCGTGCCCAAGATCCCGAGAGGAGAATGGAGGAGAAGGGATTGCGGCGTGACCATCCCCCCTGGGGGGTGATTTCTTGCTTTCTGTCTCTATGTCTCTCTCTGTCTGTCTGGCGAGCGCAAGCGCCCTATAGCGAAAAAACCTCTCCAAAAAATAAAATATAAAAGGAGCCAGATGGTGGCACCACAGTGAAATGCGATGCTCTGTGAGGCAATCCCACGTGGGAAAGTCCCCAGTTCGAGTCCAGGGACCCCCTTCGGTACGCTGGGCACACACTTGCCCAGGATCCAGGACCGCTAAAAGCTAGAGGTGGGTGGTGCCATGGAGACCCCATGGGGGTGCTGTCTCTCTCCTGCAAGAGATAAGTAAATAAACTTTTTTTGAGTAAACATGCCCTGCTAGAATGAGCATGGGCTATGGAGTCTGAACCTAATCTGAGCTGTACCGAAATGGAGAATCTTGGGCAGGGCTCTCAGCTCCTGTGAACTTCGGCTTCCTCACCTGTGACGTGACGCTCACGGTGCTTAAATCCCGAGAGGAGAGTGGGGGAGATGGGATTGCAGCGTGGCCAGGCCTCATGGGAACGCTTTCTCCTTCTCGGTTTCTCTTTTCTCTGCCTCTCTCTGGCGAGCAAGCATATCCTCTGGCATATTAAAAAGAAGAAAAAAAAAAAAAAGATAAACTCCCTGTGCCAGATTTAGGGTCTTGTAGCTGTCTCTCGTCATACTCCTGGGCTGCTCGCTCTCGTTTTCTGTTTGCAAATGAAGTGTCAGTGACCAAGGCCATGATTAATTAATGACATTTATTAATGTTAGTTAGTGGTCTTCAGGGAGAGGGACGTGGAACTAACGGTTTGCCCCAGGTCTGCCATGCTGGACGGCCTTCCGCTTTCTCTTCTGCAGAGACTGAGGGTGCCAGAATGCTTGCGAGTGTGCAGAGGGTTTGGCTCATTTGGGTTTTAGAAAGATCTAGTTGCTCTGGAATCTTACTGCTACTTGGAGATTCCTTTCCTTAGGACTCCTCCTTGGGGCCATCCCACTCCTAACTGACCTCATCTTTTTTTTTTCTTTAAGTAAGGGTCGGATTTGATAGCGCGTGTGAAAGTGCTCTGAAAAGCTCACATTTCTAACTCAGTGAGCGCTGGGCGGTTGCCAGCTTCATGCCAGGAAAAGATGGGGGCCGAATCCAATGTCCTTACTGTCTTCATTTCTCACTTAAAATTCAGAGATGATTAAAAGACGCAGAGGGATTTTCCACAGACGCAAACGAGCTGTCCCACGGCTCCCGTGCTAAAGAGCTCTGTTTCTGGAGCTGTGTGGGACAGTTCAGAGGCGAACGTGCAGGGGGAGACGAGGAGTCCGCCACCCCAGCTGCCTGCAGTCCCCAGGGCCCTGGTCCCCACACAGTGCGCTGACCTCTCCCCCCACCCCCATCCGGCACAGGGTCCCTGGAGATTAGCCAGAGGGTTGGGGTCCTGCCTGCTTCCTGGAGCAGCCGTTCCTCCCCACACCCACCCTCCTGCGCGGGTCACCCTCCGTCTGGGTGTCTGACAGCAGGTCACGGCCCCCTGTTTATATTGCCGCTTGGCCTCAGTGACCACGCCCTCCAGTGCCACGGAGCTTCCCCGGGCAGGAACACCCTGACAGTCCCCGGGCTGGGTGGCACCCCGCCCTATCACTGCACCACCTCCCTCTGAGGACGGACTGGCTTGGTGGCCCCTGGCCCCACCTGCACCCGGGGCTGTCGGAGACCCGAAGAATCCCGACAGAGGTGGGAGGATGGGGATGAGGACGGGAGGAGAGGTTCGGGAATGTGGCAGGGACATGGCAAACCCCACATGGCAGGTGGGGACCTCCGTGCCCGAGCCTGGACGGGAAGGCCCTGTGCTCATTTTAGACAGGAAAGGACGCAGGTCCCAGGCACAAGGCAGGGTTCGGGGGCAAGAATGTACTGAGCCTGCTCAGCCCGGCGCCCGCCCCCAGGGTCGGTCAGAGCCGCCATGCCTTCGTGTGACGTCATCCGTCAGTCCTCATTTACAAGCAGGAAACCGAGGCTTGCAAGTCAGGTGTCACCCATCTGGTGTCACAGGATGGCTAGGTGACAGAGGCGGGGTGGACCTGACCTGCTTCTCTGCCCCCCCGGAGGCCGCCTCCTGCGGAGGAAGGGAGGGCAAAGGCTATGCAAGCTGGCCTCCACCGCTGGCCTCGGCCTCTCCTGCACCTCGCTGAGCTGCAGCATGCCGGGTCAGCAAGTGTCCCTTGAATAATGGCCCTGTAATCTTATCAGGGTGCTGGAACCTGGGGGCGGAAACAGCCTTCTCTCCTGCCGGCCCAGCCCACAGGCCAAGCAAAGCCAAGGGTAATTCACTGTCGGGATTCCTCGCCACAAATCTTTCACTGCCCTGCTGGTGCCTCTTCCCTTAAATCTTCCTCTGCGAGCGAGCGTCAGCCACTTGCAGAGGAAGGAGGTGGGCCCTGCAATTAACCCCTGGGGGTGTGCTCTTGTCAGCAGCCGCCCTCCTGGCCTGGCAAGCTCCCCTGTCCGCTGTAGTGTTGGGGTGCAGCGCTGGAAGGTGGAAGCAGGTGGAGTAGCCCCTGGGTACTCTCCATCGGGGAGGTTGGCTGCAGGGGCCAGCCCAGGGGCCTGTGGGTGGGTGCCTGTGGGCAGACCTGCCATGGCAAGGCCGAGCGGGCAGAGCTTGGGCAAGGAGGCTGTGCATTGGTGTCCTGCGTCTTAGGTGACATGCTTGTGGCTGTTGCTGTTGTGATAGGCACAGCGGGGGCATGATGAACGTCAAGTTTGGCCTCAGCCAACAGAATCACGCCTAATCATGATTAGTAAGTGCTGTGTGATGACAGGGACGAGGACGCACAGTAATTACCGGGTTTGTTCACCTCTTTCTCCTTCGCGGCCACTGCCAAGGGCCGGTAATCCCTCTTAATGAACATAAATCTCGTTTTGAAATAGAATAAAGAGCTGTCTGCATGGCATTTAAATTAGAGACCATGGTTCCAGCAGGACTCTCTGCGATCCTTGTGCATTTTTAACCTCGCTCACGGTGTAGCTCGCGGTTCACAGAAAATTGACCTAGTGGACTGAGCATGCCCTGTTCGGATGCTTTAGACACCAGGCCGTGTGTGTGTTCAGAAGTGTTGCCCTGTGTCCCCGCGCCTGGGTGGCAGTTGCAAAACTCTCATTCTTGGAGGGATCAGAATTCATCCTACGGCTTTCTCAATTCAGAACCAAGGCACTTCACTAAACCGGAAGTGCCAGATGGTCCTGACTAGAGCCAGCACTGCAGCCTGGTGGCTAAAGGAGCTGGATCCCGCATAACCAATAGTATGGTTCGATTCCCGGCCCTTCCAGCTTTAAAAATGCACTGAGCACATGTGTGTACATGCCCCAAATCCCAACAAGATAGAGAAATGGAGGACAAGGGGTCATGGCATGACCATGCCCCATTGGGGTGCTTTCTCTCTTCTGTGTCCTTGTGTCTCGCTCTGGTGAGCACACATGCCCTCTGACAAATCGTAAGGCTAAGAACGCTAAAATTGGAGGCAGCAGGTGGCATGGAGGTTACATGTACTGGACTCCCACATGGCTGACTGTGGTTCGAGTCCCAGACCTAACAGCTTGTTTTCTCACTCCCCCCCCATCTCTGTCTCTGTCTCTCTCTCTCTGGTCAAATGAAAATAACAGTAATACGATGAATAAAATTAAATAATTATTTAAAAATGCTAAATTCACTTCTAAGCTTTACATATAGAGAAAATACAATTCTGTAAGTAAAAACCAGTAGTCTTGAAAACTAATATTAGGATGTGAATTGTGCTATTATATTTCATATTTTCAAATAGTTGAGGAAGATATTTCAGTTTGTGGATCTCTGCAAATATTTCTGCTCTGCTTTTGAAATGTCACTTCCCATTGTTCAAGGGCCCTAAAGCCATGTTAGTCGTCATCCAGGGGGTGGAAGAGAGTAAACTTTACTAAGAATAATAAACATGGTACATGCCCCCTGGCCAGCATGAGCTCACAGAGCTTGAGCTCTGCTGACAGCATGAGCTCACAGTCCACGGAGTCTTGTGGGACGACGCAGGCGTGGTGTGGCCGGGGCCCTGGTCTGCTGTCTCTGTGGGGCAGGCCTGCGGTTTGTGAGCTTTCTCTGTGTCTCCACCCTGCTAGCTGTTCGGCTATAAACCTACATAAAAATTCCTTTTTCTTTTATTAAACAACAGTTGAGGGAATATTTGTTTTTGTATTAAAAACTTAGCTTATTGAAATCAGCAGATGGTGTAATGGTTATGTTACTGGACTCCCACATAGTTGACTGCAGTTCGAGTCCCAGACCTGGTAGCTTAAACTCACACCGGGCACATGTGTGTGGGTGCCCAGGATCCCAAGAGGAGAATGGAGGAGAAGGGATTGTGGTGTGGCCATCCTCTCTGGGGGGCAATTTCTCACTTTCCCTGTCTCTGTCTCTCTCCAGCAAGCACATGCGCCCTATGGCAAGACATAAAAACAAACAAACAAATAAAACCAATGCTTGGTCACTGTAGCTGAGGTTGAAAATAAAAATGAGGAGAAGAAAAGGGTAGTCACCTGCGGCACTGCTTAGTCCTTTTCCTGTGTGTGTGGGTGTGTGTGCGAGGGGTGAGGACACGGGCATCGAATCCCCTAATGTGTAGAGATGGGCTTCTGCTGTGTACACTGGTTTATTACCTGCTCTTTTCAGAGGGAGATATTTTTTATTTTAAAGAATTATTTATTTCATTTTATTCGCCATTACTATTATTTTTTATTTTTTTAAAGAATGATTTTATTTAATTTTATTCACTATTATTATGATTTGACCAGAGAGACAGACAGAGAGAGAGAGAGAGAGAGAGAAAGCCACCAGGCCTGGGACTTGAACCATGGTCGGCCATGTGAGAGTCCAGCACCCTTAACCACCATGCCACATGCCGGCCCCACAATTGATATTATTTTTTAATTTGCTACAGGATATGCTTACTAGAGAGAGAGAGGGAGAGGGAGAGGGAGAAAGCAAGCACTCAGGTCCGGGGCTCGAACTGCAGTCGACCGTGTGGGAGTCCAGCACCTCAACCACCACACGACCGGCTGGCCCTCAAAGGGAAAGCCTAACACTGACCTTCCTGTTGTCGAAGCGGGGCTCGTTTGCAGAGCCCTGCCTGCTCACAAGGTACCGTAGTCCTTCCTCTGAAGCTGTCCCACGTGGCGGGGAATTTGGCCACAAACAGGAGAGCCAGTGACTTGGCAGTTAGGGCAGCTGGAGCCCACGTGGCTAACTGGATCCCACGTGGCTAATGGGGTCCCGCCTGGCTAACTGGGCCCCACATGGCTAATGGGGTCCCGCGTGGCTAACTGGGCCTCACATGGCTAATGGGGTCCCGCGTGGCTAACTGGATCCCACCTGGCTAACTGGGCCCCACCTGGCTAACTGGGTCCCACCTGGGTAACAGGGCCCCGCGTGGCTAACTGGGTCCCACGTGGCTAACTGGGCCCCACGTGGCTAACTGGGTCCCACCTGGCTAATGGGGCCCCGCGTGGCTAATTGGGTCTCACGTGGCTAACTGGGTCCCACCTGGCTAACGGGGCCCCACGTGGCTAACTGGGTTCCACCTGGCTAATGGAGCCCTGCGTGGCTCACTGGGTCTCACCTGGCTATCTGTGCAGTTCGTGTCCCGAACCTGGCGGCTTGTAAAACGCTGTGGGTATGTTGTGCACGCTCAGGATGCTGAAAGGAGGGAGAGATGGAGAAGGGATTGTGGCGTGGCTGTCCCCCAAGGGGTGGACTTTCTCACTGCCCTTTCTCTTTCTCTCTCTCTGTGTCTCTCAGACAAGCACAGGTACCCTCTGGCAAAATTAGAAGAAAAACAAAAATCTGTGTGAGACCAGTGTTAGTGTTTTTATACCCAAAATACTCAGTAAGACCTTTTTCACTTACAACTGAAAGGACCTCGCTTTAGTGACTGTCCACTCTTCTCCCAGCGACCCCACTTTCTGACCGATGCTTAGAGAGAACGTTCATCCTTAGAACCGATCTCTTTCAGTCCGTCCCTTCAGAGCCGTCCTGGGATGCCCATGGCCCCAGCCGTCTGGCTTGTGCAGGGCTGTACTCCCGCATTCGTGGACATAACACTGGTTTTCCCCGTTATATGCTGTGTAGACCCAGCCGATGGGAAGGGTCCCCTTTCTGTCTGAGATCTGCATTTTAGTTCATTTGAATCTAGCACTGAAATTCTATTTTCTTAGAATTCTAAGATGAAATGAATAATCTTTTCATTGCCAGAGGGTGTGCGCACTTGTCAGAGAGCGAGAGCGAGAGCAAGAGAGCAAGCAGTCCCCTCGATGGGGTGTGGTCATGCTGCCATTCCTTCTTCTCCATTTTTCCTTCCTGTGGGGACCTGGACTTTGCATCCACACAGGCTCAGCATGTTTAAAATAATCTTACATGTTGGGACCAGCAGATAGTGTAATGGTTACGTCATTGGACTCCCACATAGTTGACCGCGGTTCAAGTCCCTGACCTGGTGGTTTAACACTCATGCCAGGCGTGTGTATGTGCATGCCCCAAATCCCAGGAGAATGGAGGAGAAGGGACTGTGGCATGGCCATCCTCCCGGGGGCTGATTCCTCACATTCTCTGTCTCACACAGTGTCCGTGTGACACTGGCGGTTAGGGCAGCCGAATCCCACACGGCTAACTGTGCAGTTGTGTCCCAGACCTGGTGGCTTGAAAAACATTCTGGGTACATGTGTGTGCATGGTGTGTCCTATCACAAAAAGCTCTCCGAAATCATCCTCACTATCCTCATCTTAGATTTTAACCCGAAGTGGTTTTTGTCTCTACCCCGTTTCCACCCGTCTTCCAGGTCAAGAAGTTAAAGGCATTCAGCGGTGACGTGTCCAAACTGTCCCTGGCGGACTCCTTCCTGCACTGTCTGATTCAGGTGCCCAAGTAAGTCCCCGCTCAACGTTCTCTGCGGAGCCCCCTTTTCAAACGAGTGACACGCAATTCTACAGTCTTCCTTCTTATTTCTCAGCTATCCACTTCGGATCGAAGCCATGGTGCTAAAGAAGGAATTTTTACCTTCTTGTTCTTCTCTGTACACAGATATAACCATTTTAAGAACGGCTACAAAAGGTAAGGGGGTGCGCGGCCCCTCACCCCATTCGTCTTAGTCACGTGAGCTGCAGTTGATTTCCCGTAAAAGAATTCCCTGTAAGTTAGGGATGGAAAGTTCCTTTTTCGATAGATCACCAAAGGGGAGTGAGGCGTTCCTAAGATGCATTTGAGGTTTATTTCTATTTACTTCGCCCCTAATGGATGCAGACTTGCAAATTATCCCCCTGTGAAAGAAAGTTCCTTTCCTCTCAGTCTCAGGCTTCAGAGGAAATTCTGCTGGTTGCCATCACCCCTGCTCCTCTCCTGGCTGCGACCACCCCTGCTCCTCTGTGGTGGCCATCACCCCTGCTCCTCTGTGGTGGCCATCACCCCTGCTCCTCTGTGGTGGCCATCACCCCTGCTCCTCTGTGGTGGCCATCACCCCTGCTCCTCTGTGGTGGCCATCACCCCTGCTCCTCTGTGGTGGCCATCACCCCTGCTCCTCTGTGGTGGCCATCACCCCTGCTCCTCTGTGGTGGCCATCACCCCTGCTCCTCTGTGGTGGCCATCACCCCTGCTCCTCTGTGGTGGCCATCACCCCTGCTCCTCTGTGGTGGCCATCACCCCTGCTCCTCTGTGGTGGCCATCACCCCTGCTCCTCTGTGGTGGCCATCACCCCTGCTCCTCTGTGGTGGCCATCACCCCTGCTCCTCTGTGGTGGCCATCACCCCTGCTCCTCTGTGGTGGCCATCACCCCTGCTCCTCTGTGGTGGCCATCACCCCTGCTCCTCTGTGGTGGCCATCACCCCTGCTCCTCTGTGGTGGCCATCACCCCTGCTCCTCTGTGGTGGCCATCACCCCTGCTCCTCTGTGGTGGCCATCACCCCTGCTCCTCTGTGGTGGCCATCACCCCTGCTCCTCTGTGGTGGCCATCACCCCTGCTCCTCTGTGGTGGCCATCACCCCTGCTCCTCTGTGGTGGCCATCACCCCTGCTCCTCTGTGGTGGCCATCACCCCTGCTCCTCTGTGGTGGCCATCACCCCTGCTCCTCTGTGGTGGCCATCACCCCTGCTCCTCTGTGGTGGCCATCACCCCTGCTCCTCTGTGGTTGCCATCACCCCTACTCCTCTGCTGGGGTACTCTCTGTGTGGATGTGTGTGTGTGGGGTGTGGTATGTAATCATGCTGGGGTGTGTGTGTGTGGTACGTGGCGTGTATGTGATATGTTGAGTGTGGTACACGTGTAGTGTCTGTGCATGTGTATGTAAAATGTGTGTGTGTGGCGCGTGTGTAGCGTGTGTGTATGTGTGACGTGTCAGGTGTGTGGGGTGTCTGTGTGGGTATGTGTGGCATGTGTGGTGTATCCATACATTGTGCTCAGTTTGCGGTGTGTGTGGTGTGTCTCTGTGTGTGCAGTGTGTCGTATCTTGTGTTCTGAGTATGTGATGTGTCTAGGTGCGTGTATGGTGTCTGGTGTATGTGTGTGGTGTGTCTGTGCGGTTGTTGGGGCTGTGTGTAGTGTGTTGGGTGTGCAGTGTCTGTGAGTCCTGTATATCTGTGTGTGTAGGGTATGTGTGTGTGTGCATGCACCAGGCTGGGGCCCTGGGTCAGTTGCTGGCCTGCCCTGGCCTGTGTGTGTGATGTGTCTTGTGTGTGAGGAGTGCGTGTCTGTGTATGCATGGTGTGTGTGCGTGTGTGCACTGTATTTGGGTGCAGTGTCTGTGTGTGAGGGATATGTGTCTGTGCATGCAATGTGTGTATGTGGATGGTGGTGTGTGTGTATGAGAGTGTATATGTGTGTGTGTGCGCACTGATTTGAGTGCAGTGTGTGTGCAGTGTATGTGTGTGTATGGTGGTGGTGGTGTGTGTGTGTGTGTGTGTGTGTGTGTATGCACCAGGCTGGGGCCCTGGGTCAGTTGCTGTTCCCCCCCCCGGCCTGTGTGTGTGATGTGTCTGTGTGTGAGGCATGTATGTCTGTGTGTGCAGTGTATGTGTGTGTATGTGAATGTGTGTTTGTGTTGTGTGTGTAGGGTGTGTGTGTGTGTGCATGCACCAGGCTGGGGCCCTGGGTCAGCTGCTGTCCTGCCCTGGCCTGCGTGTGTGTGTGTGCACTGTATTTGAGTGCAGTGTGTGTGCAGTGTATGTGTGTGTATGGTGGTGAGAGTGTATGTGTGAGTGTGTGTGTATGGTGGGGTGTGTGTGTGTGTGTGCATGCACCAGGCTGGGGCCCTGGGTCTGTTGCTGTCCCCCCCGGCCTGTGTGTGTGATGTGTCTGTCTGCGAGGCATGTGTGTCTGTGTGTGCAGTGTATGTGTGCGTATGTGAATGTGTGTGTGTGTGTGTGTGTGTGTGTATGCATGCACCAGGCTGGGGCCCTAGGTCAGCTGCTGTCCCACCCTGGCCCATGTGGGTGGCTGCATGTCAGGAGCAGTGTCCCCTCCAGCACCTGCCGTGTGAGTCAGGCCAGGTGGCCCGTGTTCTGTTCTGTGGTGCCCCCACTCCCCTCTTCTGCTCCAGACTCCGACGTCTGGTGGGCTGCTTGGGCTTGAGGGGGGCCAGTGCATCATTTCTCTGTGAAGGTGGCCGCGGGCCTGGGGACTGCTGTCAGCTGCTGGTGTTTCCAGGCCTGAGGGCCGGGGTGCTGCTCTCTGGCATCTACAGCGCTCAGACAGCAGCTGCCTGCTCCTCCCAAGCCTCTCGGCACCGCGGACCCCCAGGTCCCCCAGCCTTCATCCCCCCAGCCCGTTTCCCCTCGGTCATTTTCTGCATGTCTAGTTCTGTGCAGTGTTCCCGTCAGCTGCTCTGGCCCGGACTGAAGTTTTCTTTCCAGCCCATCGTATTGTTCTCATTTTAGAGAAGACACTAGGAATGAAACAGATTTTTTCCCTTTGAATACAGACGCCCTTTAAAATGTCTTCCCACCCAAGGACAATTGCAGCCACTTTGGAAGGAGTGTTCTTCCCGCTCAAATAGAGAGGAGAGAGTGTGTTTTCACATTGAGCAATGCACACTGGTGGGCGCGGGAGGTTTCTTATCTGGTTACCCTTCCCGGCTGGCCTCGTCAGATAACGCAGCATCGGCAGGGATCCAAACCTGAGTTTTCGAACGTAACTCTAGACTCGGTGGAGAATATTAACTGGCAAATACCACACTTTATTATTACTAGACACCATAATTCTAATAGTCGGCTTTCCTTTGTAGCTTTTCAAATATTTGAAAGTGTTAAAATTTTGTTTCCTTTAGACTAAAGAGCTAGTTACTGTAAGTCCCCTTTTGAGGCCTTCAGCCAACCCAGATGCAATGCGGAGCTTTGAGTCACGTGGGGAGATCCTCTGAGTGCTCGGGCCCTGAGGGCTGGTGTTTTGCAAGTTATTTACATGTCATCCCAGCGTGTTTATTTTTTATCTCTTCCTTACTCATTGGGTAAGCAAAACATTGCTTGCTGTTGGTTTTCATAATCCAGAAACATAGCCTCAAAGCCCAGTGGACATACAGGAGAAAAGTTAAAGAAATAATTGCTGAGGGACCAGCAGTTAGCGTAATGGCTATGTCGCTGGACTCCCATGTAGCCGATCGCAGTTCAAGTCCTGGACCCAGTGACTTAAACTCACGCTGGGCACATGTGCATGCGTGCCCAAGATCCCGAGAGGAGAATGGAGGAGAAGGGATTGTGGCGTGGCCATCCCCCCCGGGAGGTGATTTCTTACTCCCTATCTCTCTGTCTCTCTGGCCAGTGCATGCGCCCTGTAGCAAAAACCTCTCCAAAAAAAAAAAAAAAAAAGGAAAAAGAAAAAGAAAAAAAGAACTACAGGGTGAATGAATGCCTTTTCATTCTTCTTTGGTATTTTCCACTGCCTGAAGGTGTTCTGTATGGAACTACTGAGGTCCTTTCTCTGTCGCGTGTTCGATTCTCCGTTAAGCACTCCAGCGTGGTCTCCCAGGACCAAAGGCTGCCCCAGGTGCACTGCACAGCGGGCTGCGTGCGTCCCGGCCTCTGAGTACAGGTTAGGGTTAGCGCCTGTGTTAGACACCCCTGCCCTGCCGGCCCGGAGCCGCAGGCTCCTCTAAGGTGCCCTGCTGTGTTCTTCTCTAGAGCTGATGACCTGCGAGGAGCTCCACTCCATCCTGCACCTGGTGCTGCAGGCCGGCAACATCATGAACGCCGTAAGTGACACCCAGAGCCATTGACTTGTGTTCTCCGCTTTGTCTTTCTGAAGGTTTAACACTCCCGCTTTTTCTCTTGCTTTGTCTTCTTTAGGGAGGGTATGCTGGCAATGCGGTGGGATTTAAACTGTCTTCTTTGCTCAAATTGGCAGACACAAAAGCCAACAAGCCAGGGATGAACCTCCTGCATTTTGTTGCACAGGTATGTGGCCATGATTAATACAGAGGGCGCGTAGGCATCCCTCCTGGAGGCGGTGATGTTTTCTCCAGAGGTGAGGTAGTGTCCCACAGCGTTAGGTGAGGGCCGACAGGTTCCAGGCAGGGTCTGGGTGCGGAAGCTCCACACGCAAATCCCTGAGTTGGGTTGCACCGGGGGCTCGTGGGGCTGCTGGGAGTGGGGAGGCAGGCAGGGAGGCTGGGGAAGGGAGGTGGCTTGGAAGGGTTCCGAGGTCCAAGAGGGGGAATTTGGGTTTCCTGCTTTCCCGGCAGGAGCCCAGGAGAGTGTGTGCTGAGGCTAATGGCACTCCAGGCTTTTTGTTTTTGCTTTAGGGAAGTGAGGCGCCGTGGAGCTAGGGAGGAGTGCAGAGAGATGTGGAAGCAGGGACGCATCTTGGTGGCAGTTGGCTCTACTGTTTGGTGACAGTTGAGGGCGATGGGTGCAGGGAGGGAGGGCAGAGGACTGGCACTGAGCCCTTGCTGGTGGCAGGCTGGCTCTACTTGTGGCCCGTTTTGTATAAAGACCACGCTCCTCTCCCCTCCACGAACCGTGCGTGAAGGCCTCGGTGCCCGCAGGGGCCTGGGTCTGACTATGGACATTGCTGCTTTTTTTTTTTTTAAGCATTTACAGTTTATTTCATTTACGAGAAATAGCTACAGAAACAGGTACTTTTTGTTTGTTTGTTTAAGAACTATTTTATTTAACTTTATTTACTTATTTATTTTTAATTTGACCAGAGAGGGACAGAGTGAGAGGGAGAGAGAGAGGGAGAGAGAAAGCAAGTTGCCAGTCCAGGACTCGAACCGCAGTCGACCGTGTGGGAGTCCAATGCCCTTAACCACCAGGCCACCTGCTGGCCCCCTGATGGTGTCTTTTTAAAGGTTCTTTTTAAAGTTTATTTCTTTCTTCCATGATCGTGGGACAGAGAGAGAGGGAGAGGACACCCCAGTAGACCCTCCTGCTGCAGTCCACCCCGGCCTCCGCCGGCCAGAGTCATGGCCGAGCACGGGGCCCAGGCACGTGCGGGGAGGCCTCAGGACACGAGCCCACGTGTCCTGGGTGGCTCAGCATCACCGAGCATTGCGTCACCGCTGTGCCCATGGTTGGCTGTTTTGCTTCCTTTTTTGACTGGAAAACATCGAGGTAGCTGGGTCCAGAGTGACAGACCCACCGGGCCAGTCACCTCTTTGTGGTTCAACGATTTCCACTGCCTGTCCCAATTCATGCATCCCTCACCGAGTCCCCTGTTCCCGTGACACCGGGACCGGCTCTTCAGCGCCACCAGGAGGAAGTGTGTTGCACGCTTGTTTCCAATGGGAGCTTCAGTGTGGGGTGGACGGGAGGTCCTGCCCGCCCTGTCTTAGCTGGACCTTCATTGGGCAGCTTCTCAGCATCTGCTCATCTGCTGGGGACAGCCATCGCGGAGCTCAGGCCGGGGGAGCGGGCGGGGCAGGAGGCGACTCCGCCAGTGCTCAGCTCAGCGTCTGGCACGGAGGACGCCCACGTGAATGGCCATCTGTGACGGTGCTGTTCTTCCAGAGGCACTGAAAAGCTCACTCTGGGGGCATTAAAGGAGAAAACGTGCTTCTTCTCTAGCATTGGTTACAGACACTAGATGAGGGTCTTGTCTTTGTTTTGTTTTGTTTTTGTTTTTCCATTGCCAGAGGGCACGTGTGCTCGCTGGAGGGAGGGGGAGAAAGCACACCCAGAGGAGTGTGTTCATGCCACAGCCCCTTTCTCCGTCCCGGGATTTGTGTGCGTGTGCCAGGCATCATTTCTCTTTTCTTTTCTTTCCTTTCCTTTCCTTTCCTCTTCTCTTCTCTCTCTTCTCTTCTCTTCTCTTCTCTTCTCTTCTCTTCTCTTCTCTTCTCTTCTCTTCTCTTCTCTCCTCTCCTCTCCTCTCCCTTTCCTTCTTTCTTGTCTCTCTCCTTCTCCTCTGCTCTTCTCTTTGCTTTTCTTCTTTTGGAGAGGTTTTTGTTATAGGGTGCGTGCACTCACCAGACAGACAGAGAGAGACAGAGAGACAGAAAGCGAGAATCACCCCCCAGGGGGGATGGCCACGTCGCAATCTCTTCTCCTCCATTCTCCTCTCGGGATCTTGGGCACACATGCACACGCGCCTGGCATGAGTTTTAAGCCGCCTGGTCCAGGACTCGAATCGCTATTGACTACGTGGGAGTCCAGTGACATAGCCATTACGCTAACTGCTGGTCCCATCAGGCATGATTTTCAAGCTGTCAGGGTTGGGATTCAAACCACAGTTGGCCATGTGGGATCTGGCTCCCTAAACCTCTAGTCTACAGGGCCTGGCCAAGAAGGAGGGTCTTCAGAAAGTTTATGGGGAGTACATATATTTTTTTTAAATGCATGGTTTTCCTTTTTTTTTTTCACACCCAAATAAACTCAGACCTTAATTGTATTTTTCTATGAACTTTTGCAGTCCCCTTGTATTTTGGCAGAGTTTTCCAGGTCCCTGCGTGTAGTCGCTCTGGGTGACACGGTCCCTGCCCCTGCGGGGAAGCCCCTGGGGTCCGTAATTGTTCTCTGCCCACCTGCCTAACTCTCACCCTCCAAACAGGCGAAGAATCCAGCTGCCTCCGTGGCTTGTGCACCTCTGGTTAGACTGAGTTTGCGAACTGGTTTAGCCGCTGACGGCATCTCGGCCATGCGCAGACCTCCGTGGACAGGTGCTATACAGGCAGGACAGGTTGGATTCTCTGAGGGCCCTGCTGAGCTGCCGCCTCCCATTGAGCACACGCGGTATTGCGTGTCCAGATCAATTGCTCTGGGAACAAAAATGTGTCTTGAGCTCAGGGAGTTCTGGTAAACCTCACTGAGAACATTGGTTCACGCCTCAATGAATTGCTTTGAATGCATCTAGCTTAAAAAGAGGAGCAATGGGACCAGTAGATGGTATAATGGTTATGTCGCTGGACTCCCATGCAGTTGACCACAGTTTGAGTCCTGACCCTGTAACTTAAATTTCATGCCAGGCGCGTATGCGTGTGTGCCCAAGATCCCGAGAAGAGAATGGAGAAGAGATTGCGGCATGGCCATCCCTGCTGGGGGTTGATTTCTCACTTTCTCTCTCTCTGTCTCATTGGCAAGTGCACATGCTCTGTAGAGAAATCTCTCTTATAAAAAAATGTAAAAAAAAAAAAAAAAAAAAGACGAGCCGTGTCTTTTGAGGTTTCTTTAGGCTCTAAGAAAATTGTTTTGGGGCCAACCCCATGGCTTAATGGTTAAAAGAACTGGACCCCACATGGCCAACTGAAGTTCAAATCGTGGCCCTGGTAACTTGGGAGACATGGCAGACACGTGAATGCATGCCCTAGGTCCTGACGGCACGGGGAAACCGAGGAGGGGGATTGTGCCTGACCGTACCCCAGCGGGGGTGCTCTTCTCCCTCTCCCTCTCTCTGTCTCTCCATCTCTCTGGCAAAGGCATATAGTTTCTGGCAATGTGCTAAAATTGTTTTCTTCTAGTTCTATCCATACGGTAAGAGACAGTTGCGCATTTCTTTCAGGAAGCCCAAAAGAAAGATGCCGTTCTTCTAAACTTTTCAGAAAAACTGCAGCATGTCCAGGAGGCTGCTAGGTAAGTGAGGAAACTTGGCGGTGAAGTGTGAGGGTTTGGGGTTTGTTTGGTCACCTGCCCTCCTCAGAAAGGCGATGAACAGTGACAACTTTCGGATGCAAGTCTGGACATTAGAAAGGGTGTCCAGTTGAACTTCTAGGTCTTCTCTCCATTTGTTTTCCAGAAGTCTGTGTGTAACCTCTGCAACTTGGGGATTCTGACATTTTTTTAATGTTTATTTTTAAACCAAAAAAACCTCCTTCAATCTATTCTAATGGATATCATCAGCATTATAAAAATACGGATTAAGAACTTCAAATCCCTCCACACCCAAAAAATGCAGCTCAAACAACACACTTTGGGAGTTGGTGTGCATCCATCAACTGTCAAACTCTCCGGGCTGTCCACCTCTAATTCCTTGTAGAATTTCCCGTGGAGTATTTATTTTCTATTGCATTAAAAGGGGTTGGAGCCAGACCAACAACCGTGAAAGGATTTTATTTTCAATTAGTCACTCAACATTACAGAGAAGGTGTCTACCGAACATTAAGCTCTGTTTACATCACTCCAATTAACTTCTGAGCCTAACAGAGCTTTGTCTTTTAATGTAATTCTGCAGGTTGAGCATTCCAAAATGCAAAATCCAAACTGCTTCTAAATCCCAACCTTTTCAAGCACCAATGTGGTGCCACAATGAAAGATTCTATACCTGATCTCATGTGATGTGTTACGGTCAAAACATTGCAATACAAAAATATTGTATGGAATTACCTTCCTGCTATGTGTGCATGACGTGTATAGGAAATGGCGATGAATTTTGTGTTTAGTCTTGGGTTCCAGCCTGAAGATATATTATTTTGTATCTCAAATATTCTGAGATCCCCCAAAAATCTGAAATCCAGAACACTTCTGGTCCCTTGTGTTTCAGATAAGGACTGCCCTGCCCATAGCCTGTGTGTACGTGATATTTTGAGTTTTGTGCTTTTAAATGTATAATTTATAATCATGCATTGTGTGATACATCTCAGGCAACCAGCTCTTCAAAAAAAAAAAAAAGTCCTACTTTGTAGTGTTTGCTGCTTTTCATGCCATTAAACACTGTTATCAGAGGCCAGCAGGTGGCGTGGTGGTTAAGGGCACTGGACTTCCACATAGCTGATTGCAGTTCAATTCCCAGACCTGGCGGCTTGCTTTTTCACTTTCTTCTCTCTCTTTCTTACTCTGTCCCCCTGTGGTCAAAGTAAAATAAGTAAAGTTAAATAAAATAATTAAAAAACAAACAAACCCTGTCCCTGTAGGTCTGGCTCTGTGGCACAGTGGTTAAGAGAGTCAGATCACACATGGCTGACCACGATTTGAACACCGGCCCGGCAGCTTGAGATGGGTGAATAGGAGTGGGTGCCACCGGCCCAGCAGCTTGAGATGGGTGAATAGGAGTGGGTGCCCAGGATCCTGTGGGAAGACACGGAGGAAAAAGGATTGTGGTGTGACCATGCCTCATCCAGGGGTGCTTCTTAAGCCCCTCTCTAGTGAGCCCATGTGCCTTCCAGTGGTTGAAAATAGAAACTGCCACCATGGTTGATTTCAAGGCACCTCCCGAGGTCCAGAATGGGGAGAGGGGAAGAGATGGCCCAGCTGGCCCTTGTGAGCCTGCCCAGCCCCAGCTGTGGATGCCGGCCCAGGGCATGCCATTTACCTACGCACCATGGCAGCCACCAACTGTAGACTGAGGACCCCGGCTCACCGTCCCCTGTTGCCAGCATTGCCACAGGGCACGCGTGTTTCCCGCAGTCGGGCTGTCTGTTCCAAGGCGTCGGCAGTTCATAAATCCTTTACGTGTCACCAGCCTGTTCTCCAGAAAGAACGGCCTGCTTCTTCTAAGAGATGAGCTGTTTTGTTCCTGAATTATCAGTGAAATTTGGAAATTTTTTTCCTGACTGGTATAGAGACAGTTAGAGACCTGGCTGCTAAGAGAGTTAGGAGAGAACATACTTTTTAAAAAAAATAGACAGGCTCTCACTCCGTCACAATCCCCCTGCTTCAGCTTTCTGAGCAGTGGGACCCCTGGCACGCACTGCCACACCCAGTAGGGTGGGCCAGGAATCAAGCCGGGCCTCCCCGTGGCCTCGCCTGCTGAGCAGCAGCGTCTACCAGTGCGAACCACCGTGTGGACCGGAGGTGACCCTTTCAAACTGGTATTTCTGGTTAGAATTCGATGGGAACCTTAGCTAAATACTGTCTCAGAAAAGCCCCGTTCAGGCAGGTTTGTTTATCTGAAGTGGAAGGAGAGACTTGTGGAGTGCAGACAGCTCTCAGACGGGTGCCCGGGGCTCACGACGGTGGGAAACGTGATCGAACCATCAGAAGGGAAAACGGATTCTTTTTTTTTTTTTTTTTTTTTACACTTGCCAAAGGTCACGTGTGCTCACTAGAGAGAAGGAGAAGGTCAAAAAGGGGAAAAGCACCCTTTCATGTCACCATCCTTTCTCCTCCATGTCTTAGTCTTCTCAGGGCTTGGGGCCCGTACTAGGCACGTGTTTCAGGCCTCTTGAACTGATCGGCCATGTGGGATCCAGCCCCCTTAACCATTAGGCTACGGGGCCAGCTCTGGCTTTCAGTTTTTGTGTTATGTTTTCATGTTTTTGCCATAGGGCACATGGCCTTGCTGGAAAGCGATAGAGACAGAGAAGGGGGAAAAGTGAGAAAGC
>NW_006159766.1:941731-950992 GCF_000334495.1 Tupaia belangeri chinensis
TGGCGTCCACCGCCGGTGTGTGTCCAGCCCCTGGGCCTCCGGCTCCTTGCTCTGCTGCACCGGCACACCTCCCACGGCGGCTGGCGTCGGTCATGTGCTCGCACCTGGTGTGCCTGGCAGCTTAAGGCTTGTTCCGAACCAGACAGACTTCTGGACACAGAACGAAATTCCACAGACACCGTCGAGACACCCTAGAGGGTGGGCTGTCATGGCTTCACTGTTGTTACGGAAGGAGTGAGCTGCATTTTGGCAGGCTTTGTAACGAGAGCAGCAGAAGGCTTACACCCGGATGTAGCAGCTCAGTGTGTTTTAAGCTACCGGGCCCGGGACTCGAACTGTGGTGGAGTCCAGCAAGGTAACCATTATACCATCTGCTGGCCCCTCCTCTTCTTCATTTAAAGAAATAGTGGCACTGGTCCATGCGTTTAGTGGAACAGTGCACAGTGGCCGGTGTGGCTAGCGCTTGCGGTCTGTGGGCCTGTGTGACGGACTGGCCTAGGTGCTCAGACCCAGCCTCGGGGTCCCAGGGTCCTGCTAACGGAGACCCTTACTCGTTCATTCAGTATGAGTTTCAGCTGGCATCGGCGAATGGTTCATTCTGTTTGGCTCTACTGCAAGTTCTTAAAAATGCCTTTTAGAATTGCCACGGGATGGGTGCATCTGCCAGGGACAGACAGACAGTCAGAGGGACAAAGAGAGCTCCCCCAGTAGGGTGTGGTCACACTGCAATCTCTTCTCCTCCATTTCTCCATCCTGTCGGGATCCTGGGTGCACACACACACACACACACACACACACACACACATATGCCCAGTGTCTTTTTCCGGTCACCAGGCCAGGATTCAAACCGTGGTCAGCCATGCGGGGACCAGCTTCCTTAGCCATTGGCCACAGGGCCAGCCCACGTTTATCTTTATTATTAAATGTATGTGCTCTGGATTTTCTTTCAAACATCACTGAACTCTGGTTTTCCTTGGAAGTGCACAGAGTTTTCTCGAAGCATGACAATAAAGCAAACACCACCACCACCCGAGTAGGGGCAGATGTGGTCAGATGCATAAAATACATTCGGACATTCGTGAATGAGAACATGGCTTATCAAGATTAAAATTCAGGAAGTTTCATCCTCACATTCTTACATTAACTATACTCTCTTTTGTTAGGTTTTTTGTTGTTGTTTTTTTTGTGTGATAGGGCGCATGCACTTGTTGAAGAGAGAGTATGAAATCACTCCTCTGTCCCCAGGGCGATGGCCATGCCATGATCGCTTCTCCATTCTCTTCCTGGGACTTTGGGCATGCACACACATGTGCCTGGCATAATTTTTAAGCCACTGGGTCCAGGACTCAAGCCGTGGTCTTCCATGGGGGAGTCCAGTGCCCTAACCACGATGCCACTGGCTGGCCCCACTTTGCCTGTCTTAAATACGCACACAGGGAAGTTTAGTGTGAAGAGTGGCTCTGCCTTCTGGTCTTCCGTACTGCTCTTCAAGGCCCACCTTGTTTTAATGCTATTATTATTATTATTATTGTTATTATTATTATTATTATTGTTGTAAGTTCCTTCTTTCCAGAAAGAGAGAGAAAAAAGTGTCCTCAGTAAGGTCTCGCTGCACCACGGCCCTCTCCCCAGCCTCCCAGTGAGTCAGGCTCTCGGGTGTTTGTGGGTGTGCCTTCATGTGCAGGCCACCTCGGGATCTGAACCCAGGCCTCCCGGGTGGCTCCGGTGTTGGGCAGCGACGCCCTGCCAGAGCTGGGCCTTACTCTCTCACGTCTGGTGTCATTTTAACTCCGTCTCACACTCTGGCTTCCTCGGATTCTCCTTTGTTGCCCCGTGAGCTTAGAGTTTCTATGGCAGGTCAGCCAGGGCTCTGAGCACTGTTGGACAGCATTGGTCCTGTGCTGTCACCCGTCGGGCGCAGCCAAGCCAGAATGTGACAGGGACATGGGGTTGCAGACTGTCAGCATTTTGACCCTTTGGGTGAGAAATACCGGGCATGTCAGTTTGTGAGTCTGGCCTGGAGGGCGCGTTGGGGATGTGAGGCTGCATTTGCTCGGCTGCTCCGTGGCCCCCATTGCCACCCTGCCTATGTGGCGTGGACATCCGTCTGTGGCCCTCACTGAGCAGCGCTCACGGCAGGTGACGGAGACTGGGCACGTCCCAGACCCGTATTCGGCGTTTCCTGTCCCTGCATCCTGAGGGTGCTCAGTGCCTTCGCGCTGTCCTTCCTGCCGCCCTGGGGTCCCCATGGGAGCTGGCGATGACACAGGAAGCTGGGCTGGGCCCGAGCAGGTTCCTGTCCAGAGGCCTGTTTTTCTATGGTTGAGCTGTTCTTGGCTGGAATCCACCTTTCCCTTGAGGAATGACGGGCGAGGCTTTATCCTTCCACCAATACCCTCCTCTGTGAAGGGGTAGCCCGCGTGGATGCGC
The DNA here is from genome assembly GCF_000334495.1 of Tupaia belangeri chinensis. NCBI lineage: Eukaryota > Metazoa > Chordata > Mammalia > Scandentia > Tupaiidae > Tupaia > Tupaia belangeri. The sequence continues at coordinate 944,162 of NW_006159766.1, forward strand.
ACAGCCTCGGCCCCTGACGCAGGGCGGCTTTCTCTGGCCTTCGGGTTCCTGAATATTTCCGGCCTCCCGTTTGAGGAAGGGCCTCTGAGGGGGACGTGGTTTGGAGCAGGTGGAGCCTCTGTGGACCTTCTCCCGGGGTCTGTACCTCCCCACCCCCAGCCCACGTGGCAACGATTCCGCTCGCCCAGGCTGGGCTCCTACAACTTCGCTGTTTGCCGGCCCCACTCCCACCTCACCCAAAAGCCAATTTTTCACATACAAGCCTTGTCTTTGGAACAGGGTGCATGCGATTTCATAAAGTAACGTACTTCACACACTCCTTTGTCAAAATGTTTATTGATCCCGCTGGCCGGAAACGCATGCCGGGTGCGTGTGCGTGCGTGCCCAAAGTCCCGAGAGGGGAATGGCGGAGAAAGGACCGTGGCATGGCCGTCCCCCACGTGGGGTGATTTCTCACTTCCTGTCTCTGTCTCTTCGGGGAGCGCACATGCCCTATAGCGAAAATCTCTCTCTCTCAAAAAAAAAAAAAAATCTGTTTCGATAATGATTTCTCCCATGAGGAGAGAGAGGCAGCACCCCGGTGGGGTCTTGACTGCATGACTCACCCAGCATCAGCCTGAGCCAGCCCCAGGTGGTGGGCATGCCCATGCCCGCTGTGCTCAGGGAGTCTCTGGATGGGCACCCAGACCCGCCCATGAGGGACAGCCTCACACCGTGTCATGTTTTGACGGCACCGCCACTGGCTGCACACGCCTCCCTGATGTGAGCGTTATCCCCAGCCAGCGGGAGCCTGCCTAGGGCTTCAGGGCGGTCTCCCGTGGGGCTGAGCTGCTGAGAGGCCTTCGCCTTCCTCACCAGCCCGCTTCTCGCCACCCCTCAGCATGCACACGTCACTCGGCTGCTGGGGAAGTGCACTGTGACCCTGGGATGTGGTGAGGCGTCCTTGCAGGGGGACTCGCTGGAGGGAGGCAGCCCGTTGCAGCCCCGCCGGTCTGTTGAGGCAGTACCAGAATCGTAGGGACCTTGGGAACCGACTGGTCCAGAACGACCTCGAGGAAGTGTGGGGCCTGGGGTGGTTTGTGCAGGACCCTCACTGCCAGCCCTGCAGGCCCTCGGCGCCTCCTGGGGAGCTGAGAGCAGCGTCACCGCTGGGCTCCTTCCAGACCTCCTCAGTCGCTCGGGCAGGGCCGGAGAGCTGGCCGGGCGCCAGGCTGACTTGGACGAGTGCCCTGGTTTAGAATCCCTGGCTAGGCCCCAGTCAGACAAGAGGGCCTCGGGGCTGTGGGGCGACACTGACCCTGCTAGGGCTCCATAGGGGTAAGCCCATTCGGGGGTCAGTTGCCAGCTCGGTGGTGGCTTCAGGGGCCCTGCTGTAAACTCATGGCCACCCTGGGCTTCTCTGTCTCCTGGTTCTTCTGGCCAGGTCTGTCTCCAAGGCCCCTACAGAAGGACTCAGCTTTCTGGGAGGGAAGGACAGCTGCAGAGGGGTCTCCCATGTTAAAATCAACCGTATCCTTGTATCTTTTTTCAAAAATTATTTATTGGGACCAGCAATTAGCATAATGGCTCTGTCACTGGACTCCCACGTAGTCGACCGTGGTTCGCGTCCCAGACCCGGTGGCTTAAAACTCACCCCGGGCGCGTGTGCGTGCGTGCCCAAGATCCTGAGAGGAGAATGGAGGAGAAGGGATTGTGGCATGGCCATCCCCCCTGGGGAGTGATTTCTCACTTTCTGTCTCTGTCTCTCTCTGTCTGGCTGGCGAGCGTATGCACCCTATAGCAAAAACTTCTCCCCCCCAAAAATTATTTATTTCATTTTCTTCATTATTGTTATTTTTTAATTTGCTGTAGGGCCACATGCACTCATGACAGAGAGAGAGACAGAGAGAGAGACAGAGAGAGAGAGAAGGAAAGAGAGAAAGCAAGCTGCCAGGTCTGGACTGAAATCGTGTCAGCCGTGTGGGAGTCCAGTGCCTTAACCACCATGCCACATGCTGGCCCTATTTTCTTTTTTCCTTTGGCTAGAGGGCACATGCACTCACCAGGGAGAGACAGAGACAGAGAGAATATGAGAAAGCACCGCCCGGGGGAATGGCCATGCCGCAATCCCTTCTCCTCCATTCTCCTCTCTGGATTTGGGGACACGCGCACACACTCTGGGTCCTGTACTCTAATCACGCGGTCAGCCATGTGGGATCCGCCTTACCCACCACACCACTGGCCGGCCTGTTGTGTTACTTTTTTCGGTGACACTGATGGTGAGCAGGTAAGCGGCCTTCTGCAGCTTAAAGCTCTCGAGTCTCTGCTGTCACTGCTGGTCCTTCTCAGCAGCTCCCCTGCCATCCCCAGGTTTGGTGGGGTGGTTTTCACCGCAGCTCTGAGTGCACGGGCCGGTCCGTCTCCGAGAGCGGGACTCACACCCCGGGAGTGCACCTTCCGGGCACAGCCGGGCCACCTGTGCTGAGCACGGGCTGTTGTGTCCGCAGTTCGCCGTGGACAAACTGGCGGAGCTGGAGCGCTGGGAGGAGCAGCTGCAGGACGAGGCCCACACCCTGATAGATTTTTTCTGTGAAGACAAAGAAACCATGAAGTTGGACGAGTGCCTGCAGATATTCCGAGACTTCTGCACCAGGTTCAACAAAGCGGTGAAGGTAGGCCGGGGCGCCTGTCTTTAGTTGAGTGGGTTTTTGCTTCTCCCCTTCCTGACCTGGTCCTCTGCCATGGCAGGAAGACGGTTTGGCGTCCCCCCGCTTTCCAGAACGTCTGGTCCAAGTGGCATTGCCCTCTCTCGCCCGGGGTCACTGCCGTCCCAGCCCCAGGGCACCCCACCACCGGGAGCCTGGCACGTGGCTGCCACTGTCACTTTGCGGCTTACACCAGCGCTTGCACCAGGTCCTCCGGGCGTGTTTCTATAAAGTGACTTTCTCATGACAGTGACAGGATTTACAAGTCTCTTCAAAGTCCTGCTTGTCTCACCCTCTCCCTGGAAGAGAGCGCCCTGTTCCGGGGAGACTAGCTGCAGAAGCAAGGTCGGAAGTCACTCCCTTTCACCTGCGACAGCATCAGGGGACCGGGCTGTCCCAGCTGGGGCGGCCTGGGAAACTCTGCGTGCCTGGGAGCCTGCCGCCAGGCAGAGCCCTCCAGCTGCCCACGCCGGTAGTCTCTGGGTCGGCTCAGTAGCCGCAAAGCTCGGGGTTGCTTGGCCTCGCCAGTAAATTCTTATCTGTTGATTGAAAGCCAACCAACTCACGTCCCTTCATTTCGGGTGGTGACGAGAAAGCAAGTGCTTCTGAGCCCTCTCTTAACACACACACACACACACACACATACACATACACACATACACACACACACACACACATACACACACATACACATACACACACATACACATACACACATATACACACACACACATACACACATACACACACATACACACATACACACACACATACACATATACATATATCGATATCGATGTATATAAAATTTTTAATAGAAGTTTTTACCTTAACGCAGGTATTTTTGCCAGAGAGAGAGAGAGACAGAGACAGTGAGAAGGGAAAGTGAGAAATCACCCCCCCTGGGGGGAGGTGACCACACTGCAGTCCCTTCTCCAGAATCTTGGGCACGCATGCACACACACACACCTGGCATGAATTTCAAGCCACCGGGTCTAGGACTTGAACCGTACCTGGCCATGTGGGAGTCCAGCAACGTAACCACCACACCATCTGCTGGCCCCTTCTTCCCCATATTGTAAACTCAGATTTGTCTAAAGCTGAGTTTCTTTTTTAAAAAAGTTTGTTATAGGGCGGTGCAGTTACCAGAGACAAGAGTGGGGACAGAGAGAAAGCAAGCCCCAGCAAGGATGACGGCACCGCAATCCCGTCTCCATTCTCTTCTCAGAATTTTGGGCACACATGCACACGCACCCGGGCACCAGGCATGTTCTTCAAGCCACCGTGTCTGAGACTAGAACCATGCATTTGTCCTTGTGCGGTCAGCTGCCTTAGGCCCCATGCCACCAGCCAGCCCTGTAGCTGAATTTCTCGGAGGGACCGCTTCAACGTCTTTCGAGCGAGTCACACTGGGTTCCCATACGCCTCCTCTGTGACCCAGCTAGGAGGAGGCCCAGCCTATGGCCACGTTTCTGCTCCTCCGTCCAAGCAGTGACTCAGCTATGGGAGGCGGAGGTGCGGTAGAGGCCAAACTGGCTGTCAGAGGCCCCTGCTCCGTCAGAGCCCGGCAGGCCCTGAGGCCACCTGTGTGATGCTGTCAGCCCAGCTGCCCCGAGCCCAGGGACCGGCCCCACCCCACACAGGCTGCTGGAAGGAGGAGGCCTGAGAGATTTGGGGACCATGGGGGAGCTGAGAGCCGGGCTGCCGAGGAGCCAGCAGCCCCTGCCAGAGCCTCACAGCACTTGGACAGGGAAGTCCAGTGTTGGCGGAAAGTGGTTTCCAAGTGAGAACGCACGATAACAGATCCAGGCTGTGAGAGCCACGCATGTACACGACAGACTTACGTGACGCGAATGCAGTTCGAGTGCACAGCGGGCGGGGGAGTGTGCTTTGGCGTGTCCTGGTTCGGTCGTGCGGGGAGCCCTGGTGTCTGCAGCAGCGAGGCCGACTTCCTCCTCTCTGCTCTGGGGATGGGCTGGTGTGAGGGGCGGAGCCAGGGGGCGAAGCCACCAGAACCCTGCATGGCCCCTGTGGTGTTTCCTGATGGGGCAGGCAGGGAACAGCTAAAAGGCATTGCCTTTTTTTTTTTTTTTAAAGAAATTTAATTTTATTCATTCCTTCATTTATTTTAATTTGACCAGAGAGAGGGAGAAAGAGAAAATGAGAAAGCAAGACACCAAGTCCGGGGCTTGAACCGTGGTTGACCATGTGGGAATGCCCAGTGCCTTAATCACCAAGCCACCTGCTGGCCCCTTAAAGGCATTTCTTATTATCTTGGGTGTGCATGTGTGTGTACAAACTACTGTGACCCAGACTGGCTACATATCACACTCACACGTGCACACAGACAGGCCCATGTATTAGACTTCTGATTTTAGATTCTTCCGATGCCTATAGTATTCTTCCTTTTTTTAAAAAAAGAAATTATTTATTTGTTTATTTTTAATTTGATAAGAGAGGGAAAGTGAGAAAGCAAGCCACCAGGTCCGGGACTTGAACCATGGTTGGCCACGTAGGAGTCCAGCGCCCTACCCACCACGCCACCTGCCAGCCCCAATACCTATAGTATTCTTCTCCACTATTGCCTAACTAGCACCTTCCTGGAAGTGTGTCTCATCCTGCTTAGAAACCTGGTGGCTTTTCCCTGCAGCCGAGTCGCATGCAAACAAGAAATTACAGGCGCAATGAGTGGGGGACGCCTTGGGCCCAGGGACCAGATGAGAACCCTTACCTGGGGGCAGGCTTAGTGTGTCCTTCTGGTCACATCCCCTGGAGCTTTGGGAGAGCACCCCTCACACACGCAGGTGCATAAGGCTGTCCTCCACGCAAGCGTGTCTCCGCGGTCTTAGGGCGGCCCTGTAGACTTGCCTGGGCGTCTCACCTGCGGCCTCTCTCCGCCCTGCCAGGACAACCGGGACCGGGAGCTGCAGGAGCTGAGGCAGCTGCAGCGGCTGAAGGAGCTGGAACAGAAGCGGCGCTCCTGGGCGGCGGGGGAGCTGGGGGGCTTCGGCCGCAGTAGCAGCGAGAATGACGTGGAGCAGCTGACCAAGAAGGGCGCTGAGGACCTGTCCCCTTTCCTGCGCCCCAGGCCCACCAGCCCTTCCTACCTGCCCCCCAACACCCGCCGCTCCCGCCTCTCCCTGGGCACCTCGGCCGACCGGGAGCTGCTGACCTTCCTGGAGAGCGCCACGGGCAGCCCCGAGGAGCCCCACAAGTTCAACAGCTTGCCGCGGAGCAGCCCCCGGCAGGCGCGGCCCACGGTGGCCTGGATGGAGCCTGCAGGACCCAGGGACCACGACTCCGGCTTTGCATGCAGGCCTCAGGCCTCGGACCGCCAGGACTCACCTCCGGCCTGGCCCTGCCAGCTTCCCACCCCGCGGCCAGAGGAGCCCGGCTCGACCTCCCCTCGAGCTGGGCGCGGTGGGGTCAGCGTCCTGCGGAAGAGGAACAGTGAACCTGTGGGCCTGGGTCCCGCCCGGTCCCCTCCACTGTCGCCGCTGGTCCTGGGCATTAAGGAGCATGAGCTGGTGACAGGGCTGGCCCAGTTCGACTTGAAGGGTTCCAGGGGCCGGGAAGAGCCATCCCCGCTGACCCTGAGTGACTTCAGCCCAATGGAGCTGGAGTCTTCAGGGGACGGGAGCCCACAGCCCCTCAGTGCCGGGCACTGCAGCCTGTCCTCGGGCAGGGGTGGCCAGGGACGTCTCAGCCCAGCCCTGGAGCCTGACAGGGCGGCCCCTGACGCGCCCAGCAGCGCCGCCCTGGTGTCCGCGGGGAGCAGCGACCCCGAGAACAAGGAGCCCGGGCCCATGTTCTGCATCTCGGACGCCACCGACTGCTCGCTGACCCTGGACTGCTCGGAGGGGACCGACTCCAGACCCGGCGCGGGGGCGCCCGAGGCGGGCGGGGAAGGGGACGGCTCGGTGTCCTCCGGGGCAGGGGAGGCGGGGGGCAGCCAGCTGTCCTCCAACCCCGCGTCCAGCCCCCCAGGGGAGGCGCCGGCCCCGCTCCCCGAGAAGAGCGAGCCCAGCTGCAAGGGGGGGCCCCCTGGGGACAGGCCGGCCAGAGGGAAGGACGCGGTGGCAGCGAGGAGGAGCTCGTTCAGGGAGGCGGCGGGGCCGCGGCCGGGGGCCCGGCGGGGGGCGGGCGC
>NW_006159766.1:951177-954311 GCF_000334495.1 Tupaia belangeri chinensis
GGTCAGGGGCTCCCCCAAGAAGCCCAGCGCCAAGCCGCTCAGGAACATCCCCAGGCAGAAGCCGGAGGACATTAAGTTCTGCCGCTCCAACTCCGAGGAGGAGCCCAAGCCGCCCGCGCCCAGCCCGCCCCGCGGCCCGCCGCAGGTGCCCAGCTTCGCCCGCAACACGGTGGCCTCCTCCTCCCGGTGCACGAGGACCGAGGGCCCCGCTGCGGCCAGGGTCCCCGGCATCACGCGGACAGCCTCGCAGCGACAGCTGAAGGCCCGGGCTGGCCCCGAGGACGCCGCGCCCAAGGACAGCGGCACCCTGAGGCGGGCCAGCAGCGCGCGGGTCCCCAGGAAGGGCCTGGAGACTGCTGAGGGCACCCCGGAAGGCCCCGTGAAAGCCCGGGGGGCTGCGGAAAGGGCCTCCCTCAGACTGAAGGACTCCAATCGGACCGCGCTGGGGAAAATCCTCAATCCGCTATGGAAGTGATGGGGGCCTGGCCGCCCTTGCCCCGGGGGTGCAGGGGTGAGGCCAAGAGGCGACGATGAGTGGCGTTGTTACACCCGCAGTCCACCCGTGCCACCTGCTAACGACCCTGTCCCCGAAGGTACGAGTGCGTGACCCTGGACTGCGGCCCGCCGGGCTGGCCCTGCTGTGAGGTCCCGCCCCCGCCCCCCAGAACCCAGGTCCTGCAGAGAACTGGGACATGTAAGATGATCTTATACACCAAGTAAAGACAATTTTTTTCTGGCCAGTTTTTATATATCAAAGACTTATTTTTTAATATTATAAAATAAAATGTTGATTTAGCTGGTTCGTTTTGTAGTGTTATGCCTGGGGGGGGGCATCCCTGGTGTGGCTGTGACCCTGGCCTTGAGGACCCAGCTGCCCACACAGGTCCCTGCAACTGCTGCCCTTCCCCTGAGCTCCTCCTTGAAGCCTTTCTGGCTTGCTGGTTTCTCCTCCAGTTCTGGGTGAGGGCTTGCATGCCACCAGGGGGGACAGAGGCTCGGGGGCAGAAGTCTAGTGCTTGTGTGTTCAGGACTAGCCCACGAGCAGGGGCTGGGGCTGAGCCCTGGGGCGGGGGGCTGCAAAGCAGGCTTCCCTTGCAGGTGGGGTGCCCACTGCTAGAACCCCGATCTCTGGGCTGCAGGAGTTCCAGGTCTCAGTGGAAAGGGATTGGTGCCTCTCAGTTGAGCAGCCCCTTCTGTGTTCCCCTTTGCCACCTGTCACACGGCTGAGGGAAGGCTGCTGTGACATGTGTCCACTCTGGTCACCGGGAGTGTGCCCTCGGACTCCCAGTCCTCCTTCTCCTCTTTTCTCTGCCTGTCCCCAATCCTTTTTCTCTTCCTTCTTTCTTTCTTTCTTCTTCTTTCTTTCTTCTTTCTTTCTTTCTTCTTCTTTCTTTCTTCTTTCTTTCTTTCTTCTTCTTTCTTTCTTCTTTCTTTCTTTCTTCTTCTTTCTTTCTTCTTTCTTTCTTTCTTCTTCTTTCTTTCTTCTTTCTTTCTTTCTTCTTCTTTCTTTCTTCTTTCTTTCTTTCTTCTTCTTTCTTTCTTCTTTCTTTCTTTCTTCTTCTTTCTTTCTTCTTTCTTTCTTTCTTCTTCTTTCTTTCTTCTTTCTTTCTTTCTTCTTCTTTCTTTCTTCTTTCTTTCTTTCTTCTTTCTTTCTTTCTTCCTTCCTTTCCTTTCCTTTCTTCCTTTCTTCTTCCTTTTTCTTCTTTTTCCTCCTATAACCTGGCTCTAGGACAGTCTCTCCTGTCTGTCTCTGTCTCTTAATGACAGTTTTTTACCGTGGACATCCCTTCCTTAGAGTGGTCTTTAGGCCCTAAAAAAAACCAAATCCCGTTTTTTTTTTTGGTTTTGTTTTTGAAAGCAGACCGAAAAAAGAAAAGAGATGAAATTGCAGTGGGAAGACGACACAGCATCAGGAAATGGGGGGAGAGTCAGTCTCCCGAGAGAGGGAAGTGTACTCTCTTGCCAAAATGCCCATTTCACTGCCCGGAGATGAATGGGGAAATGGGGACGTCGTTGAAACTTGTTTTCTATTTTAAAAGTTGCCCCCAGGCCAGCCTGTGGTGTGGTGGTTAAGGCAGCTAGATTCCACATGGCCGACTGCATGGTTCAAATCCTGGGCCTGGCAGCTTGGAAAACACATCAAGGCCCAAAGCCCCTAAAGGAGGGAGAGATGGAGAAGGGATTCGCCTATTGGGAGGGGTATTCTTTCTCATTCTCTCTCTCTCTCTCTCTCTCTCTCGGGTCTCCCCGGCAAGCACGTGTGCCCTCTGGCAAAACTAAACTAAAACAACCCCTGATCCCCTCGTTCATGTGCGGGCTTTTAATCTCACTGCTCCACTCGGCTCCGACGTCGGTAGGTGGATGGATCTAGGCAAATCCGATGCATTTGTGACATTCCCGCGCCTCCCTGGAGCCTGTCCCCTTCCATGGGGCCACCACAGACAGCCCGGGCTGTGGCCAAAGGAGAGGCACTGTACCACGGGCTCGTGTGATCAGCCAGGGCAGGTGTGCCAGGGCTCCTGGAGGCGTCCGGAGGACCGACCTGCTGCTCACCCTCTCCAAGGGCCTCAGAGCCGTGTTTTTAACCAAGTAGACAGAAAGCTTCGAAAGGGAGAGTCCCTCCATGTTTTTAACCAGGTAGACAGACAGCTTCGGAAGGGAGAGTCCCTGGGGCATGGGAGGTGGATGAAAGTGCTTGTACGTTTGTGGACAGTGGAGGTGTCGGGACTCTCAGGGGGGCCCTGGGAGCCAGGTGGGGTCCCTGCTCTGTCACCGATGCTACGTGACGTTAGCAGGTCACGTCCTCTCTCGGAGCCTCTGTTCCTAGCCCATGGACTAGAGCTCAGCTTCCACGAGGGTGTCCAAGCCCCTTCCAGGTCTAGGAGCCTTGAGTCATATAAACCGAGCCCGTCCCTGCCCCAGGGTCAGCTTCTCAGGACCAACCCTGGCATCTCAAAAGGGAAGGCCTCGCTTCCAGAGCTGCTTAGCAGGAAGTGCCCCAGAGTGGGCCCTTGCTGGGACACCTCCGCTGGGAGTCCTAAGCAGCGGTGGTCCCCTCTGCCCTGGGGACAATCTGTGTGTTTCCCTGTGAGAAGGCCATCTTTTCGCCTTTTTTTTTTTTTTTTTTTTGGGGG
>NW_006159766.1:959879-968897 GCF_000334495.1 Tupaia belangeri chinensis
GGTCGGGGGGAGGGCTTGCATGCCACCAGGGGGGACAGAGGCTCGGGGGCAGAAGTCTAGTGCTTGTGTGTTCAGGACTAGCCCACGAGCAGGGGCTGGGGCTGAGCCCTGGGGCGGGGGGCTGCAAAGCAGGCTTCCCTTGCAGGTGGGGTGCCCACTGCTAGAACCCCGATCTCTGGGCTGCAGGAGTTCCAGGTCTCAGTGGAAAGGGATTGGTGCCTCTCAGTTGAGCAGCCCCTTCTGTGTTCCCCTTTGCCACCTGTCACACGGCTGAGGGAAGGCTGCTGTGACATGTGTCCACTCTGGTCACCGGGAGTGTGCCCTCGGACTCCCAGTCCTCCTTCTCCTCTTTTCTCTGCCTGTCCCCAATCCTTTTTCTCTTCCTTCTTTCTTTCTCTCCCTTTCTTTCTTTCTCCTTCCTTTCTTTCTTTCTTTCTCTCTTTCTTTCTTTCTTTCTTTCTTTCTTTCTTTCTTCCTTCCTTCCTTCCTTCCTTCCTTCCTTCCTTTCCTTTCCTTTCTTCCTTTCTTCTTCCTTTTTCTTCTTTTTCCTCCCATAACCTGGAGCTTGGACAGTCTCTCCTGTCTGTCTCTGTCTCTTAATGACAGTTTTTTACCGTGGACATCCCTTCCTTAGAGTGGTCTTTAGGCCCTAAGAAAAACCAAATCCCGTTTTTTTTTTTGGTTTTGTTTTTGAAAGCAGACCGAAAAAAGAAAAGAGATGAAATTGCGTTGGGAAGACGACACAGCATCAGGAAATGGGGGGAGAGTCAGTCTCCCGAGAGAGGGAAGTGTACTCTCTTGCCAAAATGCCCATTTCACTGCCCGGAGATGAATGGGGAAATGGGGACGTCGTTGAAACTTGTTTTCTATTTTAAAAGTTGCCCCCAGGCCAGCCTGTGGTGTGGTGGTTAAGGCAGCTAGATTCCACATGGCCGACTGCATGGTTCAAATCCTGGGCCTGGCAGCTTGGAAAACACATCAAGGCCCAAAGCCCCCAAAGGAGGGAGAGATGGAGAAGGGATTCGCCTATTGGGAGGGGTATTCTTTCTCATTCTCTCTCTCTCTCTCTCTCTCTCTCGGGTCTCCCCGGCAAGCACGTGTGCCCTCTGGCAAAACTAAACTAAAACAACCCCTGATCCCCTCGTTCATGTGCGGGCTTTTAATCTCACTGCTCCACTCGGCTCCGACGTCGGTAGGTGGATGGATCTAGGCAAATCCGATGCATTTGTGACATTCCCGCGCCTCCCTGGAGCCTGTCCCCTTCCATGGGGCCACCACAGACAGCCCGGGCTGTGGCCAAAGGAGAGGCACTGTACCACGGGCTCGTGTGATCAGCCAGGGCAGGTGTGCCAGGGCTCCTGGAGGCGTCCGGAGGCCCGACCTGCTGCTCACCCTCTCCAAGGGCCTCAGAGCCGTGTTTTTAACCAAGTAGACAGAAAGCTTCGAAAGGGAGAGTCCCTCCATGTTTTTAACCAGGTAGACAGACAGCTTCGGAAGGGAGAGTCCCTGGGGCATGGGAGGTGGATGAAAGTGCTTGTACGTTTGTGGACAGTGGAGGTGTCGGGACTCTCAGGGGGGCCCTGGGAGCCAGGTGGGGTCCCTGCTCTGTCACCGATGCTACGTGACGTTAGCAGGTCACGTCCTCTCTCGGAGCCTCTGTTCCTAGCCCATGGACTAGAGCTCAGCTTCCACGAGGGTGTCCAAGCCCCTTCCAGGTCTAGGAGCCTTGAGTCATATAAACCGAGCCCGTCCCTGCCCCAGGGTCAGCTTCTCAGGACCAACCCTGGCATCTCAAAAGGGAAGGCCTCGCTTCCAGAGCTGCTTAGCAGGAAGTGCCCCAGAGTGGGCCCTTGCTGGGACACCTCCGCTGGGAGTCCTAAGCAGCGGTGGTCCCCTCTGCCCTGGGGACAATCTGTGTGTTTCCCTGTGAGAAGGCCATCTTTTCGCCTTTTTTTTTTTTTTTTTTTGGGGGGGTTGTCCTGACCTGAGGGACAGTCGAACAAGTTCCCTGGGGGAGGGAGTGAGAGCTGGGACAAACACATGCACACACAATACGAGGTGCTGACTCCTCCATTCTCCTCTCGGGATCTTGGGCACACATGCACACACGCCCGGCGTGAGTTTAAGCCACTGGGTCCGGGACTCGAACCATAGAACCATAGTCAACTACATGGGAGTCCAGTGACATAGCCATTACGCTAACTGCTGGTCCTTGCCCTTTTTTTTTTTTTAAGAACTATTTAATTATTTTATTTTATTTTATTTTAATGAATTAATTTATTTTTGACCAGAGCTGGAGAGTGAAAACAAGAAGGCAAGCCTCCAGATCCAGAACTCAGACCACAGTCGGCCACGTGGGAGTCCAGCGCCCCAACCACCATGCCACCTGCCAGTCTCCTGTTACCTTTGACCTGCAGTCAGCCTGGAAAAATAACGTAGGTCTATAATGGAGAACTAGATTCCCATTCCGCTTTGTGTCAGCTGAGCGGAATGTGTGTAAAGGTCCACTGCGTGCTTTCGCATCACAAGTAGTTTAATAAAACTCGTTTCTGGGAGTTGTGTTTTTCTCAGCTTCTATCGATGTGTCGGCGCGATCCTGCTCGGAGTGTGTGATTTCCTGGCCGGAGCTAGGGCGGGATCCTGGAGATGAGGCCAGGCTGGCAGCAGAGCTGTCCTCCAGAGCTCCGGAGGGCTCCGAGGCTGCTGGCTCTGTCCTGGGAGCACAGAACGCACACGTCAGCCAGGGTGTGGGGTGGGTGGCGGCAGACCTGTGGGGCTGCGAGCACGCGTCTGACATCAGGCCGGGGATGGGACGCTGGGCACCTGGGCCGGGCTGGCATTCCACGCTGGGCCAGGCTTTGTGCAATCGCCCCGGCCGGCAAGTCTGGATCTGCTCCTACGTGTCTTGCATTTGGTTCAGCACATGGCAACTCGCGGCTCACCTCTGTGAGTGGCTCAAGAGTGAGCAGAGAGGGGGGAGGTGTTTATTTCAAATGCCGTGTTGGTGAATATTTAAACAGAAGGGGGGTTGTGTGAAACATATACCTTACCCCTGGGTTTTCTGTCACATTTTAGCCCAGGCATCTCCTGCTTTATACGGAAGCGGGCTCGGGAACAGTCTCTGGGTAGGACCCCCGTAGAGGAGACGGTAGAGGTGGTGAGCTGCTGCCTGCTTCTTGGACATCATGAACCTGATTTTCCTGCTGTTACAGGGATTTGGGACAACTTACTCTTCTTGACTTCAACCCAAGTGTACTAGGGGTGATTGATTTATTCTGTCTCCCCAAAAATAAGCTCTGTTTTTCTAGCAGGACTCAGTTTTATTTATTTATTTATTTTAAGAAAGATTTTTTAAATATATGTATATATATATATATGTATATGTGTGTGTGTGTGTATAATCCCTTCTCCTCCATTCTCCTCTCAGGATCTTGGGTACGCACACACACACACGCCTGGTGTGAGCTTTAAGTTGCTGGGTCCGGGACTCGAACCACACTGGACTACATGGGAGTCCAGGTCATCTGCTGGCCCCCTCGGTTTCCTTTAATCCTTTTGGTGGCTTTCACAAGGAACCTGTGTCCCAGTTGTCCTCCCAAAGATACTCATTGAACTCAACGGGCCGCCCTTTCGTAACCTCTTCCACCATTCTTCGTGATGGGCTGGCCCCGTAGCCTAGTGGTTAAAGGAGCTGGCTCTTACACAGCTGGCCACGTTTCGAATCTCAGTCCGGGTGACTTGGAAAACACAGCAGACGTGTGCATGCCCCAGCCCCCGTAGGATGGAGGAGTGGAGGAGGGGCTGTGATGTGACCGTGCCCACTGGGGAGGTGTTTCCTTCCTCTCCTTTCTCTCTCTCTGTCTCTCCATCTCTCTCTGGCAGGTGCAAACCCCTCTGACAACTGGACAGAAGTCTGCATATTCATGTGGTGCAGTGAGAGGCCTGCAATCCTTTAGTAGAACTCGCATTAATTCAGTTTTCCGAGGTGTTCGAGTTTGTGACCTCCTGCTCCTAAGAGTGTATTGTCTTGCCATTTTTTGGAGTTTTCCATGGAAACAAACTGGATTCTTCATCATACTTTTGCCTCATGTGCTAGGCTGCCAAAAATAGTTGTTTTTTTTTTTTTTTGTATGTCTTTCAACACATGTAAGCATCAAACATACAGCCCAAGTTTGGATAAGGGACATTGCATCTGGTCACTTGGTGAGTGCTTATTAAAATCGTCTGGGCAGGGATGGCCACAGTGGGTCTGCGGAGTCGCCCTGGTCAGCATCGGGAGGTCACACCAAGCTCCGGCGGGCTCCGTGGCAGGGTTGGAAGCATGGCCCAGGTCAGCTGCTCCTTGGGGCTTGCTCGTCTGTGAGTGACTTCCCAGGTAGGCTGTCCTGACCCACTGCCCCCTCAGTGAAGACAGAGTAGCATTCTTACAGTAGAAGAAAATGGCTTCTCTGTGTTCTGGGCCACAGCCTTGCAGCGGGCTTTGGCGTCCTGGCTGGTGGGGAGGACGGTCAGGCTCCGCCGTGGCCCCATGCAGCCTTCTGCCTCTGCTCGTCCATGGACCTTCCCAGGTGCCACCCAGCTCAGCCTGCACCTGTCAGTGAGTCCACATGGGCGGGCTCGCCCAGCCTCCGGGCCTCCTCAGAAACATTCCAGGCTGAGTTCTAACACCGTCCCCAACTCACAAGCAGATGCCATTTTCACGTTTGCTGGACCCCGGTGCTGATTGCTTCAGAGAGTTCGAGACCAGCCCTCCTTCCAGCCAGGCTTCTCACACCCTAAAATGGGTGGGCACCAGGGGTGGTCTAACTCAGAGCTAAAGCAGAAGCACCCCCATGCATGCTAGGCCGCGCTGGGTCCAGACCTTGGAAATGCAGCCTAAGCGTTCCACCACAGGGCTCCTGGGAGTGTGGAGGTGGCTCTTCACGCCAGCCTCGCCACGGCTGCCCTGCTGAAGGGTCTGACTCAGCTTGTGCACAGCAGTTTACTAATGCGAGCTGAGCAGCCCGTGTGCCCATCTGCGTGCCCAGGAAGCCTTTGCAAGCTAGTCGAGGTGGCTGGTGGAGCGACAGTGAACACATGCCCATGACCTGGGGCCAGCTGAGAACGGGGGTGCACTGTGGGATCACGACCTCGTGGGGATACCTGTCTCTATCCTTCTCCCCTCCCGGCCCCCGTCTCTCTCACTCATGGACGAAATAAATAGATGAACTTTTAAAAAAGGGAAAAAAACACATATAATCAAACTGCTCTTCAGCGCCCTGTTCCTGAGCGTTCTGGTCCACAGCCTTCGTGAGGGCCGAGGCTGGCTCCTGCAGGTGCCGCCCCCTTGCTGCACTCTGGCACCCGCAGGCCGGCGTCCCCCTGTCTTCACTGGTGTGGAAGGGGCAGGTGCAGCTCTCCAGGGACTCCGGCTGGGGGTCCGCAGGCACGCTCAGGGCAGGTATCAGACTGTAGGCTGCACGGGACGTGGACGTCGGCCTCCTTCCCATTTTAGGGTGTGAGAAGCCTGGCTGGCAGGAGGGCTGGTCTCAAACTCTCCGAAGCAATCAGCATCGGGGTCACTCCAAGCTGTGAATGGCTCCCCATCAGTAGGGGACGGTGTCGAGAGGAGCTGGACAGTCTGCCGCTTTCGGGGACAGCCCTCTGGCCCATCTGGCACAGGCGGGAGAGCGGCGGGAGCTGTACGCGGGTGCAGGTGGTTCGGCTTTGGAAGTTTCTGGACCAGCAAGAGCACCAGCCCTGTTCGGTGCTGCTGAGCGGGCCTCCGCCTGGCCGTCCACTGTGTGGTCTTCTTTCCAAGGTGCCAGAGGTTCCCAGGGGCTGATTCATCCCTGGGGCAGAGGTGGGGTGAGGAGGGCAGCCTCTGCACCACCCTGAGCAGAGCCACAGCCCCCACCCCCAGCCTCCTACTCCCGAGGCCGAGATGGCTCCTGCACAGTGGGAGGAAGGGCCCCCCGCAGCACCTGGGTGCGGGTAATTGCTCTGAGCAGAAGCGTCTCCCCGGCCCCTGCTTCTCTCGGCTGCACTTAGGCTCCCAGGAAACTCAGGGCTCTGCACACCATTGCTCTCCACCTGCCCACCACTCCAGCGACCAAGTAGGAGGTGGGCCGCCATTCTTGGTAGTCGGTGGGGGATCCCCTCTGGGAGAGGTGCAGGGGGATGTGAGCCATGGTCTCCATGGCTACCCAAAGCACCGTGTCTGGCCACAGCCGCGGAGAATGAGACCCAGTTGTCAATCCGTGCTGGACGCTGGCCTCAGCCCTGAGGCCTTTCAGGAGGGGCCTTGGTGAGCCGCAGCAAGATGGAGAATGACCCGGACAGCCAGGGCCTGGGCCTCAGGCTTGAGAACGAGCACTGGGTCGGCAAGACTGAGCTAAGGAGCCTGGCAGTGGAGTGCCCTGATTCTGTGTTGTTCCAGAGCGCTGCGGAGGGAGAGGAGCGGCCGTGCTCTGGTAAGACTCTGGGGCCAGCAGGTGGCATGGTGGTGAAGGCACGGGATTCCCACAAGGCCAACTGAGGTTCATGTCCCAGACCCAGCAGTTTGAAAACCACGCCAGGCACATGCGCGTGCGAGAGGAGAATGGGAGGGAGGGGGACGTGATGTAGCCATCCCCTGGGACGTGATTTCTCACTTTCCCTCTCTCGTCTCTCTTTGTCTCCCCGGTGAGCCCATGGCAAAAAAACTAAAACTGCAATTAAATAAATAAATGAAATAGACTTCATAAAAACAAATAACCCGACTCTGAGAAGCTGGCCTGCACGGCAGGCTCCTGGCTCTCATCTGGAGACCTCCCTGAGGCTCTTATACCCCTGATCTGGACTGGCTGGGGCTGGATGGGGATCGTGGCATCCAGGCCCGGGTGAGGGTGCAGGAGGAGCTGGCACCAGAGCTGCGCCCTCTCCCTGCCCCCTCCTGCGCAGGGGAGAGGGACGCTGAACCTACACAGTGGCTGCCCCAGACCCAGCGACTGGAGCAGCCCCAAAGGCCACGTCTCCCTTGCAGGGATCACCTCCCAGGAGGCCCAGCTCACTTTAACGGTCCATGAGAAGAAGCCTCACGGCTGTCGCCCTCACTCGGCAACACCGACAAGGCTGTCTGAGCGGCTCAGGGGTACAGGGGCCCAGACAAGGCTATCTGAGCGGCCCAGGGGTACAGGGCCCCGGACAAGCGCTGTCTGAACGGCTCAGGGGTACAGGGGCCCGGACAAGCGCTGTCTGAATGGCTCAGGGGTACAGGGCCCTGGACAAGCGCTGTCTGAACAGCTCAGGGGTACAGGGCCCCGGACAAGGCTGTATGAGCAGCTCCGGGGTACAGGGCCCCGAGTCGCCTCTTGGATTCATCGGTAGGGATCTGGAGTGCGAGGACCGTCCCCTTAGGGCAGAGTCTCAGTAGGACTCAAGAACAGTGTGTGATTCTGGGAAGCTGAGAGTCTTGTGGGGATTCTGGAAAGGAGTGCTCGGCAAACGGGAGCCGATGAGATTCGGGGACTGTCCTCGCACTAGGGGGACGCATAATCAGGGGCTCACCACCCAAGGGCCCTCCTCACTCTCATGGAAATAAAGTTTTCCAAAAAGGAGCCAGTGGGCCCGCCAGGGGTGTGGTAGTTAAAGCGCTGGATCCCACATGGCCGACTCTGCAGTTCCAGTCCCAGACCTGGTGGCTTGTGTGTGCGTGCCCCAAAGCCTGAGAGGAGGGATTACGATGTGGCCCTCCCCTCAAGGGGTGATTTCTCACTTTCCCTCCCTCCCTCTCTCTCTCTCTCTCTCTGGCGAGTATGTGCACCCTATGGCAAAAATCTAAAAAGAAAAAGAGAGAGACATTGAGGTAAAAAATATTCACGACTTTCCCGACAACCCATATACATACACAGATCCGTTTGTGCATGCGGATACCCAGTGAGAGACTCAGAGGGAGAGGGAGGCCGAGCCGCCCGCCTAACCAGTTGCCTGCGTGGCTGACTGTCGGAGGACATCACTTCTCAGGGCCATCCCAGGTTCCATTCCTCAGGCTGATTGCAAATCCTGCGGGGCGTGACTCTCCCTGCCACCAGCCACTTCGGGGACTCCCCCACTCCTGGTCCTCCCGCCGTCACTATGGGACCCTCTATGATCCTTGTCCAGTGCAAACTTCAGAACAGCTCAGGGGCCTCTCACGTCTGAGTCTTGGTGCTGTTGCACCTGGCCCTGCTGCTGGCAGTCAGGTGACAACCTAGGGCCTGACCTTTACTTGAGGTGAGCTCTGTGAACCCATAAACTCCCCGCTTCCCCAGAACTGTGGCTCAAACATCCTCTCTCTGCTTTGAGGCCACAAGTCTCTGTCGGTGCCTGGCTGGCCCCAGGCAGGTAAATGGAAAGCCCAGGGCTCCCAGCTGCAAGGGCTTCTGGGAGACGAGGGCCTGCAGAGGCCAGAGCAGGGACACAAACAGAGGTAAGAGGGCGCGGAGTGCCCCAAGCCCCAGCCTGTGCTTCGTGTTCGGAGGATCAGCCACCCAGGGGCCCTCGGGCTTGTGGGAGGCAGCTCTGGGGTGGCCGAGTCTCACTGCAGGGCTCGGTCACCTGTGCTGGGGGACACCTCCAGCCAGGTGTCTCAGGCCCTGGAGACAGGGAAGACAGCCATGCGGCAGGCAAACTCCAGCACACCTGGTTTGCAAAGGGCCCGTCTCATCAGGGATAGTAGGGAGGGGCCGGGCCGGGCCCTGCCTGCCCCAGCTCAGCTGTGTGACCTCGGGGACCTCAGACAAATCGCTGACCGTCTCTGCTTGGGAACCAGAGCTGTGAGTACCCTCAGAGCCGTCGAGGGGTTTAAACGGTTAAATACGTTCTAGCAGTGTCTATGGGATTTGCCATCCTCACTGTCTAGGGCAGAGGCCAACCTGGCAGCTGCTCAGTTGCAAGAGTGTCCCCCAGGGGAGGGAAGGGGAGGGACCTGAGGGGCTCGGACTGCCTGAGCTCTGCCTGCTGGAGAGAGAGGGCTTTCGACACCTGTGTGCCTGGAGGGGGTACGGCGGCGGGGGGAGA
>NW_006159766.1:969352-973712 GCF_000334495.1 Tupaia belangeri chinensis
AGGAGGCCACCCCTGGCAGCTGCTCAGTTGCAAGAGTGTCCCCCAGGGGAGGGAAGGGGAGGGACCTGAGGGGCTCGGACTGCCTGAGCTCTGCCTGCTGGAGAGAGAGGGCTTTCGACACCTGTGTGCCTGGAGGGGGTACGGGGGTGGGGGGAGACCAGCCGGCTCCACAGCTTCCTGGTGACTCAGGGAGTCCTGCCCCCACACCATGGTGGCCTGGCCGGTGACCTTGGGCTGGTCACTGATCCAGCCCTGCCTCTACTTCCTCCTCCAGGGAGCGGGCAGGGCCGGCTGCAGGGCACGGCAGCACACGCACAGCCGGGCGGCCCTAATTGATAGGATCTATAAAAGGCATTTGTTCCCAAAGCGCGTGATCTCATCCTCCAGGCTGAAGACTTCAGAGCCTCCCTCCCACTGGCCCTCCTGGCGTTCCCGGCTCCCAGACCAGGTCGGCCCAGCACCCTCCCGGAGGGCAGGGGCTCTCTGCGGAGCAGCAAGCACTGTGTCCCTTCGGGAAAGCCAAGGGAGCACGCAGTGCCCGGAGCGCCTTTTCCAAGTGCCCCGGGAGAAGCGCGAAGCAGGGGCGGCTCTGACTGTGACCGGCATGCTCCATCCTCACTCCACTGCAGCTCACGGAGGTCACCTGCTTCCCTGCGGCCACAGACACTGCATGTCCCCCACCCCATCCACCCTGCCTCCCCCATACAAAGAGAGCAAGGCACAGAGGGGGAGACGGCCGTGCCCCAGGGATGGCAGAGCGCTGGCGAAGGGGAGGCCTGGGACTCCTGAGGTCGCCTGTGACACCCGGGGGCCCAAGCAGCCCTCCTCTTCTCTGAATGTCTGCTTCCCAGTCCCCCAAGGGAGTCCTCGCTGGGCCTGAAGCTCTGTGAGTTTAACGGCTCTGTCAGGACACCCACTCGCCCTTCTCCACGCACTCCCGACACCTCCCAGAAGGGACCCAAGGAGCCCTCTTCTCACTGGCCTTTGTACTGCCCTTACAGGGCCCTTCCGAGGGCTAGAACCTGGGTTTTGGAGTCATTCAGACCTGGTTCTAATCCCAGCTCCCCTATTTGCTAACTGGGCTGCCTTCGGGAGGCTCCATTTTCATCCGTAAGACGGGGAACCTGCCCACCCTTTGGGGTGGTTACTCAGGTGGACACTCTCTCCTCGGTGCACAGTATTGAGTAGGTGGGAGCTGGGCTCACCAGGAAATCTGCTGTCCGAGTATTTTTGGTGTGCTTCTGGACAGTTGGCGGGGGCTCTGCTCTCCTACGGGGACACGTGTGAGGAAAATGGTGGCCGCTAAACAGTCTTAGTCCCCTTCCATCACAAATGGGACCCAGGCATGAGACAGAACAACAGTGGCTCTGTCTGGCTCTGAAGGAGCGTCCCAAAGCGAGGATCAGAGAGCCGCCTGCCATTCCCGACCAGGCTTCTCACATGTGGCTACAGAGCTTCTTAACTACTATCCGCTATATCTTTTGTTTTTAGAGGTTTTTGCTTTAGGGTGTCTGCACTCACTGGAGGGAGAGAGAGACAGAGACAGTGTGAGGGAAAGTGAGAAATCACCCCCCGGGGGATGGCCACACCACATTCTCCTCCATTCTCCTCCCAGGATCTTGGGCACGCATGCACACAGGCCCGGCCTGATTTTGGAGCCTCTGGTCTGGGACTCGAACCGTGGTCTGTGGTCGGCCATGTGGGAGTCCAGCGACATCACTGCTATGCCATTTGCTGGTCCCAGTCCAACATGTCTATAAGGCACTGGGGTTTATCATCACTGAGGCTTCTTGGAGGAAAATGCCAGGAACGCGTCCCAGGCACCTATGCCACGTTTGGGACCCGTGGCCTCCCTGTGCGGCCCAGGTGGCTCTGCAGAGCTGCGGGCTGGTGTTGACACCTGTGGGTTTGGATGGCACAGGGGGCTGGGAGCCGGCCTGTGCTCCTGGCTGACCACCCAGACTCCTGCTGACCTCCATGGGACTTGGTGACTAAGTGGGTTCCATGTCTCCGCCCCAGCCCCAGGACGGGAATACAGCTCCCCACCGGCCTATCTTGCCGAGGAGCCCAACCCTTTCCAAAGTGTGTGTGTTTCTTCCATGAGCAAGAGCAAGCCTGCGCCCACCACAGGGTCCCCACACTGCGCACACTCCACGTCTCAGGGTCCCCAGAGCTTGGGCAGACAGGTGCTCTGTGTTCTCAGAAAGGTTGCCAGGCCTGAAAAGGGAGACTTTCTGTGAGGGGTTGCTTCACAGAGCGTCCTTTTTTTTTTTTCTAAGAATTGTTTTATTTAGGGACCAGTAGGTGGCGTGGTGGTTAAGGCGCTGGACACTCCCACATGGCTGACCAGGGTTCGAGTCCTGAATCTGGTGGCTTGCTTTCTCGCTTCCTTTCTCTCTCTCTCTCTCAACGTCTGTCTCTCTCTGGTCAAGTTAAAAAATAAATGAATGAATAAATAAAATAAAAATGATTATTTTTAAAAATTGTCTTATTTAACTTTATTTATTTATTTATTTTTAATTTTACCACAGAGGGACAGAGTAAGAGAGAGAGAGGGAAAGTGAGAAAGCAAGATGTCAGGTCCAAGACTCGAACCACGGTCGACCATGTGGGGGTTCACCGCCCTTCACCACCACGCCTCCTGCTGGCCCCCAGAGCATCATGTTTTACCGCTGTGCCACTGCCTGGCCCAGGGGCTTTGATACAGAGCAGCAGGTGACATTAGGCTGGGCAGTGTTTGGAGCTGGCAGGCGGCATGGTGGTTAGGCGCTGGACTCCCACGAGGCCGGCTGCAGTTTGCGCCTTGAACCTGGAGGCTTGTTTTCTCACTTTCCTTCCTCTCTCTCTGTGTCTCTCTCTGGTCAGCAAATGTGCGCTATAGTAAATTTTCAAATAACGATGATAATAAAGAACATAAATGATGCTTTTTTAAAAAGAATAATAAAGACTTGGCAGTGTTTTGACCACATAATAATCTCACCGGGAGCTAATGCTGAATAGCATGTATTTTTTAGTTTGTCAGAAGATACATGTGCTCACCAGATAGAGATAGAGAGATAGAGAGACAGAGAGCGAGAGATAAGGAGAAGGCACCGCCCGGAGAGGCATGCCCAGGCCTCAATCCCTTCTCCTTCTCTCCCTCTGTTCTGGATTTGGGGCACACATGCACATATACCTGGTGTGTTTTTCAGACAGCCAAGTCCAGGATGGGAATTGTGATCGGTCATGTGGAATCCAGACGCCTCCACCTCCAGACATGGAACGGACCCCTGAGTGGTTTTAAGTTTATTGATTTCTCCAATAAGAGAGAGAGAGAAAGCGAGGGAGGCAGCAGCCCCCATGGGGTCTTCACGATCCACAGTGGCCCCAGCCAGCCTGGATCAGGGACACGCACAGGCACCCAGTATGTATGAGAAACCTCGGGATGTGAACCTGGGACCTTCCCACAAGGGCCCAGCATCGCAGAGTGCTGAGTGAATGCCGTGCACCAGCTGGTCCCCCGGATGGCGTCTTGCTGTGGATTCAAGCGGCTCATGGCTCCAGGCTCCTGTTTCTCCCCGCTTCCCACTGGTTGCTAACGGGGCCTCCCGGAGAGATTGTGCAGACGCTCAACTGCACTTCAGTCTGTGACGACAGAGCCGCCGGCGGGAGCCATGTCAGGACGGGGTTCTCCACGCCAGTGTCAGCGGGCGGCCCCAACCTCTGAGGCTGCGTCAGGTCCCCACTAGCCTAGGGCTTCCAAACCCCGCCTGCGGATCCCGATGGAGCTCAGATCCGGGACGAGAAACTCACCTAGGTTAGGAGTCCGGACAGTGACATGAAAGGGACAGAGCGGACAGGGGTGGGGTTCTGTGGCCTGAGAGTGCCCTGTGCCACAATTAGGGTGCTGATTATAAGGCACACGCAGGGTGGAAATTCATGCTAACGACATGCTTGAAGACTTTTCCTATGTATGTACATGCGGGAGCTTCAAAGGTTTTTAAGAAAATGTGTATTGTGAAAAAGCTCTGATTTTAATTTTTCTTTTTTTTTAATAATTTGCTGTAGGGTTCACATACTCACTGAAGAGAGGGAGAGAAAGAGTGAGAGAGCACCCCCCCACACCCCCCGGGTGGGCGGATGGCCACACCACAGTCCCTTCTCCTCCATTCTTCTCTTAAGATCTGGGGCGCGCGCACGCACACACACACACACAGTGTGTTTTTCAAACTGCTAGGTCCAGGACTTGAACTGTGCAGTCGGCCATGTGAGATCTAGCTGCCTTAACCACCAGGCCACCAACTGACCCAGATAATTTTTTTTTTTTGGAGAGATTTTTTCGCTATAGGGCACGTGCGCTCGCCAGCCAGAGAGACAAATA
>NW_006159766.1:973814-977121 GCF_000334495.1 Tupaia belangeri chinensis
CGTGAGTTTTAAGCCACCGGGTCTGGGACGCGAACCGTGGTCAACTACGTGGGAGTCCAGCGACATAGCCATTACGCTAACTGCTGGTTCCCAATTTTTTTTTTTTTGCACCAAAATAAACTTACAGTTTCACTCTATTTCTTGACGGGATTTTGAAATACCCTTGCACGATGCTTTAATAGCAACGAGGCGAAGCGGGACTTGGGGCCTTGGGAACACAAGTGCATTTGGAGGGCTGCGTCTTCGAGAGTCTCCCCGGACCCTGTTATTCACACCCCACTCTCGGGAACGCTGCCGTCCCAGACCTCAGCCAACCACCCACATTAGTGCCCTGTCAATGTTCTCATCCGCAGTTTTATGGGTCCGTGGGTTCCAGCAAAACTGTTGACATCAACGCGTTGTCCTGCACCGGGCAGGGCTTTCGGGACGTGCCGTGCTCTGAGCAGGTGCCCACAGGCTGTGGGAAGACCGTCCTGTCTAGGCTCCCTCCCCCTGTCCTCCGCACCACGATGACATCATTCCCTCCAGCCAGGCTCCACTCCCAGTAAACCCTGTCCGGGTTCTGCACTTACCTGCCCAGGTGAGGCAAATGAGCTCATCTGCGCTTCAAGGCGGTTGTCCTGGAAAGAGCGAAAACACTAAACAAGGAGAAAAGCACCCAGCCTCCCCTGCCCTGCGAGGTCTTCACCTTGAACTCTGCTCAGGAAGGGCCAGTCCCCGCAGGGCCATGACTTCAGACTGGGCGCCCGTGTGCTGCGGCAAACACGGCCGAGCCCTTTAAACAAACACTGTGCAGATGTTAGGCCACGAGTTTAGAACCAGGCAGAGTAGGGCACCGAGAGAAGCTGGGGTGGGGGTGTGCGTGCCTACTCAAACCTCCTCCCCCTGCCACCCAGAGCTCTGCCACACGGGCTGCTCACATGCCCTCTCTGAGCCTTGGGTCCCTTAGCCCCGAAGTGGAGAATCGCGTTGGAATGATTCCTAAGGCACCTGAATAGCAGGGAGAGACACGGCCGTGGTGTGGCCGTGCGAAGCCGTGTTCTCCTGGTGGCTGGCTGGTTTTGGACGACCTTGCTTTGTGTCACTACACCCCAGGTCCTCGGTGTGCAGTTGCCGCTGGCCTGTCAGAGCCCCCCCTCCCCGCCCCCATGCCAGGTGCCGCTCCAGCTTCCCCCTTTCCTCTCGTCTTCACTCCTTCCTCCCCTAAGGCACCAGCCAGCACGTGTCTGCTGTCTGTTCTTAGATGTGTGTGGGCCTGCCTGCCC
Source organism: Tupaia belangeri chinensis (assembly GCF_000334495.1). Classification (NCBI taxonomy): domain Eukaryota; kingdom Metazoa; phylum Chordata; class Mammalia; order Scandentia; family Tupaiidae; genus Tupaia; species Tupaia belangeri. Next base: position 975,080 of record NW_006159766.1, read on the forward strand.
ATGTACGGTCATACCCTTGTGAAATACGGAGCATAGGGGGCCAGCAGGTGGCGTAGTGGTTAAGGCGCTGGACTCTCGAATGCGCAGACTGTGGTTCGAGTCCTGGAACGGGCAGTTTGAAACATGCCAGGTGTATGCCCAAGATCCCTAGAGGAGAACGGAGAAATGGCAGCATGGTCGTGCCCTCAGGGCGTGATTTCTCATTCTCTCTGTCTCTCCGGTGAGTTCATGTGCCCTACAGCAAACACTTTTCTTTAAAGAAAGAAAGCACAGGTGTGCGTGTGTGTCTCTTTATGAGAGACAGAGAAGAATGGAGAGAGACAGAAGTGTTTTGGATGGGGTCTCTGCATCTCTGATCTCCTGCCCCAGCCTCCTGGTTAGCTGGGACCGCAGGTGCACTTGATGTGTTCAGCTTGGCCCCGGTGCTCATTTGTAATTTACATGAATGATGGAGTACGCTGTGAATCTCATTCTCTTTCTCCTTTTTCTTTTTTTTTTTAATTTGTGAGAGAGACTCTGAGAGAGAGGGGAAAAGCACTCCCCACGGGGCGCGGTCCTGGAGCAATCCCTTCTCCACATCTCCACCCTGGTGGGTTTGGGGTGTACACACCTGTGCCCGGGGTGTTTTTCTTGCTGCCATGGCCACATTCTAACCGCGGGATGGGCTCTCAGTTAAGGATCCAGCTCCCTGGACGTGAAGTCATAGAGCCAGCCCCCTCCTGTCCCCAACTCTGCACTCCATCTCTCTCTGCACCCTGGGGTGCAGACAGCTCGTTTACTCTGTAGCCGCCGTGTAGTTTGTACCCATTCCTGTCTGGACACTGGTGTCCCTTACGTGTCACGTGTCTACACAGAGCACACAGCGACCATCTCCACACTCCCCCGAGGGACAGCCCAGGGAGTTTCGTTTCCCTTACTCATGGTGGAGTGCACGTGTGTGCATGAGAGGAGAAAGAGAGAGAGGGAGAGAGAGAGAGGGAGAGAGACAGAAGGAGAGAGAGAGAGAGGGAGAGAGAGAGAGGGAGAGAGAGAAAGGGAGAGAGAGAGGGAGAGAGAGACAGGGAGGGAGCGAGAGAGAGGGAAGGAGAGGGAGAAGCATCCTCCACAAGGTCTGGTCAGGCCACAGTCCCTTTCCCGCAGCCCTGCAGCCCCATGGGGTCGTGGGCACTCATGCCTGGCCTGGAGGGGTCCAGGCTGACCAGGCCGGGGGTCAGAACTGCCATGTGGGACCTGGCTTCTGCTGAGCCCTGCAGCACCGCTATGCCCTGGGGTTGGTTCAGGAAAGTCTCTGGGAACTGTTAGCTCACAGGGTGGATGTGTCTGCAGCCTCCGGGGAGTCTGCAGGCTGCTCTGGGGTGGCGGGGTGGGGGTGGGGTGGGAACGCTGGGGTGCAGGGGTAGGGCTGAGCGGGTGCTGAGCCAGAGCCGCTGATGGTGGAGCTGTTCTGTGCTGTTTTAGACTCTTCTCGGGGGAGGCACTGTTTCCCACTACTTGGTTCCTGTTCAAGAGCCCTGCATCCTGGGGCCAGCAAGTGGCATGGTGGTCTAGGCACTGGACTCCCACGTGGCTGACTGTGGTTCAAGTCCTGGACCTGGTGGCTTGCTTTCTCACTTATAATAAACAAATACATTAAATTAAATAAATAATTCTTTTTTAAAAAAAAAGCCACGCACCCCTTCCTTGAAAGCCTTTGGGATGTCTGTGATGAAATGTGGCCTGCTTGGCTCCCTTGCCATCTCTGCCCAGGGTCTCGGGGGCAGGCAGTGTCCTGGACAGAGCGGAGGCAGCAGGTGCCGGCCCAGCACGCCTCTGCGTCCGTCAATCAGTGGGTGGCCTTCCTCCGGAGGGCCAGGAGAGGGAGGGGAGAAGGAAGAGAAGTGTCTAGGCCCCAAAGTCAAGGAGCCTGCACTCGGGCTGACCTGCACTGGGGACCTGGGGATGAGGCTCCTCATGGCCACCCAGCCTGAGCCTCAGGCAGGGCTGTCCTGGAACGGCCTTCAGCCTCAGAGCAGCCTCCAGCCAAGAGCCTCCCTCTTCCCGCC
>NW_006159766.1:977352-981883 GCF_000334495.1 Tupaia belangeri chinensis
ACACCCAAGCCACACGCTGGCCCCCAAATAAATCATTCTAATGCACAGAGTCTAAACAGAAGATCGGGCTGGCGGGGGACTCGGGAGGCCGGTGGAGGGGCTGGGAGCGGGCAGCATGGGAGGGTGGCATTTGGGGCTGGTCTGTCAGGAAGGCGGGGGCGGCGGAGGACAGGCGGAGGGTGGGCGGAGTTGAGTGGGCAGGGAGGAGGCATCGGAGCCCTGACTGCAGAGGCCTGAGGAAGAGCCCCGCAGTGCTGTGTTCCTGGGGCGTGAGGTTCCAGGCCGGGCCAAGGGCAGTGGGCTGGGAGCAGGGCCTGGAGGCTGCACAGGGAAGGGGGTAGGGCCTGGGGACTAGCCGGTCATCAAGGGTCACAGGCCGTGTTGCAGGTTAGAAGATTCTCGGAGGTTGGGGCTGGCAAGCGGCGTGGTGGCTAAGGGCGCTGGACCCCCGCGAGGCCGACCACGGTTTGAGTTACGTGTCTATACGGGGCACCACAGCCACCATCTCCACGCTTTCTCTCTCACTCTCTGTCTCTCTTTCTCTCAGTCTCACTCTGTCCCTCTCTAGTCAAATTTAAATAAATAAATAAATACATAAAAAGTTAAATCAAATAGTTAAAGATTCTTGGAGGTCACCAGTGAGGACGGAGGCTTTGGCCTTGCCAGAGGCCACGGTGGAGAGGCTCCAAACAGAGGCTGCAGGAGGAGCCAGAGTGACCTCGGCGTGACCATGGAGGAATGGGGTGCAGATGTGGGGGGCAGGATGGCCATGGCCACGGGGTGGGTCCACAGCAGCAGTGTGCATGCAGATGGCCCCGGTCTAGGCAGCAGGACGGAGGCAGCTGAGGCGCTAGCGGGCAGAGGCTCGCTGGGGCAGGCAGGGCCGAGCCCTCCGGAAGCCTCCCGTTAGAACAGGGGTCTCCAGCCCAGGAAAGCCTCCAGCACTGAGGTCTCTTCCAGAATGGGAAACGGCTGCTGGGCTCAGCATCAGCTCTTCCTGAAGATGGAGGGCTCGTTCCTGCCCCACTCGACCCTGGGAAGGCTTATCCAGGCTCCCAGCTGTCCTCACCCTCGGGGTATTGCTGGCCTTGGGCACAGCCCGGGTGGGGACAGCTTTCACTTCCTCGGGGACTCCCACGAACTGGAGGGGCCTGCTCTTTGTCCTCTCAGCAGACGGGGACTTCTTCCTTCCCCTCCTGGGATCGAACCCCACCACACAGCCCTTGGGAGAAGCAGGACCCTCTTCACCATGCCAGGGAAGCAGCCTCATCACTCCAGGGCAAAATAATGATCTTTCTGCGTACTTCAGCTCCGGGCGAGGGAAGAGCCATCCCCTCTGCACCCACTCCCCAAACTGGACTTTCAGGCTGGGCCGCTCTGGAACCACCGGGTGATGGCGCCTGGTCCCATCCTCCGTCCTCCTCCCCCACGCCCCAGCTCTGGCGGTTGGTTCGTTTCCTTTGAATCTCTTCTTTGTCCCCATGACCTCAGATCCATTGCCAGGTGGCCGAGCTGAAGCCAGCGCAGCTCACTGCTCGCTCCCGCCCTCGCCCTCGCCTGCCCGGCGACAGTGACAGCCGCAGCGGGCTGTGACATCTATTGTCTACACAGCGTCTCCCGTCCCACCAGGAAAACCTCAGGCTACATCCAGCTTCCTGGCAGGAGTGAGCTCCCCAGGCTTAGAAATGGTGCCAAAAGCCGGCCTCTAATGTCACTTCGACACGGCGGGTGACACCGCGTCCCTCTGCAGCCCGTCAGCACCTCCGCGCCCTTCCTAAGGAGGGTCAAGCTTTCTAACCTCCGGTGGGAACAAGAGCTGGGACATTTTCCAGCCCAGCTTGGTTAGAGTGACACATAGGTGTGGACGTCTGCTTAGGAAGATGTCAGAGTCACCGGTCGGGCGCTCGCGTCCTTAAACAAAATACGATGCGCCCTGCTGGGTTTTCCAGAAAGAAGCTTCCTTGGGACACCCAGGGGACCTCAGGTGCTTCTGCATCTCCCCCAGTTCCTCCTTTCCTTCTCACTCCCCGGGAGTCTCAGGGGTGTGGAATCCTAGCAAAAGCTCCCAGATATGGGACCAGCAGATGATGTAATGGCTATATCGCTGGACTCCCACGTAGTCAACAGCGATTCGAGTCCTGGCCCCGGCGGCTTAAAACTCATGCCAGGCGCGTGTGCATATGTGCCCAAGATCTCGAGAGGAGAATGGAGGAGAAGGGATTGCAGCGTGGCCATCCCCCCTGGGGGGTGATTTCTTACTTTCTGTCTCTCTGTCTCTCTGAGTCTGTCCAGCGAGCACACGCACCCTATAGCAAAAATCCTTGTAAAAAATAAATAACTAAAATAAAATCTCCCAGGGAGACTCAGGTGGGGCCCGAAGTCTGGGAAGTGCTGCTTCGACATGGTGTTCGTGCACTGTGGGGCGCTGGGAGGGATGCCATCGCTGAGGTGCTAAGTCCAGACAACGTCTCTGTCTCTGCCTCCATCTCCATCTCTGGGGTGATGGCCTGGGAGAGAGGGCAGGAGGAGGGGAGGTCTTTATCTGGGGCTGGGGGGCACTTGGTGTCCTTAGAATCCTTAGGAGCCGGGGAGCTGTTGGCCCTGGTCAGTGAAACCTCGCCCTCGTTGCTTGGTCTACACCGGGAGCCTAGCCCTTCCCTGTGTTGCTGAGTCAAGCTTTGCTGTGGGCAAGCCGGGTGTTCTCGTTCCCATCTACCTACAGCCCAGGGGGCACGCGAGGTAGGAGGCGAAGGTGGAGGAAGTGAGAGAGGAGGTGGGGACAGCGGCTGTTCTGGTTTCTCAGGAAGAATTTGTTTTTAATATGTCAGAGGGCACGTGCACTCGCCAAGAGAGAGAGAGACAGGCGGGCAGGAGGGAGAAAGCGTTGCTTAGCGGGAGCAGTCACGAACCACTCCCTTCTCCTCCATTTCTCTACCTGTGGGGGTCGGGGGCACGCACACACGCACCTGGCGTGTTTTTCAAGTCACTACATCCAGGATTAGAACCGCGTGGATGGCCACGTGAGGTCCAGCCTCCGTGACCATTCGGCTTCAGGATGGCCCAGGGAGGATTTGTTTTTAACAAAGTGTTCAGAAACGGTGGTTAAGGGGCTGAATCCCACGTGGGCATTTCAAGTCCAAGACTGGGCAGCTCGGAAACCATTCCAGGTGCACGCGTGTGTGTCCATAATCTTTGCTTTGTTGTTGTTGTTGTTCTTGGAGAGGATTTTGCCATAGGACGTGTGTGCTCGCCAGAAAGACAGAGAGAGACAGAGAGACAGAAAGCGAGAAATCACCCCCCGGGGGGATGGCCACGCCGCAATCCTCTCTCCTCCATTCTCCTCTTGGGATCTTGGGCACGCACGCACACGCGCCCGGCGTGAGTTTAAGCCACCAGGTCCAGGACTTGAACTGCAGTCCAGCAACATAGCCATTACTCTAACTGCTAGTCTCTGTGTCCATAATCTTGAGAGAAGAATGGAGGAGAAGGGACCATGGCGTGGCCATGCACCTGGGGGGTGATTTCCCACTTTCCCTGTCTCTCTCTCTCTCTCTCTCAGTTACACACATTCTCCCTATAGCAAATCCTAAAATAGATTTATATATATATTCTTAAGTCCTGTGTCATGGTGCTTCCTGTGTCATGCTGCTCGCCTGTAACCCCAGCTACTTGGGAGACTGAGGCAGGAGGACTGCAAGTTCAAGGCCGGCCTGAGCTAACACAGACAATGTTTTTAAAAGGGGGGGGGAACTCAACTATTTACAGTAGTTTTATAGTAGTGCATAGTAGTCTTTATTTCAAACATTTATCTCTAAAATTTACACAGTACAATTGTGAGAGTTGCCCTCCCTGAAGGCCACGAACGCAGCAAACCAAGCCAGGCCTCCCTGGGGGCGCCCGCTCTCATGGACCGGCTTGCATAGACCTAGGCGTGCGGTCTCCCCTCCCCCTGGCACGGTCTCACACAGCTCCGCCCCGCTCCGCTGCCCCAGGTCTCCCTCCGCTGCCTCGTGGACTTTAGTGGGGGTGGCTGTGGCCAGGTGAGCTCTCCAGCGGTGAGTCACCCACGGCTCACTCTGCCTGGGGGTGGGTGAGGTCACCGCGGCTGGTGCCAAGGGCAGAGCAGAGAGTGACTCAGGGCTGCGCCTTCTCCTTACTTGTTACTCCGCGGCTCGCCTGGCCACTTCAGTGAGAGTCAGGCAGGGTAGTCCCTTATTTACCCGAGTGAGTGTCCGGTGTGGGTTCTCGGGGCCTGTGCAGCCGGTCAGAGCCCTTGTCCCCACAGGGCCCACTGATTCATGCATTCTTATCTAGGTCCTCCTGTGTGTCCAGCCCTCAGGGGGTGCAGGGTGGGAGAGGTGACAGAGGCGAAGTCCCAAGGAGCTGGTGGATGTAGGAAGACAGAAATCATGTAACTATGTTTGCACTTTAAATATATGTGTATATATATATATATATACACACACACACATATATATACACACACATATATATACACACACATATATATACACACATATATATACATATA
>NW_006159766.1:981964-994529 GCF_000334495.1 Tupaia belangeri chinensis
ACGTGCACGCCGGTGCGCGCCCGCCCCCCCCCCCCCCGCCGCCGTGTCAGGACTTGTAGACACTGGTCTCCGCTGTGCGGAAAGTAGAGTTGGGTGAGCCGATGGTGGGTGAAGGGTCCACCGAGAACCAAAACCTGGGGGCCAGTTCTGGTCTAGTAAGAACTAAGTGCTGGGATGGGGATGGGGGTCAAAAATGAAGAATGATGATAATAAATAAAATAAAAATAAAGACGACTAAGTGCGGGACCAGCAGATGGCGTAATGGTGACAGTGCTGGACTCCCACGGAGTCGCCTGTGGTTTGAGTCCTCGATCTGGAGACTTAAAACCCATGGCAGGTGCACGTGTGTGCCCAAAATCGCAAGGGAAGGGATTGCGGTGTGGCCATCCCCCTCCTGGGGGTGGGGGCGACTTCTCACTTTCTGTCTCTGTCTCTCCGGGGAGCGCATGTGCCCTACAGCAAAAATCTCTCTGAAAGGGGAATGAAGTGAGTGATACGGAAAGGACCTCCCCCTGGCTGGGCCTCCTCCCGGTGCAGTTGCATCTCCTGCCGGGACAGGTCACCTGGCGTCTCCCAGCCATGGGAAGACCATGCAGGAGAGGACGGCTCCCAGAGTCCCTTTCCTGTGGTTGCAGCTTCTAGGATGGGAGACCTTTGTCACAGCCTGTCATCAGTGGCAGACACCCCGGAGAAAGCGGAGCAGCAGGCAAAGGGCCTGGCCTTGAAACCGAAGCACTTTCTCACACATTGAAGGTGGCGACCTGCCCTCTGCCCTCTGCCCTCTGCAGGAAGCCTGGGCAGGAGGAAGGGCAGGTGGTTCTCTAAAAGTGAGGGCATCGGGCAGCTGGGCTTGTGCACCCATAAACCACAGGGGCAGGGCAGAGCCCCCAGGCCCAGGGAGGAGAGGAGGAGGATGCTCTGGAGCAGAGGATGGCGGGGGCTCCAGGAGCTCTCGGGAGGCAGGGCAGCTGCAGAGCCTGCCGTTGCTGAAGAGGCTGCATGTCCCCTCCCAGCCCCGTCACGTTAATCCCCTTGGCCTGGCCCTCTGCACGTGGGCCGGCAGATCTGGTTTTCTGAAAGTTCTCAGGGCCAGCCCGAAAGGGAATCTGAGTTCAGGCGCCACCAAGAAAATCCTGCTTTGCAGTGACAGCCCGGGCCCGTTCAGCCTGAGAGGCGGAGGAAGGGTGGGGAGGACCTCCGCCTTCCCTCCTGAGCTCTGGGGAGTGACTCACACCATCGCTTCCTTTCTTGCCTTTTTTTAAAGTTCATAGGTTCACATGTCACTTACAAAGCGGGCGTGATGCCCACGGGTCAGGGACTCTGGCCTTTTTTTTATTCCAGTGGGTGTAGGATTGTGAAGTTCGATCAAAGCTGAGGTTCCCTCCCCAGCCCTGCAGAAATGACCGACCCGAGGAAATGCCTGGGGGTCTCCTTTAGCGTCAGGGCCGGAGGAGGACAACAGGGCCCTCCCTCCCGTTGGCTGGCTCACTGTGGTGCAGCAGGTCCGGACCGGAGTCTGTCATAGGTCATGGTGCCTGTGACATGGGGGTCATGCCTTCCAGGCCAGTGACTTTTTATTTTTAATTTATTTATTATCGTCATAATCTTGTTTCTATTACATCGAATCACATATAACTTTGCAGTGTATTCCATTTCTTTTTCCAGAAGGAATACCATGCTTATCAGTCAATACAGAGACATTAAAATCCCCACGACGTTATCCAATAGCTTTTGTTTTTCCCGATCATTATTATTATTGTTCCAATTATTTTTATAAACAGTCAATCACTATTTCTCATTTTGCTTGTAAAAAGGCTTTACCCAACAGGAAATCCTTCTGAGACCAGTCCAGTTGAGAATACCATACACGTCATCGTCAACAGGTAATAAGCCATATCTGTGTCCCACTAATGTCACGCCTCTCTATTTGTTTTCTTGCTAACCTTCTCCATACTCTTCTCCCCACTCCCATTCTCTTGGCCGGAAGTTGGGAAGGCAAGAAGCAGAGGCATGGGGGAGGCCCATTTCAGGGCTGGGATGACAGCCCAGGGCAGTGACGCCAAGGACAATCATTAAACCCACTGCGAGTGGGCGCCAGCCATGAGAGGTCAAACATTAACACAAATATTATAGGAGACCGGCCCCCAGCTGGGCCTGACGGGGCATGCTGGAAGTCCTAGCTACTCAGAAGGCTGAGATGACAGGAGCATTGCGAGTTCGAGGCCAGCCTGGGCAACATAGAGAGACCCTGTCTCTAAAAATAAGAGACCGGCAGCCCAGCCCTCCCAGCCCTCCTAGGAACTGGCGTTGTAGAAGACCATCTCTCCATGGACCGGGGGCGGAGTTGGCCTGGCATGACCAAGCACACTGAATCCACAGCGCACCCCATTCCCACCACCACCCCGTGGCAGCACACAACGAAACGGTCACCATCCGCGGGGAGAGCCGTGTCCCACCACCCAGGTCCATTGGGAGCCACTGGGCAGTGGCTGCAAACAGATGAAAACTCGCTCACGCACCTGCCACCAGCTTGCCTGCTGCATGGTCCAGGGGTCCAGGGATGGGGCGAGAAGCCATGGACTGGCACCGGTCACTGGCCCAGGCACTGGGGACCACTGTTGCAGAACACACATGTGTGGGACAGGCCCTGGCAGGCACTCGTGCCGAGTGCGGTGTTCAGGAAATGCCAGTTAAAACCTGGGGTTCTGAGGCCAGAGCTGACCCAGAAGTCCTGTCAGAACTGCCAGCTGGTGAGGGCTCATGGCAGGAAGTCAAAGGATGACGGCCAGCCAGCAAGGGACGCCCTCCTTACCTCCTCCCAGTGGCCAAGAAAACGCTTCCTCGGATCTATAGAAAGATGGGACCAGCAGATGGCATAGTGGTTACACCGCTGGACTCCCACATGGCCGACCATGGTTCTAGTCTCAGACTAGGTGGCTTGAAAATCACACTGGGTGTGTGCACGCCTATGCCCAAGATCCCAAGAGGAGCATGGAGAAGAGATTACGGCATGGCCATCCTCCCTGGGGGGTGATTTCTTACTTCCCTTCTCACTGTCTCTGTCTCTGTCTCTCTCCCTGGAAAGAGCACATGCCTTAAGGTAAAAACCTCTAAATAAGAAAAAAATTATAGAAAGGACTAGAGATTTTTTTCCTTTCCAACAGAGAGAAATTAAGCAATTTTGAAGAAATAGTCGCTTGGATTTCTCAGAAGAACTAGCAGTGTGTTCGTTTTGTGGCCAAGGGATTAAGGGAGATTCTGGAGAAATGTCAACCTGAGGTCCTGAATGTCCGATTCCCTGTCTTAGGAGGTGGCAAATATATTCCAGGCTCCCTAGGACTGTCTAAGCCAGTCAGGAGTTCATATATTCACAGGAGAGTGAGAACAACCACTTAGTTGGGAGGCTTAAGGCCTTGCCTCTGGCTTTTAAAGGCTCACGTGGATTTCTTTCCTTTTTTGAGAGATTTTTGCTATAGGGCACCTGTGCTTGCTGGAGACAGAGACACAGAAAGTGAGAAATAACCCCCCAGGGGGATGGCCACACCACAATCCCTTCTCCAATCTCCTCTAGGGAGTTTGGGCATGCACATGCACTGGGTGTGAGTTTCAAGCTGCCGAGTCCAGGACTTGAACAGCGGTTGACTACATGGGAGTCTAGTGCCTTAACCACTATGCCATTTGGATTTATTATAGGCCTTGAACTTGGTTTATTTTCAAGGACAACGACCATAAGCTGCAGTCTTGGAGAAGCTCAAGGCTGTCACGTTCCTATCCTTCTGTCCAGAAGAGCCAGGCCCTTGCCGGCAGACCTCAGCAGGGTGATGCGGGTGGGCCATATGGCAGGACCACCTGGAGGGCTTTGAAAAAAAAATAACATATTTACTGACCCAGCCGGGCTAGCACACACGGGGAGGTGCTGCTACTCCGCAGGCGAGGCCACTCCAGCAGCCTGGGTTTGATTCCAGGCCCACCCTAGAAAGCTGGGTATAGAGGCAGGACCTGCAGTCCCAGCCTCTCAGGAGACTCAAAGCACAGAGAGATCTTGTAAAAAAAAAAAAAAAAAAGAAAAAAAAAAAAAAGGGACCAGCAGATGGTATAATGGTTACGTTGCTGGACTCCCACATAGTCAACCACAGTTCAAGTCCCAGACCCAGTGGCTTGAACCTCACACCAGGTGCGTGTGTATACGTGCCCAAGATCCCAAAAGGGGAATGGAGGAGACTATTCCCCTGGGGGGTAATTTCTTGCTTTCTGTCTCTCTGTCTCTCCGGCAAGCACACACACCCTATAGCAAACATTCCTTAAATAAATAAATAAAAATAAACATAAATAAATAATATAAAAATAAAATAAATAAAAATAAATAAAATGAGGCCAGCCCCATGGCCTGGTGGTTAAGGAAGCCAGGGCCCATATGGAGGAGGGGGGATTGCAGTGTGATCACACCCCATCGAGGGGTTCTTTTTTTTTCCCCCCTCTCTCTATTTGGTGAGTGCATAAACCCTTTTACAATAATTTTAAAATGTGATAAATAAAAGTGCCTTAAAAGTTATTACATACATGAGGGACCAGCAGTTGTCGTAATGGCTATGTGTCCCATATAGTGAATTATGAAGTTCAAATCCTGCCCTGACAACGTGAAAAACATGCTGGAGGTATTTACATGCGTGCCCTAAATCCCAACAGGATAGAGAAATGGAGGAGAAGGGATTGCAGCGTGGCCATCCCCCCTGGGGAGTGATTTCTCCTGTCTCTTTGTCTCTCTCTCTCTGTCTGGCGAGCACACGCGCCTGACAGCAAAATCCTCTTAAAAAAAAAGTTGTTACATACATGAGACTAATAGATGGCATAATGGTTATGCTGCTGAATTCCCACATGATATACTGTGGTTCGAGTCCGGTACCTGGTGGCTTAAAATTCTCAACAGGTGCATGTGCATATGTCCCCAAAATTCCAAGAGGAGAAGGGATTGTGGTGAGGCCATCCCCCCCCGGGGGGGGTGATTTCTCACTTTCTGTCTCTCTGTCTCTCTAGCAAGCACATGCACCCTATAGTAAAAATTTCTCTTAAAGAAAAAAAGTATTACACACATGTATTTTTCTTTCTTTCTTTCTTTCTTTCTTTTTTTTCTTTTTTTTTTTTTTTGAGAGGTTTTCGCGCTCACCAGCCAGACAGAGAGACAGAAAGTGAGAAATCACCCCCCAGGGGGGATGGTCACGCCACAATCCCTTCTCCTCCATTCTCCTCTCGGGATCTTGGGCACACACGCACACGTGCCCGGCATGAGTTCTAAGCCACCGGGTCCGGGACGCGAACCGCGGTCAACTACAAGGGAGTCCAGCGACATAGCCATTACGCTAACTGCTGGTGCCCACACACACATGTATTTTAATTGGCCACTTCCAGCAAGCATTCTAGCTCTTGGGTGGAGGGAATGGGAGGTGGAGGGAGGCTGGAAGGCCTGTCAGCTGGTGGGGCTGTCCCCCTCAGGCTTACTACCTGGTGACTTGCCACCACTCAGCCCCCCCCAGACCCTGCTTTCTTTTTGATTTTGCAGAGCCCGGGCTCTGGAGCTTGTCAGACCTGAGTTTGAGTCCCAGCCCCATCCGTTTTCTGCTGCCAAATTCCTCATTTCCTTACCAGATGGTGGGGAGGGTCGGGCAGGAGCCTGCACAGTGCTCTGTGTGAGAGAGAGAGAGTCCCCCGCCTGTCTGGCCTGCCGTCCCGGGCCTTGGAAGTCCCCCAGTGCCTGCAGCCAGGGGTCCAGCCTGAGCGGGGACTGGGCCTCCCCAGGTTCCTGTCCACACAAGCACCCGCTCTCCCTCTGACTTCTCAGGAGTGTCCTCTCTCTTGCCTTTCTCTGTTTTATTCTTTGTTTGTTTGTTTTTGTTTTTGTTGTTTAAATAGCTGGTAATCAATTTATAAAAAAAAAAAAAATATTTAGTTGACTTGGGACCAGGAGATGGGGTAGTGGTTACATGGCTTGACTCCCACGTAGTTGACTGCTGTTCGAGTCCTGAACCTGGTGGCTTAAACTCATGCTGGGTGTGAAGAGAAGGGATTGTGGCGTGGTCATCCTCCCTAGGGATGATTTCTCGCATTCTGTCTATCTCTCTCTCTCTCTCTGTCTCTCCAGTGAGCACACGTGCCCTATAGCAAACACTTACTAAAAAAAAAAAAAAAAAATAGCTTCCATGCTGAAGGAAGCGATCTGTCAGCACTCCCAGAAGGACGGTGCACACCCCTGAGTCGCTCGTGGACGCCCGCCTGGAAACGCCCCACGGCTTAGTCCCTTCGCCACAAGGTGCTTTTCCTGCCGTGGTTCTCCAAGTCATGGCAGGCATCCGAGCTGGTCCTTTCTCCTGAGATTCTTCCCCTTTGCACCTCCGATTGAGTCAGTCACTTTCTCCAGGGACTTTCCGGTGCGGCTGGGCGCAGTAATTCGAATTAGGCCAGACCGGCCACCTCTGATTCCACGGGTGTTTCCAGGCTAAGAGCCCTGGCTGCAGTGGCTTCCTGACCTACTTGTTCCTGGGCGAGAGCGAACAGGGGTGAGTCAGGAGCAGGAGCGGCTGACCCAGCTCTGCTGCACCTTGTCCACATCTTCCTCTAAAAGCTCTTGAAAAAAATCATTTCTCCCATGAATGAGAGACACAGAAAGAGAGAGACGCAACACCCTCACAGGTCCCGTTGCTACACTCCACCCCAGCCTCAGTCAGGCCCAGATCACGGGCACACGCATGCACATGCGTGGTAAGGATAAAAGTCTGACTGCTTTTTTCCTACTTCCAAAATCCTTCCCAGAGGGCCTGCAGGGAGTGACACCCACAAACATTAACAGACCACTCTGACCCACTGGTAACTGCGTTCTTCCTACAGCCTGCCCCTGGCACGGTGTCTCTGCGATGTGTGTTAAGCCTCCTCATCCCTGTTAGAGTACATTCTTTTCTGATCTCAGCAAGCTTTCTTTTCCAGTCACCAACCTAAAAACTATAAAACCCACCTATAACCTACAAGCTCCCGTCTCCACATGGTCCACCTTTTTGGGTCAGACCAATGGAAAACTCTTCACTAAATTTCAAACTTTGTCTCTTACTCTAAAAATCAAATAGAAGGAACCCCTGTAGCCGATCACCACGAGAAAGGCGTGTTTTGGCTCCTCTCTGGCCTAGGTCACTCATATTCGTGTTTAGAAATAAACCATATGAATTCTTACTTTTGGAGGGTTGGTTATTTCTGTCGACAATGGGGTGGTCAGGGAGGCCTCCGGACACCACTCTAGACTCTCCCCGAGTCAGCCTCACAGTGCGTTCGCCCATGCAGTGCCACTGTGTATCTCCTCCCCACTGCGCGTCTTTCTCTTCCACCTTTCCCTGTCCCGCCCTCACTGAGTCCTGATAAACAGGGCAAGGCCTTGGCAGGTCCCTTGTCCTCACCCGCCTGCTCCAGGAGCTCTGAATGTCCACGGGAAAGCCGGCTTTCCACCCACACACTGTTGGCTTTTATTCCTTCCCCACTGGACTGAGACCCCTCAGGGCAGGGGCCATGTCTCCATTGTCCCCGCGGTCTGGTGCTTGGCATGTAAACGTGTGTCCACAGAATGTGTAAACAAAACCAGGTGTGCTCTCAACCGGATGTGTGACGAGCCAAGCAGAGAAGGTGTTTGTGCCTTTTACTTATGACTTCCTTCTTGCTGGAGTTTTGCATCTGGTCAGGCCTCTTGGTCAAGTGGAATGCTTCTCACGTCATCATTAAGGCAGTCTCAAGAGATGGGAGGTGCGAGCTCCCCTGCCCCCAAGACAGTCCCACTAACGTGGGAGAGATTCCGGGAAACAAGAACGAGAAAACAGGATGGAGGTGCACATTACGACAGACTTCTCTATCGGGCCATCCACCGTGCTCTGCGTGTTGTCTGTCCTTGTCCTGGCTCGGGAAAACTCGCTCCACTCTAAAACTCTGAGAAAGGCAGAGTGGAGGAGTTCATTTTATTGAGCATCCACTGTATGCCAAGGTCTTCACATCACTTACTCCACTGAGCCCCAAGAATCGTTTATCATCCTGTCGAACAGTTGATGTTCAAGTATTCACCTCAAGTCACACCCATGGGAAGTAAACCCAAGATTTAAAATAACCTTCCTTGGGGCCAGCATAGCCTACTGTGCAGTTTGAGTCCCAGACCCCACAGCTTGAAGGACACTCAGGGTGTGTGTGTGTGTGTGTGTGTGTGTGTGCCCAAAGTACTGAGAGGAGAATGGAGGAGAAGGTAGTGTGGTGTGGCCATCCCCCCTTGGGGGTGATTTCCTCTTCCTCTATTTCTCTATCTCTCTATCTGTCTTTGGTGAGTGCATGCACCCTATAGCAAAACTAAAGAAAAAGAAGAAAAAAAATTTTCCTGTTTCTTCTTTTTAAGAATTATATTTTTATTATCTTTATTTTTTTCAATTTGACCAGAGAAAGACAGAGGAAGAGAAAGAAAGAGAACACAAGCCACCAGGTCTGGGACTCGAACGATGGTTGGCCATGTGGGAGTCTAGTACCCTTAGCCACCACGCCACCTGCCAGCCCTCTGTTTTTTCTTTTAAAATGTACTTTTATTTATTTATTTATTTATTTATTTATTTTTGAAGAAGTTTTTGCTATGGAGCACATGCGCTCGCCAGACAGACAGAGAGACATAGAGACAGAAAGCAAGAAATCACCCCCCGAGGGGATGGCCATGCCACAGTCCCTTCTCCTCCATTCTCCTCTTGGGATCTTGGGACGCACAAACGCCCGGCGTGAGTTTTAAGCCACCGGGTCCGGGACGCGAACCGCGGTCGACTACATGGGAGTCCAGCGACATAGCCATTACGCTAACTGCTGGTCCCTTTTAAAATGTACTTTTTTAAAAGATTCATGATAGAACACATGCACATGCCCGAGAGAGAGAGAGAGAGAGAGGTTCTTCCAAGGTCTTAGTCCTCCAATTCTCCAGTCCTCCTGGGTGCGGCGTGTGCACAGGTACCTGGTGTGTTTTTACGCCGGCCAGTGTGACCAGCATGGGCCTCCAGTTCTGCAGTCCAGCTGTGCACAGGGTCTGGACCTCAATGTGCTCTTTCATCTCAAACTTGTTTATTACATAACGATGTGAGAGATAGAGACAGAGAGACAGAGACAGCTCTTCCAACAGGGTCTTGATGCTGCGACCCAGCCCAGCTCCAGGCAGCCCTGGATCGTGGGCACACTCGTACCTGTGTACACAGGGACGTGCCTAGATGTAGACCTGAAACCTGCCACGCGGTTGGCCTCACAGAGGCTCACGCCTTTTACTGCCGTGTCGTTGTCCAGTCCCCGCCTTCCTACTTTTAAGATCGCCACCCTCTTTCCATCATGCTGTGGTACCTGTGGCTACCATTAGGTCACTGGGAAAGTCCTGGCGTGTTTTTCCATGCAAAAATGCGTCATGACGGTCCCGATGACACAGTGGTACAAACGGCCAGGAGAGGAAGGCGGTCAGAGTAGAGCACAGGATTAGGGAAGCATCCTTTTTTCTTTTCTTTTTTTTTTTTTTGAGAGGTTTTTGCCATAGGGCACGTGCACTCACCAGACAGACAGACACAGAGAGACAGAAAATGAGAAATCACCCCCCGGGGGGATGGCCACGCCACAATCCCTTCTCCATTCTCTTCTCAGGATCTTGGGCACGCACGCACACGCGCCTAGTGTGAGTTTTAAGCCACCGGGTCCGGGATGCGAACCGCGGTTGACTACATGGGAGTCCAGCGACATAGCCATTACGCTAACTGCTGTCCCGAGGGAAACATCCTTTAAAAGTGAGAGTCAGGACTGGTGGTTAAGATAGCCATATTCCACATGGCCAACCATGTGGTTCAAGTCCTAAATCCAGTGGCTTTAGAAACATGCCAAGGACATGCGTGTGTGCCCAAAATCCCCAAAGGAGGAGAAATGGAAGAGAAGGGACTGCAGTGTGACCATGCCCCGCGGTGGGGAGGGGTGCATTCTCACTTGTCCTCTCTCTCTGTCTCTCTCTGGCAAGTGCATGTGCCCTCTGGCAAGTGAATATAAAGTTAGAATCGTGTTTGCAAATATTACGGATTTACACTGGGCTTTGGGCTCTAAGCCAGGTTATAAAGTTTCCCCTGGAGAATGTGGAGCCCCCGCCACCCCTCACTTAGCGGACTCTGTTCCATTGCGTCCTCAGTCATCCACGAGAGAAACGCATCAAGGCTATGTGGAGTATCATCGCCCGCCATCTAGCCGGGGAGAACGCGGTCTTCGTTGACCACCCGCTCTAAAAGTAAGCAGCGCTTGCTTCCCTTGGTGTACAGCTGCGTTTTCCGAGTTTTGTTTTGTGTTAATTTTGCTGTAGGGTGCCTGCACTTGCTGGGGAGAGAGTGAGAGAAAGAGAGACAGAGAGAGAGAAAGGAAGTAAGAAAGCTTCCCCAGGAGGGATGGCACACCTCATGCCCTCCTCTTCCATTTTCCTTTCAAGGTTGTGAGTATGTGCACACATACACCTGGCGTGGTTTTCAAACCTTTGGGTCCAGGACTAGAACCACACACTTGCCCACATGGCATCCAGTCGCCTCAACCATCATGCCACCAGGTGGCTCATGTTTTCTAAGTTTAACATTTTTTTATTATTATCATAATCTTGTTTCTATTACATTAAATCACATATAACTTTACAGTGTATTATATTTCTTTTTCCAGGAGGAATACCATGCATATCAGTCAATTCAGAGACATTAAAATCCCCATCATCATCCAATAGCTTTTCATTCTTTTTCAGATTATTATTATTATTCCAATTATTTTTTTAAACAGTCAATCACTATTTCTCATTTTGCTTGTAAAAAGACTTCACCAACATGAAATCCTTCTCAGACCAGTCCAGTTGAGAATACTATCCACGTCATCGTCAACAGGTAATAAGCCGTATCTGTGTCCCACTAACGTCGCGCCTCTCTATTTGTTCTCTCGCTACCTTTCTCCATACTCTTCTCTCGCCTGTTCCACACTGTCTTATCATCGCTAAGTATTTTCACTGCTTTCATGCCCTCCAATATTTCAATCTCCACCCTAAAGTGCAGATATGTTTTCTAAGTTTTAAGGAAATACTTGTTAAATACTGAAAGATGTTCTCTTCTGAGACGTGTATGAATTTTTTTATATGTACATATTTTTGCTATAAGGAGCATGCACTTGCCAGGGAGACAGAGGGAAAGCGAGAGCAAGCGTGATATCACCGCCCCCAAGGGGGGATGACCATGCTGCAATGTCATCTCCTCCGTTCTCCTCTCAGGAACTTGGATACACATGCACACGTGCCCAGTGTGAGTTTCAAGCTGTCGGGCCCAGGACTTGAACCATAGTCATCCAGGTGGGAGTCTAGTACCTTAACCCCTACACCACCTGTTGGCCACATGCGTAGTCTTCCTTCCACCTTCATCTTCCATACTGGAGGTTCTCTGCTTCTGGTCCAGTTTAGCTGGTTTTCTGGGCTCATGCAAATGCCACCGCCCAGTCCCCTTCAGTGTGACTCTTCATACCAGCAATATCTCAGGACAGCCTCCCCACTGTGGCACTTAAGTGGCCTCTGGTCAATGAGATGCTCAAGTTCAATTCAGAGATTTGCTGAGGGCCAGCTGGGAGTACAGTTTAATTCAAGGCCTTCTGATCTCCCTCTGTTCCTTGGGACAATCAGAAGACAGAGCTCTGATAAAGCCATTCTTCCCACCAAGAAAGCCTTGGTCACCTTCCCAGAGCAGGTGGGGATTGGCCACACCAGATGAAAATGCAGCCGCACTCACAGCTCAGTGGTTTCCATAGTCAGCCCTATGGATGGTGCCAAGTTCATGCCCCAGACAACGGCACATCCGTCCCTGCCCCAGAGCTACAGTTCCTCTTGAACACTGGCGACTGGAAGGCTATGGGGTTGCTGAACATTAGAAGAAACCGTCTTTCACTCACTGGAGAGTGGGTCCTGGGATACAGGGTCTTCTTCTACTACATGGCAACCCTGTGTGAGTCCCCGGCTTGCTCAACCTGCAGAATGCCAGGAGAGTGCACGTGTGCTCAGGGTCTTGGGAGGCCCTTCCTCCAGTGCCCACAGTCTGACCAAACCCGACAGATGGTGCCTCTCCCCCGCTTTCTCTCAAGTGCACACACATGCTCTATTCATGACTTAGAACAAAAACAAAATCCTGCCGGTTTCAAAGTGGTTTTACCACTTCGGAAAGTGGTTGTCAAACCACTGCAGAAAATGATTCAACAGTTTCTTATAAAGTTCCGCATATACTGACCCCATCATGTGGCAGTCCTGCTTCCAAATATTTACCAGAAAGAAAAAAAAAAACACACACACACACAATTGTATGTCTTCAGGTCAGCAGGGGGCATGGTGGTTAAGGTGCTGGACTCCCATATGGCCGACTGTGGTTCGAGACCCAGACATGGTGGCTTGAAAATCATGATGGGTGCATGTGCATGCATTCCCAAGATCCCAAGAGGAGAATGGAAGGGAAGGGATTGTGGCATGGCCATTCTCTTTGGGGTCTAATTT
>NW_006159766.1:994542-998234 GCF_000334495.1 Tupaia belangeri chinensis
CTGTTTGGCAAGCACACGCACCCTATGGGGGACAAGACAACAGAAAGCATGTGTCTTCAAGAAGACTTACCTCGATATGATCCGAGCTTTATTCACAATAGCTCCAAACTGGACATGACCCAAAGTCTCCACAATGGGAGCCTGGATAAGTGATTCGGGCCATTCGCACAATGGAATGCTGCCTAGCGAAAGAAAGAAGCAAGCTGCTGGTCTTTGCCACACGGGGAGGGTCACAGAAGACGTGCGTGCACAGCTGCACACGTGTGAGTGTGGTTCTATACACATGGCGTTCAAGGACAGGTAGCACTGATGCAGCGTGGTAGGAACCAGAACAGGGACTGCCTCTCTGGGTCCCTCCTGCCATGACCTCCTAGGCTGTGGAGTTCTTCCACATTGGGCTTGGGTGGTGGCCACAGCACAGAACCACAGGGCTCTATTGATCAGTCAGCATCTGGTGAGAACAGCATTTGTAGGAAGAGCTGGGAAACCGCTCCAAGTCTTTCTCCTGTGTCCAGTCTAGGCTCATTTAGTCTCCATCGGAAGGAGAGGAGGATCTTGTTTCCAGCCATGGCTTGTGCCTTTTCTTGCAGGTGCTGGCACCCAAACCACCAAACGTCCCTGTGCCTCAGCCTCCAAACGACACAGCCAGACGTGAGCGGGTGACACTCCCTCTGTAGTTACAGTCACTCCCCATAGCTAGCATCACTGCTAAGCTCCGTCTCCGGTCAGATTAGATTCCCACATTGAAACGTGTCAAAGATCCTTGGGGCTGACAGGTGGCCTGGTGGCTAAGGTGCTGGGTTCCCATATGGCTGACCGTGGTTCAAGTCTCAGACCTGGCAGTTTGCTTTCTCACTTTCCATCTCTGTCTCTCTCTGGTGAGTGCACATGCTCTGTAGCAAATTAACATAATAATAATAATAATAAATTATTAAATAAGGAACTCTTCAAAAAAAAAGGCCAGTGTTCCCTCGTTGTCCCCATAATTCCAGTTTGGCTTTGAATTCTAGTTTGGTGGTTGCATTCTGTTGGACCGTCAGAAAAGTCACGGTGCATTTTGTGTAGAAAAACATAGAAAACTAGTCATGATTTTTCCAACCGCCCGATAGTTGGAGGCGGAGCTCAGGGCTCCTACCGACTGTAGTTTGGTGAGTTGTACGGCCATTTCATGACATATTACAGCGTAGTAACAATAGAAATAAAATCCACAATAAATGGAACGTGCCCGAATCATCCTGAAACCATCCCCCCCACCCCTGGTCTGTGGAAAAATTGTCTTTGGTGAAACCGGTCCTTGGTGTGAGAAAGTTGGGGACCATTGTTCCAGAGGGAAGGAAGAGGTGGGTCTCCTCCACTTTCTCTCCTAACCGCCTCTCAAATGCTTGCAAGGAGTCAGAGGAGCACCCCGAGAGATGCTTACAGGGGCTTTTACTTTCATCCGCCCTTGCCCTTAAATCAGACCCGCATGATTGCAGGGCGAGCACTAACTCTCTTCTACAGATGAGTGAATTTCCCCCTCTGAAGTGTCTGAAGGTGGATTTGAACCCAAGTCTCCAGACTTCCCAGAGCTCCTCATTCCAAGAGAGTTACAACATCAATGGGGGTGTTTCATCTCAGGTCCTGAACACTCAGAGGTGACAGGACATGTCAGAGGAAAGGGGGTTATTTACATGCAAACAAATGGTAATCCAATCCCTGGAGAGGCCACTGCAGGTCCCCCTCCCCAAACAAATGGTAATCCAATCCCTTGGAGAAGCCACTGCAAGATTCCCCTTTCCAGGGGAGGCTGGGGCTGGGTCCAGTCTGCCTTGGTGAATGTGGTGACCTGGGGGATGCACCCAGTTCTTATTGGGGCATGCCCTGGTCTGGGGGCAGCAAGGGCTGTGTTCCACACTAGTGAAGACCCCCTACCACTCTTTCATCCCAGTACCCAGGGGAGCCTTCCCAGCCTCAGCCAGCACATTCTAGGAGACTCAAGAACTTGGAGTGGAGCACATTCTGGGGAGAGGACTTTGTCAGAATTCGCCCTGCTGCCCACACCCAGGGCAGACAGCTCTTCCCTCCGGCTGGCGCCCTGCTAGGCACAAAGTCTGGTGGGCACATTCTGGGCTTCTGTCCCATAACTCAATGTGGAGCTTTTTGTTTTCATTTCATTTTGTTTGGATCCTAATTGCTTCCTTGGGGACCGCGGTCTGACAAAAGAGCAGAACCCTGCGATTAGTTCACAAGACAAACCAAACGCAAGGACTGGAAGCAGGTTCTAGAAAAAAACGGTGCAGACCGCATGGAGCACTGGAAAGGAGTCAGACTGAAATACTCGGCACCCCCAGGAGGGCACAGGGTCTCGAGGGCCCAGCAGCACCCGCTGTCACTCCTGTAGTTACTCAACCTTGGGGAGGTGGTGGAAAGGGGGAAGAGGCCTTGGGGGGCCAAGGCAATAGTTATCCACTTTATTTTTGTTTTTCTTTTCTTTCTTTTCCTTTTCTTTTTTTCTTTTTCCCCTACAGAGTGCGTGTGCTAACCAGAGACAGATAAAAAAAGAGAGAGGGGGAAAGTGAGAAATTATCCCCTGGGGGATGACCACACTGCAATCCCTTCACCAGTCTCCTTGGGATCTGGGGCCAGCACGCACATGCCCCTGGCATGATTCAAGCCGCCAAGTCTGGGACTCGAACCACGAAGTTAGCCGTGTGGGATCTAGTGTCTTAACCACCACCTCACCTGTTGTTCTCAGAAGTATTTCATTTCATTGATTTGTTTTTTCATGTTTTTTTGGTTTTTTGTTTTTGCAGGAGGGTGTGTGTAATTGAGAAAGAGAGACAGAGAGAGAGCGAGAGAGAGAGAGAGTGCTCCAATGGGGTGTGGTCACACTGCAATGCACTTTCCTCCTCTTTTCCATCCTATCAGGACTTTGGGCACGCACACAGCTGCACCTGTGTGTGCATGTCCTCGAAGCCACTGGGATGGGACTCAGACACTGTGAAATCGGGCTCATATACTCAGCACTTAATCTCTGCACAACCAAGCCTGCCCCTTACATGACTTCTATCTTTTTTAGTTTGCTACTGGGCATATTTCCTAGCTAGAGAGAGAAGCAGAGACAGAGAGAAGGAAAGTGAGAAATCCTCCAGGCTGCACTGCAATCCTTTCTTCTCTATCCTCCTCTTGGGATTTTGGGCTCACATACGCTGCTGAGTCTGGGACTCCAGCCATGGTCGGCCATGTGGTATCCAGGACCTTAACCACCACGCCACCTGCTGGCCTCCAGTATTCCACTTTTAACCCCCAGCTTGCCTTCCCTATTGCAGATGGTGTTACCTACCGGCTCTGCTGCTGCTATTAACGGATGGAGAGAGTAAACTGAGGAGGTCAGGGATTGGGGCTCGGTCACGCAGCTCTGTCCCGGCTCAGACTGCTTTGGTCTCTTGATCCTCCGGCTAGTACCAGGAGAAGAGGGTCTTCTACCTTTCCGGCATTTGTCCTTAGCCTGTCTGCACACAGGCCTTGTCAATACCATAAACTTTTGACTTGTTTATAACTGTGTAAAGGGCCCAGAGGTGGCATGGTGGTTGGGGCGCTGGACTCCTACATGGTCAACCTTGATTTGAGTACTAGACCTGGCAGCTTGCTTTCTCGCTTTTGCTTTCTCTCTCTCTGGTCACATTTATTAAAAAAAAAAAAAAAAAGTGCAA
>NW_006159766.1:998371-1000713 GCF_000334495.1 Tupaia belangeri chinensis
AAGGGATTGCGGCGTGACCATCCCCCCTGGGGGGTGATTTCTCGCTTTCTGTCTCTATGTCTCTCTCTGTCTGGCTGGCGAGCTCACACACCCTATAATGAAAAACTCTCAAAAAAAAAAAGTAAAATAAGTAAAATTAAATAAATCGTTCTTTAAAAATTAAAACAAAACAAAAGGCATGTAGGAAAGAGGCTTAGGTGATGTCAGGCACAGTCCAGCCCAGAGGTTGGCAAACGTCTTCTGTAAAGGCTACTGAGGAAATGTGTCGCAGCCTGCAGGTGCTGGTCTTCCGGCTATCACAGCACGCGTACAGGAAAATCGACACAGGCTGTGGCCGTCCTCCAAGATGGTTTATTCATGAGCATTAAAATGTACATTTCGGGCTCGGCGGTAATGCTGCAGCCCGGCAATGCTGGAAGCCACGTGGCGACCACGGTTCAGACCCTGGCTTGACCTACGAAGCACACCAGGTGTGTGTGTGGGACCCTGGGACTCTGAGGGCTGGGGAAAGGAGACTGTGCATGCCGGAGGGTGCTTCTCCCTACCTGTCTCTCTCTCGTGCACACATGCACTTTATTTCATTATTAAACTTGAATTTCATGTAATTTTCATGTGTCAGAAAATAGTATTATTTTAATTTTTTTCAACTATTAAAAAAATGTGAAAATTAGGAGCTGGCAGGTGGTGTGGTGGGTAAGGTGCCGGACTCCCATATGGACAACTGCGGTTTGAATCCTGGACCTGGCAGCTTACTTTCTCACTCTCCCTCTCTCTCTAGTTGAATGAAAACATAATAAATAAAGATGTAAAAGTATATATGAACATCATTCTTAGCCTGCAAGCCATACAAAGGCAGGTGGTGGGCAGGACCCGCCTCCCAGGCCTCATTCCAGCAGCCCTGGGACTAGCCCGCTCCGGGCGGGGAGGATTCCCTGGTCTCCCGTGTGGGGTCTATGTACAGTGGAGGCTGACCGGAGGTGGGGTTCCTTCACTTGCTCTGCAGTCCTGCACATGCGAGCTGGGAGCCGTCCGGTACTTCAGAAGTCTACGTGCAGGTACCGGAGGCTCCAGTGCCCCGGGTCTGTGCGTGCAGAAGGGCGCTGTGGACTCAGCTTGGGATTCCCACATTGGGGGCATCTCTCAGCCTCCCCACAGGCAGGGTCCTGTCTAGAGCTAGCATTTAGGCACCTTAATGTTCATTGCTTTCCATGTGAGCACACGGGTCATGCCCGCCTGGACTGGACTCCTAACCCTCATCACCTTGCGGGGCCTCTGCGAGCCTGCTGTCTGCTCACTGCCACCTTCAGCTGTGCGGTGGCGAGGGTGAGCTGAGTCTGTGTACGCAGAGTTTATGATGTGCTCATAGCAGTGAGCCAATGGGGCTGCACGTTGCACTCTGAGGCCAGCACACCCAGGAAGGTTCTCAGTTTGCATCTGCAGACCTCCCTGAAGCTCTGGGCTCGTGTGTGCCTGCAGTCCAGGGCTAGCTGAGACTGGAGGTGGACTGCGGCATCAAGACCCTGTCGGGGGGGTGCCTCTCCTCCGCAACCCCCATCTGTCTGTCTTCTCATGGAATAAGGAAAGGAAGAAACTTTAAACAAAATTAGCTATAATGCCTGTTCTAAAGTGCCAGGGGGAAGGATGCAAAGTTTGGGGAGACTCAGCCCTGGTCCTAGAGTCCTTTAGTCTGAGATCACAGTTGTTTAAGTTAGCTATTGCTGTGTAACAAAACACCCGACGTTTATCCACCGAAAACTGCAACAGGCATTTATTTGCTTTCAATTCTTTCTCTTTCTTTTTTCTTCTTCCTTCCTTTCTTCTTTCTTTTTTTTTAAATAATTATTTTATTGTGCATTCAGACCAAGAAATAACTTTATGATCAATATATTATGTCCAATGTGGGCTAGATAAACTTTCGTAAAGTTGCCTGGAATGTCATGTGTTGGGTTATAAGTACAAATTCTAAATGAAGGGTTTTGTGCGTTGTGAACAAATCTTAATTATTTTGAAGTGGATAAACTTGCCATTACATTCGTAACCTTGTATGGAGGATTTTTCACTATGTGCCTAGCTTGGTGTCCATTCAGCTAAAGTAGAAAAAAAAAAAAAAAAGTGCATGTAGAGTTAGAAATCAGGGAACCAGCAGTTGGCGTAATGGCTATGTCGTTGGACTCCCACGTAGTCGACCGCGGTTCGTGTCCCGGACCCGGTGGCTTAAAACTCACGCCGGGCGCGTGTGCGTGCGTGCCCAAGATCCCGGGAGGAGAATGGAGGAGAAGGGATTGCGGCGTGACCATCCCCCCTGGGGGGTGATTTCTCGCTTTCTGTCTCTATGTCTCTCT
>NW_006159766.1:1003289-1012977 GCF_000334495.1 Tupaia belangeri chinensis
TGGCTTGGGAAGGGTCCTGTCTAGAGCTAGCATTTAGGCACCTTAATGTTCATTGCTTTCCATGTGAGCACACGGGTCATGCCCGCCTGGACTGGACTCCTAACCCTCATCACCTTGCGGGGCCTCTGCGAGCCTGCTGTCTGCTCACTGCCACCTTCAGCTGTGCGGTGGCGAGGGTGAGCTGAGTCTGTGTACGCAGAGTTTATGATGTGCTCATAGCAGTGAGCCAATGGGGCTGCACGTTGCACTCTGAGGCCAGCACACCCAGGAAGGTTCTCAGTTTGCATCTGCAGACCTCCCTGAAGCTCTGGGCTCGTGTGTGCCTGCAGTCCAGGGCTAGCTGAGACTGGAGGTGGACTGCGGCATCAAGACCCTGTCGGGGGGGTGCCTCTCCTCCGCAACCCCCATCTGTCTGTCTTCTCATGGAATAAGGAAAGGAAGAAACTTTAAACAAAATTAGCTATAATGCCTGTTCTAAAGTGCCAGGGGGAAGGATGCAAAGTTTGGGGAGACTCAGCCCTGGTCCTAGAGTCCTTTAGTCTGAGATCACAGTTGTTTAAGTTAGCTATTGCTGTGTAACAAAACACCCGACGTTTATCCACCGAAAACTGCAACAGGCATTTATTTGCTTTCAATTCTTTCTCTTTCTTTTTTCTTCTTCCTTCCTTTCTTCTTTCTTTTTTTTTAAATAATTATTTTATTGTGCATTCAGACCAAGAAATAACTTTATGATCAATATATTATGTCCAATGTGGGCTAGATAAACTTTCGTAAAGTTGCCTGGAATGTCATGTGTTGGGTTATAAGTACAAATTCTAAATGAAGGGTTTTGTGCGTTGTGAACAAATCTTAATTATTTTGAAGTGGATAAACTTGCCATTACATTCGTAACCTTGTATGGAGGATTTTTCACTATGTGCCTAGCTTGGTGTCCATTCAGCTAAAGTAGAAAAAAAAAAAAAAGTGCATATGTAGAGTTAGAAATCAGGGAACCAGCAGTTGGCGTAATGGCTATGTCGTTGGACTCCCACGTAGTCGACCGCGGTTCGTGTCCCGGACCCGGTGGCTTAAAACTCACGCCGGGCGCGTGTGCGTGCGTGCCCAAGATCCCGGGAGGAGAATGGAGGAGAAGGGATTGCGGCGTGACCATCCCCCCTGGGGGGTGATTTCTCGCTTTCTGTCTCTATGTCTCTCTGTCTGTCTGGCGAGCGCACGCGCCCTACAGTGAAAATCTCTCAAAAAAAAAAAAAGAGTTAGAAATCAGAAATTAAACAAATTAAACATACTAAATAAAGATTTAAAAGTATATATGAACATCATTCTTAGACTGCAAACCATACAAAGGCAGGTGGTGGGCAGGACCCGCCTCCCAGGCCTCGTTCCAGCAGCCCCGGGACTAGCCGGTTCAGGGCGGGGTGCGGCGGAAATATGTAGCGATGACTACTTTGTATTGCATGGCCTGATCCTGTATTTATTTCTACCCTCCCTTGGAAAGTATTTATAAAACTAGTTGAAGACAGCTGTATTTTTTTGTTGAACTATTTAGTAGAATTTGTGACTTTTTGTCTGTCTGTGAATAAAGGTACATTTTGCAATCATAAAAATGATTTTATTTAACTTTATTTATTTACTTATTTTAATTTGACCAGAGAGGGACAGAGCAAGAGAGAGAGAGGGAAAGTGAGAAAGCAAACTGCCAGATCCAGGAAGCGAACTGCGATTGGCCGTGTGGGAGTTCAGTGCCCTTAACCACCGTGCCACCTGCCGGCCCATTTCTTTTTCTTTCTTCTTTATTTGCCAGAGGGCATGTGTACTCTCCAGATAGGGAGAGAGAGGGAGGAGGAAAAGGCACCCTCGCCCCCACAGGGCCTGAGCATGCTGCAATCCCGTCTCCATTTCCCCACACGCCGTTGGGACTTGGGGAATGCATGCGTGCATACCAGCATGTGTGTCAAGCCACCATTGATGAGATCCTAAGCGCATGGTCAGCCATGTGGGATGTGGCTCCCTTCTCCAGGCCTTGGGGCAGCCCTGTTTCAATTCTGTAATTAGGGTAGGGTTCAGTATAGCTGACTCATCCCTGCTCCACTAAGTCCTGGCTGGGGTGGGTTCATGAGGCTGGAGGATCCAAGCTAGCTTTGCTCACATGTCTGGCCCCTCAACTGGGTGGCCGGAGCAGCCAGGGCGGGCTGAACGGAACCCGCTCCCCTCTGGCTCCCTCTCCCCACGTGGCCACCCTTCCTGTACAGGAAAGCTGGACTTGCCGGCATGGCAGCTGGTTTCCAGGAAGGCACGGAAGCAGAGAGGCTCGTACGGCCTAGCCCAGGAGTCACACACTGTCACCTCTGCAGCAGGCTATTGTCAAAGCAAGGGACAAGGCCACCCCAGATCCAAGGGCAGGCAAATCATCTCCATGTTTTGATGAGAGGAGGGTGCACAAGAATGAGAGGGATTGTGGGCAGCCATCTTGCAGGTGGTCTACCACAGGGATGGAGACAGAGAAACCTGAGAGCACGTGCCACGCTTGGCCTTCTCACACTACCATCTGAACCTGGAATGATGTTTGCTTGTGTACAATTTATGTGATTTCTTTCATGAGAGTGTGTGTGAAAGGGAGAGAGAGAGAGGCACCGTTGGGAGGTTCTCATCACATTGCGATTGCCTTCCTTAGTCCTCCCACCAGCCAGGATCTTGGGCAGTGTTCCCAGCATGCTGCAGGTTGACCCGGGATCTGAACCCAGTCGGTCACGTGGCTTCCAGCACTACAGATCAGTACGTTACCACCATCTGTGCCACCTGGGCTGGCCTAGAAATGTTTTCGAAGACCTTCTGATGGTTTGGGAGAGTTCTCTTCATTTTAAAATGAATTATCTTTTCAAAAATTGGTTTATTTACTTAAAAAAGCACTAAAGTGATGCTAATGAAAAATTAAAGTTTTGAGACCAGCAGATGGCCTAATGGTTACATCATTGGACTCCCAGATGGCCGACCACAATTCGAGTCTTGTACCTGGCAGCTTAAAAGTTTACTCCAGGCACGTGTGCGTGCGTGCCCAAGATCCCGAGAGGAGACTGGAGGAGAAGGGATTATGGCGTGACCATCACCCCTAGGGGGTGATTTCTCGCTTTCTGTCTCAGTCTCTCCAGCTCTATAGCAAAAACAAAACAAAACAAAAGAAAAGAAAAGAAAGAAAGAAAAAAAAAACTCTCTTAAAAAAAAGATTAAATAAAAAATTAAAGATTCAATCACTTATCCCACCATCATTCAAAGACTTTTGCCTACTGCTTTCTATTTATACATGTTCATTTTTATAAGATAAAAGTTATGTATTATAGAAGATTTGGGAAATAGAGAAGCCTTCCACAGTCTGTTCACAGATCATTTTGTATTCAGCTATTTTTAGTTATCACAATATCTAACATTTTTTCCATGTCCCCACGTGGTCTTCATAATTACTGTTTAAATAGCAACCAGAATGTTCCCCTGTGTTGATCGACCAGAATCCGTTACACCTTTTCCTCTTGGGCATCAGAGCAGGTCCTGCTGTGAGACATTTTCCATGTTCAGACATAACCTCCCTATTATCTCTTGTTCAATGGCTGAAGGGGATTGCATTGTGCTTTTCTGTTAAACACATTCCCTGGGGCCAGCAAGTGGCAGTTAAGGTGCTGGATTCGCGCATGGTTGACTGCAGTTTGAATCCTGGACTTGGTGGCTTGAAACTCATGCTAGGCACGTGTGGCGTGGGTGCCCAAAATCCCAAGAGGAGAGTAGAGAAGGGATTGCAGTGTGGCCATCCCTCCCGGAGGGTGATTTCTCACTTTATATCTTTTTGTTTCTCTGAATTCCAGCCAGTACATGAGCCCTATAACGAAAATCCTTCCCAAAAAAACCAACCAAACAAAAAAAATGAAAAAACAAAGACAAAACCCCGTGTTCCCTGGGGCCGGCAGGTAGCGGAGTGGTAAAGGCCCTGGACTCTTAAGTGCTTGACCGCAGTTTGAATCCCAGACCCAGCAGCCTGAAACTCACGCTGGGCGTGTGCGCATGTGTGCCCGAAATCCCAAGAGAAGAATGAAGAAGGGATTGCGGTGTGGCCATTGCCCCGGGGAGTGATGTCTTACTCTCTGTCTCTCTCTATCTCTTCAGCAAGCGCACATGCCCTATATTTAAAACTCTCTCAAAAAAACCAAAAGACCAAAACCAAAATAACCCACGTTTCCCTCACATTGACTGACGTGTGCACTCGGCCAGGAGAAAAGCTGGTCACACAGGCACATGCAGGTTCCAGGACAGGCCAAACCTGCCGCTTGAGGCGGAGGCAATGGTGGGTCTGCAGGAACCAGGTCAGGGCTGCAGGGCAGCCTGGTCCCTCCTGACGAAGCGTCGCTGCTCAGTCCTGCTTACTGAGCAGTCCCAGACCTACTCAAGCTTTTGTCCCAGGATGACTCTTTGCTTCCTCGCAGCCTCCTGCTTGGTAGTTCTTATCTGTATTTATTTATCGTTATTGATTTATTTATTTAAATTTGCCTGTGAGGACTTGTACTTACCAGGGAGAGACAGGGAGAGAGGGACAGAGAGAAAGCACTCTCCCCAGTGGGGTGTGATCATGCTACAGCCCCTCTCCTCCGTGTGTCCATCCTGTTGAGATCTGGGACACATGCACATGTGCCCGGGTTTTCAAACTGCCAGGGCTGGATTCAGATGGCGTGGTTGGCCATGTGGGGTCCTGCTCCCTTAACCTCCCGGCCACAGGGCTGACCTGAGACCGTGTTTCTAAAGACTCTAACATAGACTCTGATGCAATCAAAGTGCACCTGCTGGCGGGCCACCGTGAGTGGGTCAAAAGCAGCCCCTTTGTTGCAGTGTCACGTGTTCGTGCATGTCCCTCTATTCACGTACCTCCTGCTTACATGTTAGTCTAGCTGTTTTTCTCTTAAATTTAAATGAATTCTTCACATATTTTACTTTTTTAAAAAAGAATGATTTAATTTAATTTATTATTATATTTATAAATAAAATTATATAAAATAAATTATATTTTAATTTGCTCACCAGAGAGAGAGAGAGGGAAAGTAAGAAAAGAAGCCATCAGGCCCGGGACTTGAACCACAGTCAGCCATGTGGGAGTCCAGTGCCCCAACCACTATGCCACCTGCTGACCCCCATTATGTCTTCCCCTGATCCTTCTCCTCCAGGGCGTGAGACACCCACTCAGGGCCTTGTCACTGAGCAGACAGGAGGTGAGGTTTGCTGCCTATCCCTGTCTCCATAGGGCCTCCCCACAGGCCTGTGTGGCACCAGCTAAATCCTAACCCTCCTAGTGGAGGGCTGGCTTCGTCTCCCGGGTGGTGACCAACTGAGGCCCCAAGTGATGGTCGTTGGCCCACTGGGCCCTGCGCGTCCGCATAGGCCTCTTGTCCCTGAGTATCTGGGTGTGCTGCGGCTCTGTGTCCCTCTCCTGACCAGGTGAGGTCCCCTCAGTGTTGGCCAGCCGCCCAGTCTCACTGCTTTCCAGAGCCTGGCCTGATGGTTCAGCCGGTCCTTCCTCTGCAGAGTGGCCTGCCCCTCGTGTTCTTGCTGCTGGTTTTTTAGTTTTTGCTATAGAGCATGTGCTTACCAGAGAGACAGAGAGACAGAGAGGGAAAGTGAGCAATCACTTCTCAGGGGATGGCCATGCCACAATCCCTCCTCCTCCCCTCTCCTCTCAGGACTTCGGGCACGCACGCACATGCACCCAGCCTGATTGTCATGCTGCCGGTTTCAGGAATCAAACCTCAAAGCTGTCCATGTGGGATCCAGCACCTTAACTACTGCGACCCCTCCTGGCCCACCTCTCAGGCTGACATGGCGTCTATCCATCTACCTGCTCATTCAACCAGGAGCTCCCGAGCAGGGCTCTTGTGCCGAACGCTCTGCTAGTCACTGGGAACATGTGCACATGGCCCCTGTTACTAATAATACCATTGCTGTTATCATTATTAAAGTTTTATTTATTCCATGAGTGAAGGAGAGAGAGACATAACCCCCTTGATGGAGTCCTGACACCACGATCCACCCCGGCCTCAGCTGCCCCGGATCACGGACACGTGCATTTGACAGGTGCTCAGGAGGCCTCCAGGTGCGAACTGGCAGCCTTGCCCCGTGGGCCAGCCGCTCAGTGTGGCCTTTCACTGCTGGGCCGGCCTCCAGCCCCTGCTAGTGGTTTTTTTTTTTTTTTTTGGAGAGATTTTCACTGTAGGGCGCGTGCGCTCGCCAGACAGACAGAGAGAGACATAGAGACAGAAAGTGAGAAATCACCCCCCAGGGGGGATGGTCACGCCGCAATCCCTTCTCCTCCATTCTCCTCTCGGGATCATGGGCACGCACGCACACGCGCCCGGCGTGAGTTTTAAGCCACCGGGTCCGGGACACGAACCGTGGTCGACTACGTGGGAGTCCAGCAACATAGCCATTACACTAACTGCTGGTTCCCCCTGCTAGTGTTTTTAATGAGCGAGAGAGAACCCGAGTGGGAGGGGAAGGTGGCAAAGTCTTTAGACAGGGTTGGCCATGGCCGTCCTCCTGCCGTGCCTCCCAGTTAGCCAGGACCACAGGTGTACACCAGTGGCCTGGCCTGTCAAGACCGCTGGGACCTGAACCCCGGCTTCCTGTTTGGCCTCAGCCATGCCCTCCAGCTGGGATCCCCATAGCGGGGCCACCTTTATTAGCTAACAGCTGTTTCCAGCCCACGGTGCTCTGGCAAGGCCAGATAGGACAAATGAAGTCCCAGCGTTTGGAGACAGACAGGGCGGACACAGCAGCTTCTGGTCACCACACAGCGAGCATGCCTCCTGTGGCCTGCACGGTGACAGCTTAAACACGGCTCCCGTGGGCATGCCTGTTTAGCTCGTGGAGGGCAGCACACGTGTGTGTGTGTGTGTGTGTGTGTGTGTGTGTGTAAGTGCCTGCAGCTTGTTCACAGGTCCCCTCTGGGGCTGAGGCTGAGGCTGACAGTGGGCTGGGGGGCTCGGAGGCTGCAAGGGTGGAGGTTTTGGTTCTTCCAGTGAAAGTCCCTGAGCCCATGGCAGGGCAGAACAAGGGCCCAAGGGTCACAGCAGGTCTCCATGAGCACCACGGCAGAGCAGAGGGTCCTCCTCCTGTGTGTGGGTGTGGGTGGGGCTGGGGCACAGGGCCCACCTTCCCAGCTCAGCAGGCTGACCACGTGGCCACCTGGCGAGCTGCGGCCCAGGCCCTCAGACCAACGTGGTCAGAGCTCCAGCTTATAGTTCTCCTCCATCTCTTCCTCTATTAAATTTGCTGTAGAGTGTGCACGCTCACCGGAGAAACAGGAGAGGAGAGCGAGGGAAAGCGAGAGAGCACCCCCAGGGGGCGGCCACTCTGCAATCCCTTCTCCATTCTCATCTCAGAATTTCGGGCACACATGCATGTTTTTCAAGCTGTTGAGTCCAGGACTCGAACCGGGCAGCCAGCCACGTAGAATTCAGCCATCTTGTCCACCACGCCATTGGCTGGCCCATCCACCTGCTCCTTAATCTAGAATCCAAACAAACACAAAGATTCCATGACCAGAATCTCTTCCGGTGCTCGACCTGTGTGACAGAGGCAGCTTCTCCAGGCCCGGGTGGCTCACGAACCCATAGCACACAGCTGTGGGCAACTTCCACTCATAGGGCCGCCCTGGGCACTGCTCTGTCCTCAGGGTCACAGAACCAGGGGATGAACCAGGGCGGGAGCATGTTGCTGGGCGTACGAGACTGGAATGCCATCCTTTGAGGGGCAGGAAATTAGAATGTTGCAGCCAGGGAATTAGAATGTTGCCACAACCAGGCCAGCTCAGGCCTGACCTCGTGGGCAGGCCTGGGTTTACTGAATGCGGGGTGCTCATTTGGGGATGATCTGGTGCTACCCCCACAAAGTTGGCGTAGGGCGTGTGCACTTGTCAGAGGGAGAAGAGAGAGAGGGAAAGTGAGAAAGAACCCCAGAAGGGATGCCACACTGCAACCTCTTCTCTGTTCTCTGGGGATTCAGGGCACACGTGCCCCTGGGGTGGTTTTCAGGCCCCCAGGTCTGGGACTCGATCCATGCAGTTGGCCATGTGATATCTAGCTGCCTTCACCACCACGCCATGGGCGGCCCTGACCCGTCTGTATTTAATCCTACCCCGGCCTCTCTGTGTACCCTAGAACGCTGCGACACTCCCACCCAGGGAGGGTGCTCAGGGACAGCAAATTCACCATGACGATTAAGCAAAACGTAACTAAGAGGGTAAATCTGAAGGAAAAAAATGAAAAGGCAGATCTCTCGGAGGAAGGAAAAGCGCACACAGTGAGGTGGGCCAGCCCTGTCGCCTGCTGCTGCGCCCACGCACCCCTCCGCTGGCGGAGCGTCAGGACAGCCGTTGTGGTTAGGTGGCCCTGGTGCGTGGGCACGTGGTCTGCTGGCAGTCTCAGTCTTGGTGCCTCGCCAGGCTGGGCCTCTCAGGTGTCAGGACCCACAGCGTCTCAGAGCTGTGCTCAGGCCTGGCCCCAGCACCTGCCCACCCGCCCCAATGGGCCCGCACTCCCAGGGCAGCAGGCGCTGCAGGTGGAAACCGCAGAGTCTCTGGGACCAGCAACGTGAGGCTGAGAGTCAATGGCAATACAGACAGCAACCGCCTGGGCCAGCCAGGGGCCTGGTGGATCCCTCCCCCGTGGCCAACCATGTGGTTCAAGTCCTGGACCTGGTGGCTTGAAAATCACGCTGGTACATGTGCGTGCATGTCCAAAACCCCTGAGGGAGAATGGAAGAGAAGGGACGACAGCGTGGCCATTCCACCGAGGGTGCCTTCTCCCTTTCCCTCCCTCTCTCCCTCTCTCTGTCTCTCTCCAGCAAACACATATGCCCTTTGGCAAAATTTAAAATATAAAAGATGGCAACAGCGAGTACGGAGCAGCAGGGCTTGGGCTTGCAGGGAGCTCGAGGGGCTGATTTTTCTGGCAGCCTGTGGACTCCATGGAAGGTGCTCCCACCCAGAGCCCAGCTGGGGCTCCCAACCCTCGGGTTCCAGAACAGCAGCTCCCACCACGGCCACACCTTCCCTTGCCCTCCTACCACCCATCATGGGCTGTGTCCCTCCAAAACTCCGTGTGGAATCCTTACCCAGGGCACGGCCTTACCAGGAAGTAGGGCTGTCACAGGTGCAACTCTTTAGTCAGGACGAAGTCGTACTGCAGTGGGACGGGTCCCTAATCCCACGAGACAGTGTCCTTAGAAAAAGACAGACATGGGGGCCAGAGGTTGGCGTAATGGCTATGTCATGGGCTCCTATGTTGTCAACCGTGGTTTGAGTCCCAGACACGGCAGCTTAAAACTCATGCCAGGCGTGTGTGCGTGCGTGCCCAAGATCCTGAGAGGAGAATCGAGGAGAAGGGATTGCGGTGTGGCCATCCCCCTGGGTGGGGGTGATTTCTCGCTTTCTGTCTCTCTGTCTCTCTGGTAAGCGCATAAACCCTATAGCAAAAATGTCTTAAAAAAAAAAAAAAAGACAGACAAGTGATGTCACAGACGCAGGAAATACATCAAGTGACAACAAAAGCAGAGACTGAGGTTTGCATCTGCAAGCCACGGAGTGCCACGGGTTTCCAGCTGGCCAGCAGAGGCGAGGAAGAGGCGAGGCAGGGTCCCCGCACGGCTCGGGGGGCACAGG
>NW_006159766.1:1013068-1016871 GCF_000334495.1 Tupaia belangeri chinensis
GCAGCGGCCTCGGGAAGCGCGTGGCTCCTCCCGCTCCTCACCGGCTCCAGCAGAGGCCACGTACTGTGAAGCTCAGGAAGGGCAAGACTCGCCCCCTTCCCCTGCAGGCTCTCTCCAAGGCCCTGGGTCTCATTCCATGCTTATAGTCTCTGTTCTTTCTCTTAGAAAGTGTCCCCCTGAATTGTTCAAGATTGGGACCCCACGAAGCCTGGGTCTGCTGCAGTCACGTCCCCTCTGTCAGTCCCAGCCAGCACTGGGCAGTTCCGATAGCCCGGCCGGGCAGGACCACCGTCCCTCTTGGTTTCCGCTGCATCCCTGACACTGCATCCCCAGTCCAGGAGGCTTTGGAAAGGGAGCCAGTGCGGGGCTGTTTTACCCTTTTGTGGGAGTGGAAGACTGCCCAGAGGCCACGTGGGGCCTTTCCAGCCCAGCACCCGTGGACTGCAGCACACATCAACCCCCCCACCCTGTGTGAGCAGAGGTTACCATTTCCTGCAGGTGGCCTCGGTCAATGTAGGCCCAAAGAATCTGGTGTGCTGACAGCCAGAGCCCAGGCCAGGCCAGTCCTGCCTCCCCGCTTCCAGGCCAGCCCAGTCCAAACACACAACCCAACACAAGCATCTGAGAGACATCTAGATGGGGGGCCCCGTGGTGAGTGACCCTTGGTCCCTGGGAAGGACTCACTGTGTAAAGGGTGGAGACAGACCAGAATGTAAATGACCACAGCCCAGAGAACAGCATTGCGGACCCTGGTGAGGGCCTCGGTGGAGCGGGGTGCTACTGATGTCTGGAGAAGGGTGATGCACTCCCACCTGGGGGTCAGGTGGGGAGCTCCTACCAAGGGGACGCCTCACACATCCCCAGGAGTCAGAAGCGACAGCCCTGGCCCATGGGAGAAGACCACATCAGCGAGGCCCTGGTATGGACCTCGGTGAGGCTGCAGGAGGTTCAGGCCTCGTCCAGGGGGCCCAGCTAGCTAGGGCTATAGGAGGACCCAGGACAGCTGCTGTCTGCCTTGGAACCCATGTATTTTGTTTTTCTTTTTTTCCCATGGAGCTCTGGGCTCACAGGAGACAGAAAAAGTGAGACAGTGAGAGTGAGTGGGGGGAGTGGCTATGCCGCAATCCTTTCTCCTCCACGTTCTTCCCAGAATGCGTGCACGCTCCCACCGGGCATGTTTCTTAAGGCACCAGATTCAGCCTTGAACTGCGGGTCAGCCACATGGGACCCAGGTGCCTTAACCACCAAGCCACTGGCTGACCTAGTATTCACAACTTTCTTAGTTTTTAGTTTTAGAGAGATTTTTGCTATAGGGCAAGTGCATTTACTGGAGACACAGAGAGACAGAGAGAAAGTGAGAAATCTTCCCGCAGGGAGATGACCACGCCGCAATCCCTTCTCCTCCATTCTCCTCCTGGGATTTTGAGCACACACACACATGCCCCCGGTCTGAATTTCAAGCTGCTGAGTCTGAGACTTAAACCATGGTCGACCATGTGGGAGTCCAGCATTATAACCACTATGCCACCTGCTAGCCCTGGTATTTCGCTATTTTCACAAGCAGCTCCACAGTGCTGGAGAAGCCCGGCAGCTGGCAGCCTGAAAGAGGAGAATCGAGGAGAAGGGATTGCGGTGTGGCCATCCCCCTGGGTGGGGGTGATTTCTCGCTTTCTGTCTCTCTGTCTCTCTGGTAAGCGCATAAACCCTATAGCAAAAATGTCTTAAAAAAAAAAAAAAAGACAGACAAGTGATGTCACAGACGCAGGAAATACATCAAGTGACAACAAAAGCAGAGACTGAGGTTTGCATCTGCAAGCCACGGAGTGCCACGGGTTTCCAGCTGGCCAGCAGAGGCGAGGAAGAGGCGAGGCAGGGCCCCCGCAGGGCTCGGGGAGCACAGCCCTGCCGACACTGGATCTGCACTGTGCGAGTGGAGAGCTGTGCTGCTGGCTGCCACCACGTGTGGCCCTTTGCTGCAGCAGCCTCGGGAAGCGCGTGGCTGCTCCCGCTCCTCACCGGCTCCAGCAGAGGCCACGTACTGTGAAGCTCAGGAAGGGCAAGACTCGCCCCCTTCCCCTGCAGGCTATCTCCAAGGCCCTGGGTCTCATTCCATGCTTATAGTCTCTGTTCTTTCTCTTAGAAAGTGTCCCCCTGAATTGTTCAAGATTGGGACCCCACGAAGCCTGGGTCTGCTGCAGTCACGTCCCCTCTGTCAGTCCCAGCCAGCACTGGGCAGTTCCGATAGCCCGGCCGGGCAGGACCACCGTCCCTCTTGGTTTCCGCTGCATCCCTGACACTGCATCCCCAGTCCAGGAGGCTTTGGAAAGGGAGCCAGTGCGGGGCTGTTTTACCCTTTTGTGGGAGTGGAAGACTGCCCAGAGGCCACGTGGGGCCTTTCCAGCCCAGCACCCGTGGACTGCAGCACACATCAACCCCCCCACCCTGTGTGAGCAGAGGTTACCATTTCCTGCAGGTGGCCTCGGTCAATGTAGGCCCAAAGAATCTGGTGTGCTGACAGCCAGAGCCCAGGCCAGGCCAGTCCTGCCTCCCCGCTTCCAGGCCAGCCCAGTCCAAACACACAACCCAACACAAGCATCTGAGAGACATCTAGATGGGGGGCCCCGTGGTGAGTGACCCTTGGTCCCTGGGAAGGACTCACTGTGTAAAGGGTGGAGACAGACCAGAATGTAAATGACCACAGCCCAGAGAACAGCATTGCGGACCCTGGTGAGGGCCTCGGTGGAGCGGGGTGCTACTGATGTCTGGAGAAGGGTGATGCACTCCCACCTGGGGGTCAGGTGGGGAGCTCCTACCAAGGGGACGCCTCACACATCCCCAGGAGTCAGAAGCGACAGCCCTGGCCCATGGGAGAAGACCACATCAGCGAGGCCCTGGTATGGACCTCGGTGAGGCTGCAGGAGGTTCAGGCCTCGTCCAGGGGGCCCAGCTAGCTAGGGCTATAGGAGGACCCAGGACAGCTGCTGTCTGCCTTGGAACCCATGTATTTTGTTTTTCTTTTTTTCCCATGGAGCTCTGGGCTCACAGGAGACAGAAAAAGTGAGACAGTGAGAGTGAGTGGGGGGAGTGGCTATGCCGCAATCCTTTCTCCTCCACGTTCTTCCCAGAATGCGTGCACGCTCCCACCGGGCATGTTTCTTAAGGCACCAGATTCAGCCTTGAACTGCGGGTCAGCCACATGGGACCCAGGTGCCTTAACCACCAAGCCACTGGCTGACCTAGTATTCACAACTTTCTTAGTTTTTAGTTTTAGAGAGATTTTTGCTATAGGGCAAGTGCATTTACTGGAGACACAGAGAGACAGAGAGAAAGTGAGAAATCTTCCCGCAGGGAGATGACCACGCCGCAATCCCTTCTCCTCCATTCTCCTCCTGGGATTTTGAGAACACACACACATGCCCCCGGCCTGAATTTCAAGCTGCTGAGTCTGAGACTTAAACCATGGTCGACCATGTGGGAGTCCAGCATTATAACCACTATGCCACCTGCTAGCCCTGGTATTTCGCTATTTTCACAAGCAGCTCCACAGTGCTGGAGAAGCCCGGCAGCTGGCAGCCTGAAGGGCCAGGGCTGGACTGAGGCCAGCACGCCACAGACTCCTGCCTCCAGAAACACATTTGCTTCCATTCCCAGAGCTGCCTCTTCTCTGTGTCGCAAGGAAACCACCTGCCTCCCATGAAAGAGGGCATTGTTCCTCCACCTGAGCCGCCCACAGCTGGGCGGAACAGCGGGTCCCCACTGCAGGCGCTCCCACGGCAGGCGGGCCCCTGAGGCTAGGAGCGGGG
>NW_006159766.1:1018813-1024125 GCF_000334495.1 Tupaia belangeri chinensis
GCGGGAAGCGCGTGGCTGCTCCCGCTCCTCACCGGCTCCAGCAGAGGCCACGTACTGTGAAGCTCAGGAAGGGCAAGACTCGCCCCCTTCCCCTGCAGGCTATCTCCAAGGCCCTGGGTCTCATTCCATGCTTATAGTCTCTGTTCTTTCTCTTAGAAAGTGTCCCCCTGAATTGTTCAAGATTGGGACCCCACGAAGCCTGGGTCTGCTGCAGTCACGTCCCCTCTGTCAGTCCCAGCCAGCACTGGGCAGTTCCGATAGCCCGGCCGGGCAGGACCACCGTCCCTCTTGGTTTCCGCTGCATCCCTGACACTGCATCCCCAGTCCAGGAGGCTTTGGAAAGGGAGCCAGTGCGGGGCTGTTTTACCCTTTTGTGGGAGTGGAAGACTGCCCAGAGGCCACGTGGGGCCTTTCCAGCCCAGCACCCGTGGACTGCAGCACACATCAACCCCCCCACCCTGTGTGAGCAGAGGTTACCATTTCCTGCAGGTGGCCTCGGTCAATGTAGGCCCAAAGAATCTGGTGTGCTGACAGCCAGAGCCCAGGCCAGGCCAGTCCTGCCTCCCCGCTTCCAGGCCAGCCCAGTCCAAACACACAACCCAACACAAGCATCTGAGAGACATCTAGATGGGGGGCCCCGTGGTGAGTGACCCTTGGTCCCTGGGAAGGACTCACTGTGTAAAGGGTGGAGACAGACCAGAATGTAAATGACCACAGCCCAGAGAACAGCATTGCGGACCCTGGTGAGGGCCTCGGTGGAGCGGGGTGCTACTGATGTCTGGAGAAGGGTGATGCACTCCCACCTGGGGGTCAGGTGGGGAGCTCCTACCAAGGGGACGCCTCACACATCCCCAGGAGTCAGAAGCGACAGCCCTGGCCCATGGGAGAAGACCACATCAGCGAGGCCCTGGTATGGACCTCGGTGAGGCTGCAGGAGGTTCAGGCCTCGTCCAGGGGGCCCAGCTAGCTAGGGCTATAGGAGGACCCAGGACAGCTGCTGTCTGCCTTGGAACCCATGTATTTTGTTTTTCTTTTTTTCCCATGGAGCTCTGGGCTCACAGGAGACAGAAAAAGTGAGACAGTGAGAGTGAGACGTTCTTCCCAGAATGCGTGCACGCTCCCACCGGGCATGTTTCTTAAGGCACCAGATTCAGCCTTGAACTGCGGGTCAGCCACATGGGACCCAGGTGCCTTAACCACCAAGCCACTGGCTGACCTAGTATTCACAACTTTCTTAGTTTTTAGTTTTAGAGAGATTTTTGCTATAGGGCAAGTGCATTTACTGGAGACACAGAGAGACAGAGAGAAAGTGAGAAATCTTCCCGCAGGGAGATGACCACGCCGCAATCCCTTCTCCTCCATTCTCCTCCTGGGATTTTGAGCACACACACACATGCCCCCGGTCTGAATTTCAAGCTGCTGAGTCTGAGACTTAACCCCGGCCTGAATTTCAAGCTGCTGAGTCTGAGACTTAAACCATGGTCGACCATGTGGGAGTCCAGCATTATAACCACTATGCCACCTGCTAGCCCTGGTATTTCGCTATTTTCACAAGCAGCTCCACAGTGCTGGAGAAGCCCGGCAGCTGGCAGCCTGAAGGGCCAGGGCTGGACTGAGGCCAGCACGCCACAGACTCCTGCCTCCAGAAACACATTTGCTTCCATTCCCAGAGCTGCCTCTTCTCTGTGTCGCAAGGAAACCACCTGCCTCCCATGAAAGAGGGCATTGTTCCTCCACCTGAGCCGCCCACAGCTGGGCGGAACAGCGGGTCCCCACTGCAGGCGCTCCCACGGCAGGCGTGCCTCTGAGTCTAGAAGCGGATGTTCCCTTGTGCAGAGGGAGGCACAATGCCTTCTGGACACCTGAACGGGGCTGAGCCGGGTAACGAGACCGCGGGCGTGCCTCATAAATAACTCACTCCTAGGCCCTGCAACCCAGACGTGGTGCTGCAGGTTTCTTCCAGATGTCGTGATCTTTGGGAAGACTGCTCTCCTTCGAGCACACCAACCCTGGGGGGCAAAATGTTTACAACAGGAAAAAATGTAAGAGATTTGCTCTGGCATGCGTTTCTCTACACAGCGTAGCTACCACAGCTATGCGAAGAATATTCTCGTAATTAGGTCACATGACAAGAGCAAAGGTGAGAACCCTGAGAAGGGGGTTGGGTCCAGACCTGCGGAGCCAGTCCCCTCCCATCACTGGCTGCCCCAGAAGTTGTGGCCTCAGCTTACAAAACCCTGTGAGGGCTGGTCCGGCCGTGCAGCACAGTGGTT
Organism: Tupaia belangeri chinensis; assembly: GCF_000334495.1. NCBI lineage: Eukaryota > Metazoa > Chordata > Mammalia > Scandentia > Tupaiidae > Tupaia > Tupaia belangeri. The sequence continues at coordinate 1,021,087 of NW_006159766.1, forward strand.
AGCGATCAGCGTGGAAAACCGAGTCCCACATGACAACTGCAGTTGGAGTCCCAGTCCAGAGATTGAAATCACACTCCACGTGCCCGTGCATGCCCCAAATCCAGAGAGAAGAGAAGGCATTGCAGCATGACCGGGAGAAGGAACGGGCCTGTTACACAGAGTTCCTGGGAAGAGTGGTTGGGGTTTCCAAACTCAACAGTGTCTCACTCGGGACCATCCACACAGCGGAGCCCAGAGGAACAAGGTGCAGAGCACAGTGCTGTGTGTGTGTGTGTGTGTGTGTGTGCGAGCATGTGTGTGTGCGTGTGTGCGAGCATGTGTGTGTGAGCGTGTGTGCATGTGTGTGTGTGTGTGCGAGCGTGTGTGTGTGAGTGTGTGCACGTGTGTGAGCATGTGTGTGAGCGTGTGTGTGTGCGTGTGTGTGAGCGTGAGTGTGTGCACGTGTGTGTGTGAGCGTGAGTGTGTGTGTGCGCGCGTGCGAGCGTGTGTGTGTGCACGTGTGTGTGAGCATGTGTGTGTGCGTGTGTGCGAGCGTGTGTGCGAGCATGTGTATGTGAGCGTGAGTGTGTGCACGTGTGTGTGTGTGTGCGTGTGTGCGAGCGTGTGTGTGTGCGAGCATGTGTGTGAGAGCGTGAGTGTGTGCACGTGTGTGTGTGTGATCATGTGTGTGTGTGTGTGTGAGCATGTGTGTGTGCGTGTGTGCGCGTGTGTGTGAGAGCGTGAGTGTGTGCACGTGTGTGTGTGTGCAAGCATGTGTGTGTGCGTGTGTGCGAGCGTGTGTGCCTTAGGAGGAGAGAGAGGAGGAAAGCCACACTTCTAGGCTGGGACACAGAAGACCTCACCCCCGAGGCCTGGCAGGCTAGCGCTCTTGCTGCCTACCCTCACCCTGGAAGCCTGGGCCCCTCATTCCCCCCAGCCTCCCTCCTCCGACAGCAGCAAAGGGTTTGATGAGCTCGATGCTTCGGGTTGTTTCCCTGCCGGGAGGTCCTCGAACAGCCCACGCTGAAGGGGGCTGCTTGCCATGGCTCACATGGCACCTGCAGCCCCTGCCGTGAACCGGCTTCTGTGGAGCTGAGGGTGTACCCACGCTGTGAAGCCTGGAGTCCCTGGGTCCCTCCTGTCCTCAAAGCCTCCTCTGCCTTCTTCTCCCCTGTCACTTTTAATCCTCTCGCTTCCCCAAATCTCCACCGTTCAGGATGGCTTCCTCGAAAAAGAACCGAACGGCAGGCCAAAGCATGCAACTGGTGACTCGCGGTGACACAGTTCTCCCAAGTAGGGGGGATCTGTTCTTTCCGGAGTCCTGAGAAGAGCAGCCCCGGGGTGTGTAGGAGAGACTCAGAGCACAGGGGGTTGGTAGGGGTCTGAGGTCTGCCTGCCACAGGGGCTGCAGCCTCGCTGATCCCCGCCACTGCCTTCCCTGCTCTGGTCCAAAGACCAGGAGAGGGGCAGCATGGCAGGAGAGAGAGCTCTGAAACTATTGCCAGGCTGTGGGAGCCGGAGCCATGAGTCGGCTCAGACCCTGGCTAGCAAGGCTGAGCGGGGAGCCTACACTGCCACCATCAAGAGGCTGTGGCAGGGCCCTCCACACCTGGGCAGTATGGTCAAAGTAGCCAATCAGGGTGCAAACGTTCAACCCTGCCAGTCACACACGCACACACACAGAGTGTCAGTGGAGATCACGTGGCAAACAGCAATGAAGCAGGAAGCCCTCCTCCTCTCTGACGGGTCGTGTCAGAGAAAGCCTACCAGAGCACTGCGACGTTTGCCATTGCCCAGAGGGCTGAGGCCACCGTCACTGCAGTGCCCCTGGAGACCTGTGAGGCTTGCACCTGCCCAGCAATGAGGATTGTCACATTAGATGTAGGTGGGGTTGAGTGGGGAACTCGGGCTTCCGTCTTCACCCATCAGTAACAAGAAATTATCTCCCCACTCCCTGCCAGAGTGGTGTCGGAGAAAGCCAGGTGAAGAGATGGTTAAGGCAAGCGCACACGCCCTATAGCAAAAACCTCTCCAAAAAAAAAAAGAGAGAGAGAGAGATGGTTGAAATAAGGTCCAGAATCTCATGACATAATACAGACAAAAAATCAGGTTCAATCGAAGGTCATAGCAAGAGCTAGGAAGACTTCAAACTGATTGAAAAATGGCTGGGGCCAGGAAAGGTGCTGGACTCCCACATGGCTGACCACATTTCAAGTCACTTTCCCTCTCCCCCTCTCTCTTGCTCCGTTCCTCTCTGGTCAAATTAAAATACATAAATAAATAAATAAATAAGTAAATAAACAAACAAAGTAATTCTTTAAAAAAAGAAAAGAAGACCAATAATAGAAATCAATGCCAAGTTGACAGAGAAGGTAGAAGTATCCGACAAGCTTTTTTAGGCAGTCATGATATAAAATGCTTATAAATATACTTAACTGAAAAAAAAAAGCAGAAAGCTTTGGTACAGAAATAGAAGACAGGGAGAAGAGCCAAATAGAAATCTTAGAACTGGAAAACACAGTAACAGAACTAAAAAGCCCAGTGGGTAGGTTTGGTTGTAGCATGGAAAGAGCAAAGGAAAGGACTGTGAACCCAAAGATAGAACAATACACATTTCCCAATCTGAACAACAGAGAAAACAATCTGGGAAAAAAATAAATAAATAAACAGGGACACAGGAACCTCTGAGTCTATATCAAAAGATCTAACGGTCATGTACTTGAAGTTCTGGAAAGAGGAAAAAGAGAATGGAAGTGTAAAAGAACTTGAAGAAACAATAGCTAAAAACTTCCCAAGTTGAGGGACCAGCAGTTAGCGTAATGGCTATGTTCCTGGACTCCCATGTAGTCGACCACGGTTTGAGTCCCGGACCCGGTGGCTTAAAACTCGTGCCAGGCGCGTGTGTGTGCGTGCCCAAGATCCTGAGAGGAGAATGGAGGAGAAGGGATTGTGGCATGGCCATCCCCCCTGGGGGGTGATTTCTGGCTTTCTGTATCTCTTTCTCTCTCTCTCTCTCTGTCTGGTGAGCACATGCACCCTATGGCAAAAAAAAAAAAAAAA
>NW_006159766.1:1027500-1031821 GCF_000334495.1 Tupaia belangeri chinensis
GAGAAAAAAAAAAAAAAAAAAAAACTCTCAAAAAACATAAACAAAAACAAAAACAAAAAAACTTCCCAAGTTGATAAGATACATAAGCTTACAGATTCAAGAAGATGAGCAAATCCAAACAGGAAAACCTCAAATAAATCCTTGCCAAGATACATCATAATTAAACTTCTCAAAACTAAGGAAATAAACTTTGAGAGCATTCAGACGGGAATGAGACCTTACCTAAAGTAGAAAATCCAGTATGCATAACAGCAAATTCTAATCAGAAACCATGGAGGCCAGAAAGAAGTGGCATGATTTTCAGGTGCTAAAAGAACTTTCTTTTTAATGAAGAATTTTATACCCTGCAAAAATATCCTTTACGAATTAAAGTGAAAATCAAGACACACTCAGATGAAGGAAAACAAAGAGATTTTGTGACCAACAGACCTACTCTAAAGGGATGATTAAAGAAAGTCTTTTGGTAGCCAGCTAGTGTGTGATGGTTAAGGCACTAGATCCCACATGGCAGACTGTGTGGTTCAAGTCCTGAGCCCAGCAAGTTGGAAAACTCCCTGGAACTATGTGCGTGCATACCCAAAATCCTGAGAGAAGAATGGGGCCAGGGCTTGGCACTGTAAAAGAATAAAAATGATAATCTCAAAATATCTTTAAGTAACCTACAGGAAGACAGGAGGGAAAATAGAAATTAAAAAAAAAAAAAAGACAAGCAGAAAACAAAAAATTAAATGGCAGACTTAAGCCCTAAGATATCAACAAATATATTACATGCAAATTGCTGAAGCACAGCAATTAAAAGATAAAGCTTTGAAAGATAGAGCTTGTTAGAGTAGACTAAATAAACATGACACAACCATATATTGTTTATGAGAAACTCACTTCAAATATAACAATATAGGCAGGATGAAAGTAAAAGGATAGAAAAATATATGTCATACAAACATTAATCAAAGAAAAACAGAAATGGGTAATGTCAGTCAGATAGGATAGACTTCAGAGGAAAGAAAGTAATTAGAGCAAGAGGAGGGCATTATGTAATGTAGAAAGGGTCAATCCACCAAGAAGATACAGCAATCCTAAGTGTGTATGCATCAAACACTAGAGCTACAAAATAACAACAAATTCCGGAGCAAAAAATGATAGACCTGAAAAAAGAAATGGGCAAATCCATTAGTATAGTTGTAGACTGCAACGTCTCTTTCTCAACAGTTGATGGAACAACTAGACAGAAAACCAAGAAGGATATAAAATAAATCAATTCGAGGCCTCACCATTTCCTGGTGGTTAAGGGTGCCAAATCCCACATGGCCAACTGCAGTTCAAATCCTGGCCCCCATGGCTTGAAAAGCATGCAGAGCACATGTGTGTATGTGCTCCAAATTCCAACAAGATGAAAACAGAAGAGAAAGAATTGCAACATGACTACACCCTTCTGGGGTGGGGTGGGGTGCTTCCTCTCCACCTCCAGCAAACACATGCGCTGTGCCAACTGACAATTAAAAAACAAGAAAAGAAAAACCAACACCCTTACCCTACAGGCCTAATCAGCATTTATAGAACATTCCATCCAAACAACAGCAGAACACACGTGCTTTTCTTTCTTTTCTTTCTCCTTTTTTTTTTTTTTTTTAGGTTTTTTGCCCTAGGCCATGTATGCTCCATAGGGCATGTATGCTCACCAGAGAGAGACAGAGAGAGAGACTGAGAGGGAAAATAAGAAATTCCTCCATCTCCCGGGGAGACGGCCATGTCACAGTCCCTTCTCTTTCAGTCTCCTCCTGAGATTTGCGGCACGCACACACATGCACCTGGCATGACTTTCAAGCTGCCAAGTCCAGGACTTGAACTGCAGTCAGCCATATGAGAGTCCAGCACATTAACCATCACTCCACTTGCTAACTCCTAGATATGTTTTTGAACACCCATTGAACAGGGGCCATCAAGGTGGCATGGTGGTTATGGTGCTATACTCCTACATGACTGACTGTGATTCAAGTTCCGGATATGGTGGCTTGCTTTCTCACTTTTCCTCTCTTTCTCTCTCTCTCTGTCTGTCTCTCCCTCTGGTCAAATTTTAAAAAGATTATAATGAATAAAGTTAAATAAAATAATTTTTAAAATTCATAGAATATATACCAGGATAGACCATATCCTGGTCTATAAAAAAGAAAAACAAAAAAACCCTCAATAAAGATAAAGGAATTTAAGTAATAAAAAAATGTGTTTCTGACCACAATAGAATCAAACTAGAAATCAATAAAAGTAGGAAAACAAAAACCTCTAGACGCTTAGAAATGAAATAGTACACTATCTTTTAGATTATTTTTATTTAATTTTATTTCTTATTATTATTATTTTCCAGAAAGAGGCGGAGCGGGAAAGTGAAAAAGCAAGCCACCAGGTCCAGGAGTTGATGGTCAGCCATGTGAGAGTCTAGGGCCTTTAACCACCATGCCTATGTCAGTCCTAAATACTGCGCTATGAATAATCTATGGGTCAAAGAGAAAGTCTCAAGGGAAAAAAATTTAAATACACAAAAATGAATGAAAATGAAAATATAATATATAGACACTTGTGAGATACAGATAAAGCAGTACTAAAAGGGAAATTTACAGTACTAAATACATTTAAAAAGAGGCAAAGTCTCAAAGCAATAACCTAAGTTCTTACTTGAAGAACTCAAAAAAGATAAAAATTAATATGAAACAAACACGAGAAAATGAAACAAAGAAAGATTGTACAATTGATAACCTTCTAGCAAGACAAAAATAGAGAAGGTACAAATGACCAACATTGGGAATGAAAGAGGAGACATTACAATAGACCCCACAGACATCAAAAAAGTAATAAATATTACAACTGTACACACAAAATTTGACAACTTTGATGAAATGAATCACTTTCTCTAATAACACAAAGTACCATAACTCATTCAATATGAAATAGATAATTTGAATAGCCTTATTCTGTTAAGGTAATTAAATTTGTCATTAAATAATTCACTAAAAGATAGGATCAGCAGTTAGTATAATGGCTATGTCACTGAACTCCTATGTAGTCAACTGCAGTTCGAGTCTTGGAGCTGGTGGCTTAAACTCACGCCGGGCACGTGTGCGTGCGTGCCCAAGATCCCGAGAGGAGAATGGAGGAGAAGGGATTGTGGCGTGGTCATCACCCCTGGGGAGTAATTTCTATCTCTCTATCTCTCTTTCTGGCAGGTGCACACACCCTATAGCCAAAACCTCTCAAAAAAAATTCACTAAAAGGTGATCTCCAGTTCAAGATTGTGTCACTAGAATATTCCAATATTCACTTAAAAATTTAATTTCCATTCTACATAACTTATTCCAGAAAATAGAAGACACAGAACACTTCCAAACTCATTTTACAAAATTCATATTACCCTAATACCAAAACCAGACAAAGAGTATATAAAAAAGGAAAACTACGGCCAATATCTCTTATGAATATAGATACAAAACCCTTCACAAAATAGTGTCCAAAATTCTTAAAAACAGTTAAGTAAGATTTAAAAAGAATTATTTCCCTCAACCAAGTAGGGTTTATTTCAGGGATGCCAGACCAGTTTAACATTTGAATATCAATCAGTGTAACCCATTATATTAACAGACTAAAAAAGAAAAAGCACATACCATATCAATTTATACAGCAAAAGCTTTTGAAAAAATTAACACCTATTCATGATTTTAAAAAATAATGAAACTTTCAGAAAAATAAGAATGAAAGAGAATTTCCTCAACTTGTCAAAGAGTATGTACAAAAATACCTACAGTTAACACTATATTTAATGATAGACCTAATATATTCACCCTAAGATCAGGAATGAGGTAGGAATTTGCACTTTCACCACTCTAACTCAACATAGTGCTAGAATTTCTAGCCATGTGATAGAGCAAGGAAAAGAAATAAACACATACAGAATGGAAGAGAAGAAATATAACTGTCCCTATTTGCAGAGGACACAATTGCCTACATAGAGATCTTCAAGGAATCTATCAAAACAGTCTGAGAATTAACCCTACAAGGCTAGAGGATACAAGATCAACATATAAAAATCGATTGTGCTTCTATATACTGTTAATAAATACATGAAACATAAAATTTTAAATATAACAGGATTTATAATAGCTCAAAGTGGAAATGTTTGTGTTTAGATTGATAAAAACATGTTTAAGACTTGTATGCTGAAAACTACACAATGCTGAAGAAAGAAACTAAAGCAGATCTAAATAAATGGAGAGATATACTACATTCATGGATTGGGAGATTTAATATATCAGTAGTATAGATATAAATTCTC
>NW_006159766.1:1032009-1051338 GCF_000334495.1 Tupaia belangeri chinensis
GGGGGATGGCCACGCCGCAATCCCTTCTCCTCCATTCTCCTCTCGGGATCTTGGGCACGCACGCACACAGGCCTGGCATGAGTTTTAAGCCACCAGGTCCGGGACATGAACCGCGGTCGACTACATGGGAGTCCAGCAACATAGCCATTACACTAACTGCTGGTCCTGAGATTTCTTTCTATTTGTAAACAAGATTATTCGAAAAGTTTTTCTGAAAAACAAAGAAAACAAAATACATAAAATAATTTTGTAAAAGAAGAATAAAATGGTATGAATTCATTTTTCCAGTTTTAATACTTGATAGGTAGCTACAATAATCAAGGGTGCATGCTATTGATAGAGGAATATACACACAGATCCATGGAACCCAGAATTAGACCCACACAAATATGATCTTTGACAAAGATATGAAAGAAATTCAATAGAGAAATGATATCCTTTTCAACAAATGTGTCTGGAAGTCTACTTGGACTTCCATGGGCAAAAATTGAACCTTTGTCTGTCTTACGCTTGATATTAAAGGTTAACGCAAAATGTATTGCAGGTCCCATCTGTAGAGTCACGCTCCTAAGACACTGTAATCCATAGAGTAAGACCACGCGGAAGCCCAGGTTTGATTCCTAGTCCAACCTAAAAGCCAGGCAATGGCGTGTACCTATAATTTCGATGATTCAGGAGGCTGAGGCAGGAGGATCACAGCACAGTCTCTGTCTGGAAAAAAGAGAAAGGATCACAGATGTAAATGTAAATGGTAGAATGCATGGCCGTGGCCTCTGGGTGCCTCCCCACGGTGGCCCTGAGTGGATCTGTGCGCCATGGTGCCACTGTGCATCTGCAAAGAGACTGTGCCAGGAAACCAGCCTAGGAGGTTGGTTCCTAAAGCAGTTGTATTCTCTTTCTATAGATGATGGTGCTGAGTGATTGAACGGCTTGCACAGGGAAGCAGAAGGAGAACCAGGCGCCAAATTTCCTGGCACCCTTCCCCACCCATATCCGCAGCACAGCAACGAATGGCCCCTTTCCCGCAGCTGTCAACCAGTTCATCCTTAGCTTTTCTCTTAATGGGAACACAACGGTCTCCCCAGATCCAAACCAATGCAACAAAGAGCACTTTCCCTTTCACGGTGAATAGTCACCCGGGAGAACTCACTGCCACAAGTTATTATTACAACAAATAACTTCGCAATGAGCAAAACAAGATCAGACGCTTGTCCACACAGGGAAACCCATAGCAGGCTTTTCAATCGGTTTCCTTTGAAGCAGTGAATGGTCACCAGCTCAAATCTGGGATGACATCTCAGTGAGAAGTGATTAGGTGTGCTTTTTGTTTTGTTCTGTTTTTGTTTTGTTTTGTTTTTGTTTAGGGCAAGGTTTGAATCTCATTCCGAAACACTCTGGGAAAATCTGAGCGGGGATCTGAGTAAAACTCTCAGGAAGGCCCTGGTGGGTTTTCACAATGGGCACAACTGTCCACCCTAACCTTTCCCAGAGGGAGCACGGTGCGGAATGAGCGTGGTCTGCTTACCTGCTGGCTTCTCCCAGACAACCCCTTGTAGGCAGAGCCGGGCTGTAGTTACCCGGGCAGCCGTAGGTACCAGGGCAGCCATAGCTACCAGGGCAGCCCTACTGCAAGCACAGGAAGTCATAGTATTGATGTCTGACTATTGAGTTAATGAGTTACCTTTAGCTAGTCCGACATTGAAGCATTGCTTTATTTATTTATTCATTCATTCATTCATTCATTCATTTATTTATTTGACATTCATTCCCTGTCTGTCCTTGCAGCATACAAAATGAGTTTTCCCACCCAGAATACATGGTATAGTGGCTCAATCAAAGATATTGTAAGTAGGAGTTTGTCATTCCAGACTATTCTAGAATTCTATGGAAATGTGCTGGGATTCCACAGAGTGGAAAGTTCAATTGTGCATGATGTCACATTTTTCCGAATTTTCTAAATTACTTTTAATCAGCTGAATTTGCCAAGCAGAAGGACGCTGGGAACAAAATCATGCGTCCTATTGTCACCCTTCGCTCTTCCCTTGGGACCTTACTTCAGGCACAGGGAGTGGACAGATCTGTCATCGAGTCAGAAATAATTTGGAAGGACAGCTTTTCAAACCAGAAATTGCCTTCTTGGTGCGATGCCAGGTCAAAAGTCGAAGGTCCCAGTCCCCGAAGCATCTTAGACATCACTGTGGGCACTGTGGCTTTAGCAAGAGAAAAGCACAGGCATGAGAGAACCTGCACGTTTTCGTTTGTTCTCGTGGGTTTCCGGAGTGAATGCTTTAGGGGAGCGCTGAGTTAAATCAGTGACAACACAAACAACAACAGTAAAAACCCTCTAGCAAAACATCCCCAAGCCCCAGCTCGTCCCTGTCCCCAGGTTTGTTACATGAGATTTGATCTGTGCTTGGGGATTTCTGAGGAATACAGGAATAGAATATTTTCCTATGATTTATGACTAGTGCCATAGCAACTAGCTGTATTTATTTATTTATTTAGTTAGTTTTTTGCACCTTCCTTTGCCGGAGAGACAGAGAAAGACAGTGAGAGGGGAAGTGAGAAATCACTCCCTAGGGAGGATGGCCACACCACAATCCCTTCTCCATTCTCCTCTTGGGATTTTGGACACACACATACATACTCCTGGTGTGTTTCACACCATTGGATCTGGGACTCAAACTTCAGTCCACCATGTGGGAACCCAGCACCTTAACCACCAAGCTACCTGCTGACCCCTTAGCAACTATTAGAGCATTGGAAAAATCATGATGTATTTTTCTGTACTTCTATGCAAAAGCGCATCATGACTTTTCCCACAACCCAGTAGATTTTCAGTTCAAGTTGACTTTATTTTTCTTTTCACTCGTTCAGTCATTATAAGAAATAGAAACAGACACTATAGTAGCCCATGAAAAATAACTTCACTGGGACCAGCAGTTAGCGTAATGGCTATGTCACTGGGCTCCCATGTAGTTGACCACAGTTCGAGTCCCGGACCCGGTGGGTTAAACTCATGCCGGGCGCGTGTGCATGCGTGCCCAAGATCCTGAGAGGAGAATGGAGGAGAAGGGATTGCGGCGTGGTCATCCCCCCTGGGGGGTGATTTCTTGCTTTCTGTCTCTCTGTCTCTCTCTGTCTTTCTGGCAAGCACACGTGCCCTATAGCAAAAACCTCTCCAAAAAAAAAAAAAAAGAAAAATTCACTTATTTATTTGAGATAAAGTGCAGGAGGGAGAGAGAGGTATTTTTGACAGGGTCCCTCCAGTCCCCATCCTCCCTGCTCCAGCCTTTCAAGTGGCTGGGACCATGGGACGTGCCAAACCTGTCTACATTGGGCCGGGACCAAACTTGTCTCCCTTTGTAGGGGCCTCCCACTGTGTCCCCTCCTGCTCGTGCCCCCACAGCTGAGCCATACACTTTTTTTTTGGAGAGATTTCTGCTATAGGGCGTGTGCACTCGCCAGACAGACAGAGAGAGACATAGAGACAGAAAGTGAGAAATCCCCCCCCAGGGGGGATGGCCACGCCGCAATCCCTTCTCCTCCATTCTCCTCTCGGGATCTTGGGCACGCATGCACATGCGCCTGGCGTGAGTTTAAGCCACCGGGTCCGGGACGCAAACCGCGGTAGACTACGTGGGAGTCCAGCGACATAGCCATTACGCTAACTGCTGGTTCCCAGCCATACACTTTTTAGATAAGTGCTTGCTCATTCCTCTCTGCGCGTGCCAGGCGCTGTTGTAGCTGCTTTACTGAACAGCCCTGGAGATATTTTATTAGCTCCTGCCAGGGGCTTATAGTCTTTTGAAGGAAACGAACATTTCAGGATATGTGACAATATGGTGGATGTGCTGGTGGCACCGGGTCAAGGGAATTATGGGTACACAAGAGAGAAACATGTGACTCAGCTTCCCCACGACACCAAGGCTGAGGGAGGGACACTTGAAGCTAGAAATTATTTCTCCTTCATGTACGGTTACTTAAACTCTCTTTGTTCTTGAGAGAGATGTTTGCTATAGGGCGTGCTGGAGAGATAGAGAGACAGAGATATAGAAAGTGAGAATCACCCCCCCAGGGGAGATGGCCATGTTACAATCTCTTGTCCTCCATTGTCCTCTCAGGATTTTGGGCATGCACATACATGCGCCTGCCCTGAGTTTTAAGCTGCCCGATCCAGGACTCAAACCGCACTCAACTATGCGGGAGTCCGGTGACCTAACCATTACACTATCTGCTGGTCTGTTACTTAAACTTTCATGGCTTGAAAACATTCTTTAATATTTTAAGAATTATTTAATTTAAATTAATTTATTATTATTATTATCATTTAATGTACTATAGTGCTTATGCACTCACCAGAGAGAAAGAGACAGAGAAGGAAAGTAAAAAAGAAAGCCACCAGGTCTGGGATTCAAACCGCAGACAGTCATGTGGGAGCCCAGCACCTCAATCACCCTGTCATCTGCGGAGCCCAACATTCTTCAATATTTTAAATGGAGAATCCAATATCCATGGTGGTTGTAAATTTCTAAATATTGAAGCATTATATAATGTTTAAAAAAAAATATTTTTTATTCCTAAAAATGAAAACTAAATGTGGCTTCTGCTATTTTGAACAATCTGTTCGTTATATCTGTACAGGGAGCCATGAACTTTACTCTGGGTGAAATCAAGAATAATTAGTTGGATTATTAAAAAGAAAATCTGGAAGACAGCAGGTGGCACGTTGGTCAAGATGCTGAACTCTCACACGGCCGACTGAGGTTCAAGTCCTAGACCTGGCAGCTTGCTTTCTCACTCCCTTCCCCTCTGGTAAGTCCACATGCCCTATATCAAATTTAATAATAATAATAATTAATAAATAAAATGAAATAAATTATTCCTAAAAGAAAAAGGAAATAAATAGGGACCAGCAGTTAGCGTAATGGCTATGTTGCTGGACTCCCACGTAGTCGACCACGATTTGAGTCCGGGACCTGGTGGCTTAAACCCATGCCGGGCGCATGTGCGTGCGTGCCCAAGATCCCGAGAGGAGAATGGAGGAGAAGGGATTGTGGCGTGGCCATCCCCCCTGGGGGGTGATTTATCGCTTTCTGTCTCTCTGTCTCTCTCTGTCTGTCTGGCGAGCACATGCGCCCTATAGCAAAAACCTCTCCAAAAAAAAGAAAAAGAAAATAAATAAATGGATAAACTAGGGTGAAACACCTTGCCCTAATTTATAGCATGCTGACTCACAATCCGAATTCAGACTCTAGATGTGTTTTGCTGACTCAACAATGTTCACAAAAAAATTGAGACCTTGCTGAAACATTGGGAAATTTCACATAAAAATAAATGGATTTCTCACTTAACACTGAGATTTGAAAATTTTTTTCTTTGGAACAAAGAACCGTGGACTGTCTGATAACCCCAGGCTGGGATTTTGACCTGGGCAACAGCTGGCAGCCCCTGAGAAGCTGCTGCCTGGTCAGGACGTGACCAGTGGTCTTGGGAGGACGAGAGGCCGACTGAGGTTGAGGTGGGAGAGCCATGAAGGAGGGGCTCCCTGCGTGGTGAGAGCAGTGACGAAACCTTGGGAGGGGGTGTGAATTTTGCATCAGGAGAAGTTAGGCTACGGCTGAAGAGGTGGCAGTGGCTGATTTTGTGGGACTTTGCATGTGCGGTCAAGAGCTTGCCCTTGACCCCATAGGTGGCGGGCAGCCATTCAGGTGTTTTGTTTGTTTGTTTGTTTGTTTTGGAGAGGTTTTTGCTATAGGGTGCGTGTGCTCGCCAGAGAGAGAGAGACAAAGAGACAGAAAGCGAGAAATTACCCCCCAGGGGGGATGGCCACGCCTCAATCCCTTCTCCTCCATTCTCCTCTCGGGATCTTGGGCATGCACGCACACGTGCCCAGCATGAGTTTAAGTCACCGGGTTTGGGACTCGAACCATGGTCAACTACATGGGAGTCCAGCAACATAGCCATTATGCCAACTGCTGGTCTTAGCCATTCAGGATTTAAATAGGTGAGTGACACAGTGAGATCTGTATTCCAGCCTGGCCATTCTGGGGCAAGCAGAGGGAGACGCTGAGGACACCCAGCCTGAGTCTACAATCTATTCTCGAAAAGCAGCTCGTCTGGTTATCTGAGAAAGATGGAGTTACCTTGAACTCCGGTGGGGTAGTGGGACAGGAGGAAATACTCCCAAGACTTGAGAGAGATAAAAGAGCGTTGAAAAAGTCCAGAGCTGGGGCCAGGAGGCAGTGTGGTGGTTAAGGCAGGCACTGGACTCTCATATGGATGGCCATAGTTCAAGTCCTGGACCTGGCAACTTGCTTTCTCATTTTCTCTTTCTGTCTCTGGTGAGTGTGTGTGCTCTATAGCAAATTAAGAAATAATACATAAAGTTAAGTAACTTTTTTTAGAGAGTTTTTTGTTTGTTTGTTTTGCTATAGGGCACATGAGCTAGCTGGAGATGAAGAGACAGAGACAGAAAGTGAGAAATTACCCCCTGAGGGGAAGGCCACACCACAATCCCTTCACCTCCATTCTCTTCTCAGGACTATGGGCACACACACACACACATTCCCAGCATGAGTTTTAAGCTACCTGGTCCGGAACTTGAACCCTGTCTAACTATGTGGGAGTCCAATGACGTAACCATTACACCATCTGCTGGCCCCAATAAAAATCTCTTAAGAAAACAACAAAGAAAGAGAAAAAGGCCAGAGTTGATATATATATGGAGCAAGAGGATGAAGGAGCAGACAAAGCCAGCTCCCACGACTCTCATCCCGGGGCGGGTGGTGGGTGTTTGTGCGGACCGCCAAGGAGCCATGTCCAGCAAGCAGTTAGACAGCGGAGCCCAAGGCTCAAGGAGAGTAAGACTTTGCGAGGGCCGGTGGTGGCACAGCAGGGGAACACAGCCCTCCATGAGGCAGCCTCACGTGGAAGGTTCCTGGTTCAAGCCCCCAGCCCTCTGAGCACACCAGGCACACGCTTATCCATCACTCGGGGCTGCCTGAGGCTGGGAATGGGTGGGGGCATCAAGACTCGTTGGGGATGTTGTCTCTGTCACTCTCACTTATAGAAGGAATAAATAAACTTTATTCAACTTTATTCATTCATTTATTTATTTAAATTTGACCAGAAAGAGACAGAGTAAAAGAGAGAGAGAGAGGGAAAGTGAGAAAGCAAGCCGCCAGGTCCAGGGCTCAAACTGCGGTCCTCCATTCTCCTCTTGGAATCTTAGCCACACGTGCACATGCTCCCAGCATAATTTTAAAGCCACTGGGTCTAGGACTTGAACCACAGTTGGACATGTGGGAGCCCAGCGACATCACCATACCACTTGACAGTCCATAGATAAACTTGTAAAAAGTTCATTTTTTTAGACTTTTGTAATAGAAAGCATGCACGTACCAGAGACAGAGAGAAAGTGAGACATCACCCCCCAGGGTTGATGGACACACCACAGTCCCTTCTCTTCCACTCTCCTCTCTGGAATTTGGGCACGCACGCACACATACCTGGTCTGGTTTTCAAGCTGCCAGGTCTGGTTTTCGAACAGTGGAGCGAGCCAGATGGGATCCAGCACCTTCACCACCACACCACCAGCTGGCCCAAATAAATGAACTTTTTAAAAAACAGACTCCTTGACTATCCCCATGGTCTAGTGGTTAAAGGAGCCAGATTTCACATTGCCAACTGTGTGGTTCGAATCTCAGCACCAGCGCTTGAAAAACACTCTGATGGAAGCGTGTGAGGACCTGAATCCTGACAGAGTGGAGAAACAGAGACTGTGACATGGCGTGCCCCTCTCCCCACTCCCTCTCTCTGTCTCTCTCTGGTGAGCACATGCCCCCTCTGGCAAAGCAATACAAAAATAAAACAAAACAACAATCCTTAGATTCAGGCCCAAGGGTCTCTACTTTGAGAAAATAAGGGAGGCGGGACTGGCCCCACGACATGTTGGTAATGCACTACTCAAGAGAAACTGGATCCCACATGGTGACTATAGTTCAAATCCCCAGTCCAGATTGCCTGAGACACACTCCCAAGATTCAATGCTCTGGAAGACTGAGGAAGGGGAGCACGGTGCGAGTACACCTATGGAGGGTGGTCCTCTCTCTTGATCTCCCCATCTGTGTCTCAGTTTCCCTGTCACATGTATGTGCACGCGCGAGCTCTCTGCCATTAATAAAGGGAAACAAAAAAGAGAAAAAGAGGCCAACACTGGTCCGCGTCAGCAGCTAGTGGGTGCCCACGCCGTGAGGACGCCTCCTCACCCCGGAGCGCACTCGGGGAGCCCCGGCGAGTGAGGACGGCGCCCAGGTGCGTGGGCCGAGCACCCGCCTGCAGGTTGCAGCCGCGCTGAGATGCCGGCCGCTGAGCCGTGTCTGAGCTCGCTTCTCTGCAACGACTTTCTTGTCTTCACCCTTTTCTTTCCCACTTTCAATCTTCCTTCTTCTGCTCCTTCCTTATTGCCTTCACTATTTCGTAATCTTCCCCCTTGACGTTTTTTTAAAAAGGCATTATTGTGAAATGGATCATATGCGAGCGGGCTCTGCGGCCTGGTGGGTAAGGCAGCAATCCCAGGTGGCCAACCGCGTGGTTTGAATCCCGCCCCGGCGGATTGAGAAGCCCATCGGGCCAGTGCGCATGCGTGCCAAGGATTCCGACAGGAGGGGGAGATGGCGGGAAGGGGTTGCAGTGTGGCCACCCCCGTGGGGTTCTGCTGTCCTCCCCCATCTCATCCGTGCCCTCTAGAGAAAAAAAGAAGTTTGCAACAAAAGTATCACATATAAAAAGGGGACATAGCATGCATGTGTGTGGTTTAAGGAAAAATAATACAATAAACATACTCCCCCCAGATTAAGAAATAGAATATTCTGTTTGTATTCCGCCTCCCCTCCCCACCCCAATGGCTTCTCCCTCCCTCCTGCCTCCCAGAGGTGATAACTGCTACTCTGTGCGTGCTCTCCCAGACGGAGAAAGCTCTTCCAGCGGGCATGCACGCTCAATCCCTTTTTTATTTTTATTTTTATTTAATTTTAGTCATCATTATTTATTTTTTTAATTTGACCAGAGTGAGACAGAGAGAGAAAAGGAAGGTGAGAAAGCAAGCTTCCAGGCCTGAGACTTGAACTGCAGTCAGCGATGTGGGAGTCCAGCATCCCAACCATGTCCCTCTCCTTGGGATTTAGGGCACGCACAGTCAGTCACGTGGAATCTGCCAACCCCCCAGCCCATACTCCCTCCCCCGCCCCAACACCCAACTTCGTTCACTGTGCTCCGTCCTCTGGGGGCCCGTCTGTCACTCTCCTCTCCCTTTGTGTTTTTTGTTTACTGTTATTTTTTTTAATACAAGTTTTTGCCTTAGGACATGTGCACTTGCCAGAGAGAGAGAGAGAGAGACAGAGACAGAGATAGAGAGAAAGTGAGAAATCACCCCCCAGGAGGGATGGCCATGCCACAATCCCTTCTCCTCCATTCTCCTCTTGGGATCTTAGCCACATGGGCACATGCTCCCGGCATCATTTTGAAGCCACCGGGTCCAGGACTCAAACTGCAGTTGGCCACGTGGGAGTCTAGCCATGTAACCACTATACCATCTGCTGGTCCCACTCTTGTGGATTTTTAAAAATAATTTTCTCTTTTGGGCCAGCAGGAGCCTGGTGGTTAAGGCACTGGCCCCACATGGCTGACCACACAGATCGATTCAGACCCACTGGTTTAAAAAACACGCCAGGCATGTGTGTATGTGTGCCCCAAATCCCTAGAGAAGCGTGGAGGACAAGGGATTGCAGTGCGGCCATCTCCTCTGGAGGGAGATTTCTCTCTTTCCTTCTCACTGTCTCTCTCTGACAAGTTCATTCCACCATGGCAAACAACAACAACAACAAAAATGTCTGGCCCCTTGACCTGCAGGTTAAGGGAGTCAGATCCCACATGGCCATCGTGGTTTGAATCCCAGCCCTGGTGGCTTGGAAAGCACAGGCCAGAGACATGCCAGACGCATGTACACGCCTGCTCGAAATCCCCACAGGGTGGAGAAACAGGGGACTGCGTGACACCCCCGGGGGTGCTTTCTCCCTCCCCCTCTCTGTCAGTCTGTCTCTCTCTGGCTTATGCATGCACCCTCTGGCAATTATAACTAATCAATGAATAGTTTTAAAATTGTGCCCATTGCGGGACCAGCAGTAGCCATAATGGCTATGTCGCTGGACTCCCACATAGTCTACTGCGGTTCGAGTCCTGGACCCGGTGACTTAAACTCACGCCGGGCGCGTGTGCGTGCGTGCCCAAGATCCCGAGAGGAGAATGGAGGAGAAGGGATTGCGGTGTGGCCATCCCCCCTGGGGGGTGATTTCTTGCTTTCTATCTCTCTGTCTCTCTCTGTCTGTCTGGCAAGTGCACATCCTATAGTGAAAAACCTCTCCAAAAAAATAAATAAATAAATAAAGTATCCATTGTTCTGCTGTCCAAACAAATATTTTTCAATGAACCAAAAAAATATTTTTCAGTATCCTTTCCTTCTATTCCACCTTGTTCCACATTATCCCTCCCTCTTAATTATTGCGTTTTCCATTTTTCCTCTTGGGCAGACGCGTTTCTGAAGCCAACGCGCTCCCCCGCCCGCGTCCCGGGCCCTCTCCTTTCCACTCTTCTCACTCATCTCCCTCCACACCGTTCCCTGCCCCGCGCTTCAGGAGCCGCCCACACTCCGGACCCGAAATCCCCTGCGGTGGAGCCAGCAGGTGGTGTAGTGTTACATCATCGGACTCCCACGTGACTGGCTGCGGTTCAAGACCTGGACCTGGAGGCTTGAAACTACAACAGGTACCTGTGTAAGTGTGCCCAAGACCCCAAGGGGAGAATGGAGGAGAAGGGACTGCAGTGTGGCCATCCCCCTGGGGAATGATCTCTTGCTTTCTGTCTCTCCTGCAAGCACATGGGCCCTATAGGAAAAAAAATCTCTAAAAAAAACAGAAGAGGACAAAGAGACAAAAGAAATCCCCTGCGGGTTCAGGGTCAGGAGCACAGTTCCCGCCCTCGGGGAAGCAGCAGAGGGCAGGGTGCAGTGGCCCCTGGAAAGTCCCACTCTCGGGCTCCCTGTTTTTTTTGTTTCTCTGTTAACATGTCATCCGCGCCATGAGCCCTGGGGGAGCATCGGGTGTTGGGTCTGCACGCTCCCCGCTTCCTGTGTGGAAAGGTAAACAGCACCAGGGCCGCTCAGTCTTTCCCGGAGGGCATCTGCGAGCTGTGGTGTTCTGAGAGCAGAAACACCAGCGCCCATGGCAGGGCAAGGTGGGCGGGCCCTGCCGCTGGCTCCCGGCTGGGGACAAACAGCTGGGGCCTCAGCTGGACAGATGGCAGACCAGAGCGCCAGGCCCTGCGCAGAGCGGGCATCCCGGCTGCTTCCCTTTGTCCACGGAGGGCCAGGGAGGGCCGTGGGCTGCAGGCCGCACTCTGCAACTGGGAATGCTTTGCTGGGGTGTTGGGGGTTGCAGTTTGGGCTGCTTGATTGTCTCCCTCTGGCCCCTAGGGGGCGTGTGGATCCGGACAGTTGGCTCGAGTGTCTGTGTGTAGCCAGCAGAGAAGGTGCCCTGGGGGGCTTGTCAATCACGTCCCTGTGCTGGACACCCCTGGGAGACCTAAAAACAACAGACGCCTGGGTCCACCCCCAGAAACCCTGATGTAAGGGCAGGGGCTCCGCGGCACCCGGCTTCACAAAGCTATCCCGGTGACTGTGAGGTCAGACGGAGAAACACGGCCTGATTGTTTTCTATTTGTCTTTCTCTTTATGGCCAGAAAGTGAATGTGCTCTCCAGAGAGAGACAGAGAGACAGAGACAGAGAGACAGAGACAGAGAGACAGAGACAGAGGGCTAGGAGAACCAACCCTCCTCATCCACCCCGTGGGACAGTCACCCTGCAGTCCCTCCTCCATTTCTCCCTCCTCTGGGGACGGTGAGCACACAGGCACCCTGTGTGTTTCTGGAGCACTGGGTCTGGACTGGAACTGCAGGCGGCCGCGTGGGGTGGAGCTGCCGTAGCCTCCAGGCCAGGGAGCCGCTCTGCTACGCTGTTCCAGTTGCGGCTCGTCAAAGCCCCTTAAGTGCCGGTCGGCTGCTAAACTCCGAGCGGGCAGGGCCGCACAGCAACTGGGCCTGGGTTCAGCCTCAGAGAGGCTCCGGGCTTACAGGTCAGCACAGTTCAGCCTGAAATCCTATTTATTTATTTTAGGGAGACTTTGCTATAGGGCACACGCGCTCACTGGAGAGACAGAGAGAAATCAGCCCCCGGAGGGGATGGCCACACCGCAACCCCTTCTCCTCCATTCACCTCTTGAGATCTTGGGCACGCACACACATGCGCCCGGTGTGTTTTAAGCCGCCAGGTCCAGGACTGGAACCATGGTCAACTCTGTGGGAATCCAGTGACGTGACCCTTACGCCATCTGCTGGTCCCTTTAAATCCTGTGTCTGACTCCCCCAGCGTGACCACTTCACCGCTGCCCGGGATCACCTCGCAGGGGACTGTCAAAGGGCTTGCGGGCTGAGCGAGCTTCCATCCGACGTAGCAGTTAGCCTGGTTTAAGACGTGGGTGCCTGATTTGAGTTCAGGACCAAGTCCCTTTTACCATGCGCCTCTGTGGACCTCAGAGGAACCGTGGCCTCCCGCTGCCATCTGGGCCATCCTCTGTGGGGACAGCAGAGCTGTGCCCCAGCCTCCATGACAGACGGTGGCCCCCTGCTGTGCCCCAGCCTCCACCGGCCTTCTCTGGAGTGCCCAAGAACGGGGCAATCCTTTGAGCAGGGCCAGGATGGCCGGGGTGAGGGGTGGGGTGGCCCTGCTGTGTCTGGAGGCGTGGTTTTCCTCCGCCTTATTATCCACTTTGTTTTGGAAGGGGTGTTTAGTGTGGTTGGTTTTTAATTGCCAGCAAGCACAGGCACTCACCAGAGAGAGAGAAAGAGACAGAGAGAAAGAGGTAGAAAGCACCTCCAAGGAGGCATGGTCACAGTACAAGCCCTTCGCCTCTGTTTTCCCACCTCATCAGGCTCTGGGGCACGCACACGCATTTACCCAGTGTGTTTTTCAAGGCACTGGGTCTGGGACTCGAACTGCACAGTTGGCCATGTGGGTTCCAGTGTCCTTAACCACCATGCCACCGGCTGGCTCTGAACTCAAATTCTCAATGTAATCGGGGCACACGAGCAGTACAAGTACTGACCTTGCTCTTTTTGAGCCCAGATTCTCTGTCCCTTCAAACGCTTCTGAAATCGTGTAGTTTTCTGGTTTCTTTTAGGTTTATTTATTTCTTTTATGAGAGAGACAGAGAACGAAAGAGATCCCCAGCAGGGCTCGCTCAGGCTTCAGTCTGCCCTGGTCTCCGCCAGGCCAGGTCATGCATGTGGATGCGCCATTGTGCTCAGAGAGACCTCAGGACTCGAACCGAGGACCTGTCCCATGTGGGTCCAGTTGTGCAGCTACTGCGACACCTCCAGGCCCCGTGCCAAGATGTGAACTAGCGATGAGAATGTTGTGCTTTGCTTTCCCACACTCCGGTTCCTTCCGGAGGCTTCTGTCCTGCCTCTGTTAGCTCAAGCCGGAGAGTCTCGCTTCCTGGGCTCCCCGGCTCGCTCTGTCCCTACGCTGGGCTGGGAACACGAAGGCCGAGGGCTGGCTTCCTGGCCACGCTCTCAGGCCCCTGGCTCTGAGGTTGCTACCGGGAGAGCAGGGTCGGGCTCTCCATCCTGCTGTGTTTAAGGTCGTGTGGCAGAGCCAGGGCTCCCCGAGGGGCCGACTTGCTGCTTCCTGGTCAGTGTATCGCGCGCCGGTGACAGCCTCATGGAGAGCCTCCCCCGGTCTCCCTAACCGCAACACGGAGGGTCAAAGACGCAGGCGACAGCACCCAAGACGCCACTCAGCTCTCCCATCATGTTCTCTTAAGCACGAGGTCATCGAAGTCATCGAGTAAAGATTTCCAGAATGCGGCCCCTGGACATGGAGAGCCTGCAGACTTCTCAGAAGAAAGCCTTCTCCTTAGGGTTTTTCCCCGAGAGGCACGCACGCGTGGAGGAAGACAGGGCCGAGGACTCTGTGCTCTGTGAGACGCTAACTGGCCTGGTCGTGGTCGCGGTCGGCGTGCTCGAGCTGGAAGGTGAGACATTTGGCCCTCCCATTTGGCCCTCATGCACGGGCCTGGCTCCTGCTTATTCTCCCCTGGGATGAGACAGGAGTTTCTGTTGTGGGTGGAGGTCGTGGAAATGGACAGGGTAAGAGAGAAGGGAGACCCTGTGACACGCAAGTGCCACTGCAGGAAGCTGTTAACCCCTCCCTCCAAAGCTAAATGGAGCAGGATTGCAGCGAGACCCAGAGACACCACCTGCACGCACCGGGCGCCTCAGTCACCTTCCCTGTAAAGCGCCATTTAGTGCTAATGGAATCTCTGAGCCGAGTGGGAGTTTTCTTTTTTTTTTTAATAATTATTTATTTAATTGTATTTATTCATTCATTTATTTTAATTTGACCAGACAGAGATACAGAGAGAGAGAGAGAGAGAGGGAAAGTGAGAAAGCAAGCCACCAGGTCCGGTATTCGAACCACAGTTGGCCATGTGGGAGTGTCCAGCGCCTTAACCACCACACCACTTGCTGGTCCAGGGAGGTTTCTTTTTTAATTGCCAGAGGGCATGTGTAATCACTAGAGAGAGACAGAGAGAGGGAGAGGGAGAATGAGAAAACTCCCTCCAGTGGGGCATGGTCACACCGCATTGCCTTCCTCCGTCTGTTTCTCCACCCTATCAGGGTTTGAGGCTTGCGCACGCACACGTGCCTGGTGTGGTCTTCAAGCTCCCGGGACCAGGATTCTAACCGCGTGGTTGGCCATGTGGAATCCAGCTCCCTTAACACCCAGGCTAGGAGGCTGCCCCTTACACCCTCACATACTCATCCCAGCCCGTAGAATGTACACCGCCGAGAGGGAGCCCGTGTGAGCCGTCTGCGCTGGGTGGTAACGAGTCAGAGTGGGCTCATGGCTTGTAACAAATGTGTCCCCGCTAGGGGACATTGGCCATGGAGGACGGGCTGTGTGGGGCTGGGGAACATGGGAAATGTCTGATTGTCTGTGAACCTCAAATTGCTCTAAAAGTTGTTTATTTGGGGGTGATGTGGGGGTTAAGGTGCTGGACTCCCACATGACTGGCTGCTGCTTGAGTCCCAGATGAGGGAGCTTGCTTTGTCACTTTCTGCCTCTCTCTGGTGAGTGCATGTGTCCTATAGCAAATTAAAATAATAATAATAAGAAATAAGAATAAATAAATCTTTAAAAAATGGTTTATTTATTTATTTTTTATTTATTTCATTTTGGGGGAGAGGTTATTTTTGTTTATTTGTTTGTTTTTGCTATAGGGCGCTTGTGCTTGCCAGAAAGACAGAGAGAGACAGAAAGACAGAAAGCGAGAAATCACCCCCCAGGGGGGATGGCCACGCCGCAAGCCCTGCTCCTCCACTCTCCTCTTGGGATCTTGAGCACGCACGCACACGCACCCAGCGTGAGTTTAAGCCGCTGGGCCCGGGATGCGAACTGTGGTCCACTACATGGGAGTTCAGCGACATAGACATTACGCTAACTGCTGGTCCCAAAAATGGTTTATTTTTAAAAGCGAAACGATTTCTGTTTGGGATCTGGCTTGTCACTCCCGCCATGAGGGCAGAGGTAGTTCTGCTTTGCACTTAACCAGGAGCGGTGAGTGACAGCAGGCACCTGGCAGATTTCCGGGGGGCCAGTTTTAGTTGACTTGGTAGCCCCCTGAAATCCATATTTGGGGCAGCAATTTTGGGAGGCTGAGAAGGTGCGAGGGTTCATTTGCGGAGGACTCAGTCCTGTCAGCCTCCCCACCCCACCTGTTTCTCACGTGACAATGTTTTCTCCAGGAAATAATGAGGTACCTCTTCCTTTTACTCCTGGAACAGAAGCAGCCCCTCCGGCTTTGCGATGTGAGAGTACCCACTGACTCGAGGTGCCCTCTGTTAAAGCTTCCCCACCTACTAGGGCCATTTCCCTGCCCTGGAGACCTTCTCCCCACGTGTCCTCCAGTGCCCCTGGCCCAGCTGTCCCCAGGTACTCTCTGCGGTGACAATTAGAAACCCATCCACTAATGCCAAACTAACTGCTGCTGCTTTTCTTTCTTTTCTCTGAGCCCAAGACCGAGCCACGGAGTGTCTCCAGAGCAGTCCTGCCACCTCCCACCCCAGGGTCACCCTGCGTGGCCAGGACTGTCAACCTCTACAGTGCAAGGCACAGGCCAGCAGCTGGCGTAGTGGTCCAGGCACTGGATCCCACATGGGGACTCAGGGTTTGAGTCCAGGACCCGGCAGTTGAAGAAACACTCCGGGCACACGTGCATGCCCACAGTCTGAAGAGGACGATGACAGAGACAGGACTGCAGTATGGCCGTCCTCCCTGGGGGTGATTGCTCTCTCTCTCTCTGTATGTTTCTCTCCTGTGAGTGCATCCAATTTATAGCGAAAACCTAATTTAAAAAAAAAAATGATAAAAATAAAATGCAAGACATGAACGTGCCCTCACCCTCAGCCTTGTTCTCTTCCTGCCCTGACCCCAGGGACTGACCTGGCAGTAGCCCGACGTCCACACCTCCAACGGCTGAACTGACTCCCGTGGGTGATTGCAATGACGCCTCAGAAATGGGTAACCAGGAGGTGGCTGCGACGTCACCTGTCAGTCCCCATGTCCTCAGAATCAGCGCGGGTGTAGTAACAGTACTGCTCCCTGCATGTGGGGTTGGAGCGGGGTAAGTGGGGAAGGACAATGACACGGGTGCCGTGACCACGCTGGCTCCCCTGTGGGGAGGACAGCTGTGATGGCCAGGGAGAGCCCTGTCTCAGCTCTCGTCTGGATCCTCAGGACCGTCACCTGCAGACTACTGCACGTGACCAGGAGACGCCGCCACTGTCGCATCCTGGCTCCTGTGGACGTGGTTGTTCCCGAGAGCACTCGGGCCCTCTCGGACTCTCAGAAGTCAGCACCTGTACCTTTATTCTCTTGCCTTGTGTATTTTCCTTGTTTGTTTTAATTTTAAACATTTAAATTTAGGACCGGCAGATGGCGTAATAGTTAGTCACTAGACTCCCACATAGTCAACCACGATTCGAGTCCCGGACCCGGCCGCTTAAACTCAACACCGAGCGCTTGTGCGTGCGCATCCAAGGTCCCGAGAGGAGAAGGGAGGAGAAGGGAGGAGAAGGGATTGCGGCGTGGCCATCCCTCTTGGGGCTGATTTCTCGCTTTCTGTCTTGCTATTTCTCTCTGTCTTTCTGGTGAGCACATGTGCCCTATAACAAAAATCCTTTCTCTTAAAAAAAAAAAAAAAAGCTTAAATTTTATTTCTTTTTTACACTTAATTGTGCATCTCCACAGCTTACAATACTGGTTTTCAAAGTATGCATGCAGTGTGTGACCATCGAATCTAGGGTAATACCATATCCTCGCTTTCAACAAAGACCCTTGTGTTCTTGTGTCTGCTAAGCCCTTCTTTCCTGAGTCCCTCCCACACCCACTGTCCCCTCTCCTCCCACACAGTCTCTGGCATCTACACTTCTCTCTACTGTTATGCCTTTGAATCTTTTCATTTCTGCCATAGAGCACAGACATTCCGTGTATTTGGAGTGGGGACATACTGTGTTTGTCTTTCATAGGCTGGTTTATTTCACTTAGCGTTCAATTTCCTAGATTCATCCTCCTTATTTCAAGTGACAGAATCTCAGTGTTCTTTATGACTGAGAACTATTTCATAATATATGTGTGCCCCATTTAAAAAATCCAGTCGTCATCCGTCTGTTCTGTGGGTCTGCCTGGACCTTCTGTGCCAACACCGTAGCATCTCTGTCACTGTAGTTTCATTATTAATCTTGATACCTGTTGGTAATAAATCTGCCAGTGCCATTCTTTGAGATTATACTGGTTATTCTAGCTCTTTTCCATTGCTATATACGTTTTATATTTTATTTTATTTATGTTTTTTGAGAGGTTTTTGCTATAGGGCGCGTGCGCTCTCCAGAGAGACAGAGAGAGACAGAGACAGAAAGCGAGAAATCACACACACACCCCCGGGGGGGGATGGCTACGCTGCAATCCCTTCTCCTCCATTCTCCTCTCAGGATCTTGGGCATGCATGCACATGTGTCCAGGGTGAGTTTAGTTCGGGGTCTGGGACTTGAACTGCAGTCGACTACATGGGAGTCCAGCAACATAGCCATTATGCCAACTGCTGGTCCCCACATTTTTCATTTTAAAGTTGACTTACTTCCATGTGAAAGAAAGAAGCATCCTTAACAGGATGCCCATGTCAGCACCCAGCCTGGTCTCAGCAGGGGTGGATCACAGGCATGTGTGTGCACACCGGTGGGCTCAGGGAAACCTCGGGATGTGAACCCAGGGCCTGCGCTGTGTGGGCTCAGCTAGGTTCTTGCAGTGAAAGACTGGGGTGGGAGAAAGCAAGCATTTTCTCTCACCCAAACGACACAGGGTGAGAAATCAGCAAAAGGGTGGACAGACGCTATTATGAATGGGAGGGAGAGAGGGGTGGCCGAACTCCGGACACAGTTTTCCTAACTAGATGCTAAGCTGTGGAGCGTAGGGGCCAGACTTCACATTCCATGTCCCTTTTTCTCCAGTCCCTGAGTATAAAGTGTGCCCTGTCATGCCTGTGACTGTGGTACACGGGAGTGTCATACACAATTTAGAAGATGCTAGAAGGATTAGTCCCCGACAGAAAATCCTTAGTCCTCATTATAAAGTGGAAGATAATACTTCACTCCCGTCTCTGGGTAATTTCAACACATACCAGCTGTCAGTACTTTTATTTGATTTATTTAATAAGGTTTTTCATTTTATTTGTTTAATATGATTTTTGACTTTATTTATTTAATACGGTTTTGTAAAATTGTTATTTATTTTTAAGGGTTTTGCTATAGGGCATGTGTGCTTGCAGGAGAGAGACAGAGAGTGTGAGAAATCATCCCCCAGGGGGATGGCCCTGCCTCGGTCCCCTCTTGGGATTTTGAGCACACATGCATAAACACCTGGTGTGAGTTTCGAGCTGCCAGGTCTGCAACTTGAACCATGGTCAGTCATTTGGAATCGAGAGCCTTAACCACCATGCCACCTGCTGCCCACCCCCCAGCTGTCAGTAACTTTACAAAAGAAATCGAACATAGTAGTACATACGGAGTGAGTTCAGCCATGTTACAACACACACAAGTAAAAACAAGAAGCGTATGCACCAAATTGTTGAGTGGAAGTGTTTGGATTGAGAAGATAG
>NW_006159766.1:1051413-1058874 GCF_000334495.1 Tupaia belangeri chinensis
AACAGCCGTCCGCCGGGGGGGGGGGGGGGGGGATGGCCACACCGCAATCCCTTCTCCTCCATTCTCCTCTCGGGATCTTGGGCACACATGCACATGCGCCTGGCGTGAGTTTAAGCCACCGGGTCCAGGATTCGAACTGCGGTTGACTACATGGGAGTCCAGTGACATAGCCATTACGCTAACTGCTGGTCCCGAGAATGTAGGCAATTTTAATGTTCATTTCTTGATTTTTATTTCCTGTGTTTTCCAAATTTTCTACAATGAGTATATATTACTCCATTGCATTGTGTTCAGAGACCCTCACCTGTGGATTTATTCTATAGAATTTGTTGAGAACCCACTGGGGCTGTTGGTGGTACTGTGCTAAAACACCATGTCCTGGGAGCTCATCCCGCGTGGGAAGGTTCCAGGTGTACCTGGAGACCTCCGTAAGTGCACTGGGCATGCGGCGCCCTGGATCTCAGATAGCTGAGATTGGGGTAGGTTGCAGCGTCAAGACCCTGTTGCAGTGTCTCTCTCTCTTTCTCTCTGTCTCTCTTCCTCACTCACGGAATAAATAAATAGATGTTATAATAATAATACATTAATATGTACTTTATTTTTAAGTGAACTGTTTATTGAAGTATGACATTTAAGGGACATGCACAGACCAGAAGGGTACGGTTGATGAACAGTCATAAAATGAATGCATCCATGGATCCAGTATCAGCATTACTCCATCCTGCCCCTCCCAATCACGATCCCCGAGATAACCACTGGCCTGACCTCTGACACTGTCCCCTGGATTTTAACTCCATATGTTCAAGATTATGCTTATCCTAGTCTGACATCTTTTACTCAATATTTCATCTCTAAACTTCATCTTCTTTATTGTTGACTATTTCATTTTCTCTCCCGTTTTTGGCTACGATGACAAGTGCTATGGTTAGCATTGCTGTCTTTGTGTTTTGTCATCCTTTTCTGTTGGGTGTACAGCTTAGAGTGCAGTTGCCACTTCATGAGGTATGACGCACATAACTAGGTACTGCTCAGCAGTTTTACAAAGTGTACCTGTTTACACTCCCCCCAGCGGTACATGAGAGTTCTAGTTGCTCCACATCTTCGTCAACACTTCATATTATCTTTTCTATTGTAGTCATTCTGGTGGGGTGGAGTGACTTCTCATTGTGGATTCGATTTGCATTGAATAATAAAGTTAAGCACTTTCCTTATAGATTTATTGAGCATTACCCACTTCTGTGACATGACCATTTAAGTATCTTGCCCCTTTTTCCAAATAAGCTGTTTTCTCAATACATCTGCTAGATTATGCTTGATAATTTTACTATTCCAATATTTTCTGTTCTTACTTATTTCCTGTATGCTCGATTTATCAGGATATATATAATCAGAATTGGGGCCAGCAGGTGGTTAAGAACTCTGGATTCCACATAGCCAGCTATGTGGTTTGAGTCCCAGACCTGATGGCTTAAAAATCACCCTGGGCTTATGCGGCAAGCACACTCACCCTCTGGCGAATTTTTTAAAGAAAGAAAAGAACAAAGAAAGGGACACTCTACTAAGAAGACATAAAATGAATTCATTTCAGATATCTTAGTTGGGTAAGGCCGATTTAGTGTAACGCCCCGAGCGCAAGCTGAGTTGGTGGGCAGAACGATGTCGCCGTGGCTGTCGGGGAAGCAGCTGTAGGAGTGGGGATGGGACAAGGTCTCTCCAAGCCAAGAGCAGCCTTCACGGCCACGTCCTTGAGCAGGAGTGGGGACAGAATTCTGAGTCACAGCTGAGCTGCAGAAAATGGGAACCAGCAAACAGCGGAGGGGCCCCGCTGCGCCGTTGGCCTCAGAGGAGCCTGTGCAGCATTAACAAGCGAGAACAAGCCTGAACGCTCTGGAGAGCACCCTCAGAGGGGCCCTGCATTCACTGAAGTTCGGATGCAAGGCCAGAACCACTCCGAGGCTCTCCCCAAACTAATGAATTGCTTGACTGAAATCAATAAATAGAAAGCTTGTAAAAGGGGATTTTACCTCTGTCTACTTATTCCGGTAGACTCTTTCAGGAAGACCCAAAAGAAACTGCGGGCCAGCAGAGTGGGGTACTCAGAACTCGGCCAGAGTCCCAGTGCCCTCAGGCCGGCCCTTGTTTGAGTTGGGTTTCTAGTGTAGAGCCCCCACTGCCTGGGAAGTGAAGCCTTTGTTTATATTGGGACTTGCTCGTCCAGACCTTGCCAGGAATCACCTCCTCCAGGAAGCCAGCCCTCCTCAGTCCCACCACGTGCACACACCGGGTCACAGCAGTTCCCTGTGCTCTCCGGTGACCCCTCCGTGGCCCACCACGCTGTGCTATGATTGGTGGTTCTGTTGTCAGTCTTCACCAGTGACTAGGGTGGCTCTGTGAGGGGGCGTGGCTTAGTTGTCCTCACGCTCTAGCAGCGACTGTGTGACCCAGCATGCAGTTGTGCCCTGGACGTTTTGAACCAAATTGACATTAGAAATCTCTTGAGAGGGGCTGGCAGGTGACATGGTGGTTGAGGTGCTGGACTCCCACATGGTCACCCGCAGTTCGAGTCCCGGCCCTGGTGGCTCTCTCTCTCTCTCTCCTCTCGTCAAATTAAAAATTAATAATAACAAATAAAATTAAATAATTTTTTTAAAAACATAAATCTCTTGAGAGGGACCAGCAGATGGAGTTTCAGTGTGGACAGGCCTGAAACACGGACTAGGACAGACGCACATTAAAAAGGATTTGTTTGGACCAGCCTGTGGTACCGTGGTGAAGGCGGTGGACCCCACGTGGCCAACCACGCAGTTTGGGTCTGGGACCCAGAGGTTTGGGAAACACTCTGGGTACATTTGCATGTGTACCCGGAGTCCCGAGGGGGGAGTGGAGGAGAGGGGGTTGCAGCACGGCCACGCCCCAAGGGTGGGCTTTCTCTCTCTCTCTCTCTCCCTCATGTACCCTCTGGCAAATTTTAAAAATCATTTGTTGTGGGTCAGCAGGTGGCATGGAGATTAAGGTGGCTGGATCCTACATGGCCGACTCTGCAGTTCAAGACCCAGATCCAGTGACTCAAACTTTACAGCAGGTACATTGCATTTGTGCCCAAATTCCTGAAAGGAGAACAGAGGGGAAGGGATTGTGGTGTGACCATCTCGTCTGGGGGCGATTTCTCTCTCTCTCTTTCTGGTGAGGGTATATACCCTATAACAAAAACAAAGTAAATAAATAAAATGATTCGTTGTTATAAGAATATACTTGGGGTCAGCAGGTAGCGTAGTGGTTAAGGCGCTGGACTCCCACATGACTGACTGGGGTTTGAGTCCCAAATCTGATGGTTTGAAAATCAGGGCAGGTATGTGTGTGTGTGTGTGTGTGTGTGTGTGTGTGTGTGTGTGAGTGTGCCCAAAATCCCATGAAGAGAACAAAGGACAGGGGAGTGTGGCATGGCCATCACCCCAGGGGAAGAGGGGCAATTTCACACCTTTCCTCTGTCTCTCTCAGTCTCTATGTCTCTCTGTCTCTGTCAAGTGAGCACATATTCCCCTACCGCCAAAACCTTAAAAAATAAGCAAATAACAACAACCAAAAAAAAAAAAGAATATACTGAAAACTACTAAATTATACACTTACAAATGGCTCGGATGGTTTAAAAATGCTATTTGCTGTTATCTGAGAGTCTCACTAACTGGATGTCCTGTAGTCTTTATTTATTTATTTATTTATTTATTTATTTATTTGCTATAGGGCACGTGCGCTCGCCAGAAAGACAGAGAGACAGCGAGAAATCACCCCCCCTGGGGGGATGGCCACGCTGCAATCCCTTCCCCTCCGTTCTCCTCTCGGGATCTTGGGCACACACGCACACGCGCCCTGTGTGAGTTCAAGCCACCAGGTCCAGGACTTGAACCACGGTCGACTACATGGGAGTTCAGTGAAATAGCCATTACGCCAACTGCTGGTCCTTCCTTATGCTATTCATTTCTGAAAAATGCAAATCTTTTGTCCCCTCTAAGTAAACACTACATCTTTTTTATTTTTTTTAATTTTATTTATTTATTTATTTTGAGAGGTTTTCGCTATAGGGCGGGTGCACTTGCCAGACAGACAGAGAGAGACATAGAGACAGAAAGTGAGAAATCACCCCCGGTCATGCCGCAATCCCTTCTCCTCCATTCTTCTCTCGGGATCTTGGGCACACACGCACATGCGCCCGGCGTGAGTTTTAAGCCACCAGGTCCAGGACACAAACCACGGTCGGCTACGTGGTAATCCAGCGATATAGCCATTACTCTAACTGCTAGTTCCCATTAAACACTACATCTTGACACAAGCTTATCTAACAGATAGGGATGCGTACTGAGTGTCTGTTGAGTGACCGAAAAAAAAAAAAAAGATGTTAGGAGTTCGTGCAAAACCAAGAAACAAAATGACCACCAAAGACACAGGCCGAAAAACGTTCCTCGGCTGCCTCTTGTGAAGTTTAGGTGTTCTTGGGCCAGGAGGCCTGAAGGGACAAGATGGGCCAATGGGTCAGGAAGGATGTAAAAACCACCACTGCGGGGACAATGCTCACCTACCAGCGCTGCAGCCAAGCGGATTGACACACATTGGATGGGGTGACAGCGGCCTTGCCCCCTGCTGGCTGCTGCCAGATTTGCACCCCACTCACTTCCCCAGCTGAACGAATGAGGCAGACTATGGAGACTGGATTTCAGGGCTGAAACTGGAGTTGGAACAATCTTTACTTAAGTAGAGTCCCTCGGGCCCAGCAGATGGGGTAGTGCCTAGCGCGCTGGACTCCCATGTGGTTGAGCATGGTTTGAGTCCCGGACCCAGCGGCTTGAAACTCACACCGGGCACGTGTATGTGTGTGCCCGAAATTCTGAGAGGATAATGGAGGAGAAGGGATTGCAGCGTGGCCATCCTGGCAGGTGGTTTCTCGCTTTCCATCTCTCTGTCTCTCTGGTGAGCTCACACATCCTATAGCAAAAATCTCTCAAAAAAGAGAGAGAGAGAGAAGAATGATTGCAGAGTGCCTTTAGTTTTTGGATAATCTCACTATATTTTCTTGGTTTTCTCATTTTGTCAGAGCACAAAACAGAAATGAGCCCTGAGCTAAACCATCCCCACTCCCTGCAGAAGTGGGATGACCAGAACCCAGCGGGCAGCCGGAGCCAGCTGTGGGAAGGACAGGCCTGAGGAGGGAGGCTGCCCAGGATGGGGGGCGGTGCTCCCAGGAACCGTGCGCTCCTGTTCCTGGCTGCGTCCCCTGGGCCAGCGGTGGCATTAGCTCTCCGGGGCAGCGGGCCTGGCTCCTGGATGCCCGCCTTGATCTCCAGGAGAGCCTTTCCCACAGGGATTAGCGGAGGCCAGCCCTCCCCTCCTGCCTGCCCTGCCCTGCTCCCTGCACCACCTGGAAACGCTGTGACCCCTGCCCGCTGGCCCGCTGGACCCCGCTGCTCTCTGTGGGGCTTTCTGCAGCAAAGAGGCTGGGGACCCTGGAAGACGGGGGAGCGCGGGCCCCTGGGGGCTGCCGGCTGCTCAGTGCCTGCGTTTCCTTGTTTACCCCGGATGCTGCTGCTTCAGGCTCCCTGGGGCCTTGGGAAAGCTCAGCTTCCGGCTGTCCACCAGAACCTGTCCGGCTTTTGGCCCCATCCACCCGGCCTTCACAGGCCCCAGGGACAGACCGAGTAGCTGCAGACGGGAATGAGAACCCGCGTTTGTATCACTCCCAGGGGGTGGCATTGGAAAGGCCCTGGGAGCACTTTTGTTTGTCTTTTTTGAGAGGTTTTTGCTATAGGGCACGTGTGCTTGTGGACTTGCCAGCCAGAAAGACAGAGAAAGACAGAAAGCAAGAAATCACCCCCCAGGGAGGATGGCCAGGCCGGAATCCCTTCTCCATTCTCCTCTCGAGATCTTGGGCACACACGCACATGCGCCTGGCATGAGTTTAAGCCACAGGGTCCGGGACTCGAACTGCAGTCGACTACATGGGAGTTCAGCGACATAGCCATTACGCCAACTGCTGGTCCCTGGGAGTGCTTTTCAATTAATTCATTTGCGGACATGAGTATTGGGACGGCCAGGAAGACAGGGAGATGGGATGATTAAGACATCTCCTTTCTTTACAGTAATCCAACAGGGTACCAGATCCTGGGCTGTGCTGCATCTCGCAGCCGCACGCCTCTGCGTGTGCGTGTGCGTGTGCGTGTGCGTGTGTGTGTGTGTGTGTGTGTGTGTGTGTGTTTCCCAAGCGTAACCTTTCGGAGTTACATAATCGTTCCCCTTGGCGTCTACTCAAGCTTCCAGATTAGCTGGAGGTGCCCTGCATGCAGCGGGAGTTGGCCGGGGTGACCCACGTGACCAGGCGGCTTCCTGGTGGGGGTAGCTCTGTAAGTGGAGGGGTCTGTGGTGGATCAGGGGAGAGCTGGCAGATACCCTTGGGTACTCACTGGGGGCGTTGCACAGGGCAGAGCATGTACAGCTCTCAAAATCGAAGCTGTTTATAGTTAGGACTT
Organism: Tupaia belangeri chinensis; assembly: GCF_000334495.1. NCBI lineage: Eukaryota > Metazoa > Chordata > Mammalia > Scandentia > Tupaiidae > Tupaia > Tupaia belangeri. The sequence continues at coordinate 1,057,929 of NW_006159766.1, forward strand.
CTATCGGACTTTGGCTTGTTAAGAATGTCCAGGGCCTTTGCGATGTCTATACTGGCAGGAACCACCTGAAAGAAAATACAAATTCCAGTTTTTCAAGTTCTTACTTAAGTGGTGTGTTCAGCCCTCCTGGGATCAGGGTGATGCGATTCTTGGAAGCCGATCTCACGAGGCTCAGATCCTAAATGTTTCCTTCTTCTTTTTTTTTTTTAAGTTTAATTTGCTAGAGGGCGAGTGCGCTCATTGGAGAGAGACAGAGACAGAGGGGAAGGGAGAAAGTATTCCCGTGGGAGATAGCCGCTCCGCGATCCCTTCTCCATTTTCCTTTCAGGATTTCAGGCAGGCATGCACGTTTACCCAGTATTTCAAGCCTCTGGGTCCGGCACAGGAACCTCACAGCTGGCCATGTGGGGTCAAGTCACCTTAGCCACCATGCCACTAGCTGGTCCAATCGGTTCTTTCTTTTAACTGAGTTCTCATCTCCTCGCTGCTGGCTAAAGTGAAAATCATGGTTATTTCTGTAGGATTGCAAGTGTGGTGGGGCAGAGATGGGACGTGACATTTTTCGGTAGGACGCTATATCCATGTGGTGGTTCATTTTATGTGTCCGCTGGACCACAGTGTCAGATACTAGGTCAGACCTTCTGTTACTGTGAGCGTGCTTCCTGAATGACGTTAATTCAAATCGAGGGACTTGGAGTAAAGCATGAGTTGGGTGGGCCTCGCCCAATCAGGTGAAGGCCTTTAGAAAACAAAGACTGATCTGCCCTGAGAAAGAAGGAGGGCCAGCAGGTAATGTGGAAGTTACGTGGCTGGATCCCACACTGCTCGGTTCAAGTCATGGAACCAGTGGCTTGAAAACACCACGGGCATGTGTGCGTGCATTCCTAACATCTCAGAAGAATAGAGAAGGGATTGCGGCATGGCCAACCCCCTTGGGTAGGTAGTG
>NW_006159766.1:1058901-1063803 GCF_000334495.1 Tupaia belangeri chinensis
TTCTCTGTCTCTCTTTGGTATGCATACCTGCCCTGTAGCAAAACTGAAAAAAAAAAGAGAGAAGGAAGAGAAGGAGAACGAAAGAGAAAAAAAGTAATCCCAACTCCCAACTGCATCTCCTCTCTGGGTCTCCGGTCGGCTCTTACCCGACAGATTTTAGACTTGCACCCCTATGGTCATGTAAGCCAATTTCTGAAAGTTTCTCTTTACACACACACACACACACACACACACGCACGCACGCACAGGAGAGTCTTCAAAAAGTTTATGACAATATGTTTTATGAAGAAAAATGCAGAGATTTCAAAACTTTGGGTACCAAAACAAACTCACACTTGAATTTCAATTTCCACGCACTTGCTGAAGTCCGCTCGTTCCGCGTGCACGCTGTCGGCGCTGTTTCTCGGGAGCAGCCTGACTAATACAAACACTGGGTCTGTTGTTCATAGACTGTATCTCCACCAACACCCAAATGACTCGTCCCTTCCTCCTCCCAAGGGCCTGCAGAGTTTGCAGGAGGATTAATGGCTCTTACAAGATCCCTAGTGAAAGGTCTGTAGACGTGCAAAGCTCCAGCACGCCCCCAACTCCTCCAAACACAGAAGAACAAGTCAGAGCCTGGAGGACACCCAGACATTGAGTTCTGGCTTTTCCGCCCTATGTTGGGGGCCCGGAACAGGAGCGCAGTCCCCATCGGCGAGTTTGTGTATGTATGTGCGTGTGTGTGCGTGTGTGTGTGTATGTGTGTGCGTGTATGTATGGCATGTGCATATGTGAGTGCCCAAAATTCCAAGAGGAGAATGGAAGAGAAGGAACTGCAGCAGGGCCATTCCCACTGGGAGGTGATTTCTCACTTCCTCCCCCTGTCTTTCTAGTTCTCTCTGGTGAGTGCACGCACCCTACAGAAAAAAAAAAAAGAATCTGCCAAATCATTTTCCAAAGTTGTAGCGATGTGTGTCCCTACCAACAGTGCATGAGACTTCTAGTTAGTCCACACCAATCATGAATTGCTGTAGTCATTCTGATGGATTAAAAAGTGGTGTGTAGTTGTGGTTGAAAATCGCGCTTTGCTGACACACGCACGCACGCACAGGAGAGTCTTCAAAAAGTTTATGACAATATGTTTTATGAAGAAAAATGCAGAGATTTCAAAACTTTGGGTACCAAAACAAACTCACACTTGAATTTCAATTTCCACGCACTTGCTGAAGTCCGCTCGTTCCGCGTGCACGCTGTCGGCGCTGTTTCTCGGGAGCAGCCTGACTAATACAAACACTGGGTCTGTTGTTCATAGACTGTATCTCCACCAACACCCAAATGACTCGTCCCTTCCTCCTCCCAAGGGCCTGCAGAGTTTGCAGGAGGATTAATGGCTCTTACAAGATCCCTAGTGAAAGGTCTGTAGACGTGCAAAGCTCCAGCACGCCCCCAACTCCTCCAAACACAGAAGAACAAGTCAGAGCCTGGAGGACACCCAGACATTGAGTTCTGGCTTTTCCGCCCTATGTTGGGGGCCCGGAACAGGAGCGCAGTCCCCATCGGCGAGTTTGTGTATGTATGTGCGTGTGTGTGCGTGTGTGTGTGTATGTGTGTGCGTGTATGTATGGCATGTGCATATGTGAGTGCCCAAAATTCCAAGAGGAGAATGGAAGAGAAGGAACTGCAGCAGGGCCATTCCCACTGGGAGGTGATTTCTCACTTCCTCCCCCTGTCTTTCTAGTTCTCTCTGGTGAGTGCACGCACCCTACAGAAAAAAAAAAAAGAATCTGCCAAATCATTTTCCAAAGTTGTAGCGATGTGTGTCCCTACCAACAGTGCATGAGACTTCTAGTTAGTCCACACCAATCATGAATTGCTGTAGTCATTCTGATGGATTAAAAAGTGGTGTGTAGTTGTGGTTGAAAATCGCGCTTTGCTGATGAATAATGAGGTTGACCATTTTTCATATGTGTTTTGGCCACATAGATATCCTCTTCTGATGTGCAAGCAACTCTCCTGCCCCCCCCCTTTTAATAGTTTTTTTCCCCTGCCTTTCTCTTAGTACATAAAGGACTTCTTTCTTCTTTCTGAATGAGTCCTTTGTTAGGAATATATATTGCGTATCTCTTCTTTCAGTCTCCGGCTTGTCTTTACATGTTTTCAAAATGGTATCTTTTGATGAACAGAACTTTTTTACTTTAACATCTCATTTATAAATGTTTTATCTTATGGTCAGTGGTTTTCATGTCTTATATAGGAAAAGCTTTGCATATTATGCTATCATTAAAGTATTCTCCTATGTTATCTTTTTAAAGTGCAATTGTTCTACCTTTTACATTTTATTTTAAAACATTCTCTTTATTCATGATAGTTTGCAAGCACATGAGAGGGAGAGAGAGGGAGAGCGTGGTCACATTACTCTTCTTCCTCCAGTCCAGCCTTGGGGACTGGCGTGTATGTGTGCCCAGCGTGTGGGGATTCAAACCATAGTGGCCATATGGGATTCAGCTTTCCTCAAGCAGCTCATCACCAATGCACTATGGAGCCAGCCCAAAATTTCACATTTTATGTATTTATTTATTTTACAAATTTTGTTAGAGAGAGACAGAGAAAGTAAGGAAGCATCCCCTAGGGGGATGGTCACTCTGTTACCCCTTCCCTTCCATTTTCCTCTTGGGATCTGGGGCATGCATGCACATGCACCTGACATGCTTTTTAAGCTGCTGATTCTGGGCCTTGAACTGTGCCATTGGCATTCTGGAATCTAGTACGTTAACCACCATGCCCCTGGCTGGACCTACAGGAAGGATTTTAACAGATTCAATTTTTAAAAGTCATTTTACTGTATTGCATCTAAGTATAGTTTTGTTTCAATTTATTCCAGTCGAGGTTTGCAGAGTTTGAATCTGTAGGTTGATGTTTTTGTCCATTTCAGAAAGCTCTCGGAGGCTCCTTCCACATCCTGCTTCTGTTCCATTCTCTCTCTTCTCTCCTTCTGGGACTCTAATTATACACTCTCCAGGTCTTTTCACATTGTTCAATATGGCTCTTACATTCTTCACATTTTCTCATTTTTAAAATATCCTTCCATTTTTTTTTCTTTTTAAAAGTTTTCTACAGGTGCATGTGCTCTCCAGAGAGAGAGAGAGAAATAGAGAGAGAAGAACAATAAGAAGTCATCTCCCCTGGGGAGATGGCCATGCTGCATCCCTCCTCTTAAATAAGAAGTCATCTCCCCTGGGGAGATGGTCATGCTGCATCCCTCCTCGTCCATCCTCTTCTCAGGATTTGGAGCATGCACACACACATGTCTAGCATGGTTTTTTTGGGGAGAGATTTTTGCTATAGGGCGCGTGCACACACCAGAAAGACAGAGAAAGACAGAGAGACAGAAAGCTAGAAATCACCCCCCAGGGGGGATGGCCACGCCACAATCCCTTCTCCTCCATTCTCCTCTCGGGATCTTGGGCACGCACGCACACGCCCCTGGCGTGAGTTTAAGCCACTGGGTCCAGGACTCGAATGGTGGTCGACTACATGGGAGTTCAGTGACATAGCCATTACGCTAACTGCTGGTCCTTAGCGTGTTTTTGAGACCTCCAGGAGACTGGACTTTTGAATCGCAAAGTTGGCCATGTGAGATCCAGTCACCTTAACCTCCATGACACCAGCGGGCTCCCTTCCTGTGGTTTTAATATTTTCTTCTAAACTCTCTTTTAGATCACTAATCTTCTCCCCAGTTATATCTAGTTTGCTATTAAACTTAAGTTCTGAATTTTAGCGACTGTATTGTTCAGTTCTATATTTTCATTTGGTTATTTTTTATAGCTTCTTTTTTATAGCTTCTATTTTTCTAGTAAAATTCTTCATTTATCACCTTTAAAAACATTTTTTTATATTGTTTTGGCCAGAGGGAACTTGTACTCTCTGAAAAGAGACAGAGAGAAGGCACCCTCCAGTGGGGCATGGTCACATCACAGTACTTTTCCTTCACTTTCTCTGTCCCACTAGGATTTGGGGGACACAAGCTCATATGCCTGGCATGTTTTTCAAAACACCAGGGCCATGCGAGGTCTGTCTCCCTGTGCACTGTGCTTAGCTGCTGTGCTGCGAACCAGTCTTGTCATCTACTTTCTTGATCATATTGTCCGCTCTTATTGAAAAGTCCCGGGAACCAGCAGTTAGCGTAATGGCTATGTCGCTGGACTCCCACGTAGTCGACCGCGGTTCGTGTCCCGGACCCGGTGGCTTAAAACTCACGCCGGGCACGTGTGCGTGCGTGCCCAAGATCCCGAGAGGAGAATGGAGGCGAAGGGACTGCGGCGTGACCATCCCCCCTGGGGGGTGATTTCTTGCTTTCTGTCTCTATGTCTCTCTCTGTCTGTCTGGCGAGCGCACACGCCCTACCGTGAAAATCTCTCCAAAAAAAAAAAAAAAAATGTCCCTAACTGATCATGTCTATGTTTGAGCCATTTGGTTTTTTGTCTGTTCCTTTGTTTGGGGTGTTTTCTATACAAGGTCTCACTGTCTCCCTGCATCAGCCTACCGACTGGGACTCCAGCTACATGGCATTATGCTCAGGTGCTAGGGCGAACTATGACTCGAACCCAGGCCTCTCCTGTGGCCCCACACCGTGGAACGCAGTGTCTTAGCAACCCGCACCACTGTGGCTGGGCCTCTGGATCTGTTTTTAATGCCCTTTTATTTTAGTTTAGTTCTTTCTGTTGATATACCGGCTAACGTTTGGCTGAATGTCAGATATGGTGTGTGAAAAATGGCATATGCTCTGTGGGACATCATCTTCCTCCAGATGCTTTTTAGATAGAGTAAGAGGAGAAGATCATCTTTTACTTTTCTTTTCTTTTCTTTTCTTTTTTTTTTTTTTTTTTTTTTTTTGGTTTTTTTTGTGGGGGGGGGTCTTTG